>NW_022437024.1:1671876-1703845 GCF_009761245.1 Sapajus apella
AAAAAAAAAAAAAAAAAAAAAAAAAGTGAGGAACTGATGAGCTCTGCTGGCCTGGGTCTGGGAGTCTAAGCACCACAGATGAATGCTGTTATGCGTGCTCCCCTACAACTTTGGGACTGCCCAGTGCACCAAATGCTTGGCAAAAAGCAGGCCTTGCTTCAGAGTATTCAGAATTGCAATGCTGTGATTCTCTGCATCTTGGTTTGAGCTATCCCATGAGGACTAGGGATATGCTTTCCACTGGAGAGTGCCACCCATAGCATTTGAGGCAGGGGTGAGGGAGAAGTCTATTATTGTTTTAGCGAAATGCATTGCTAAGAAATAAGTAGTAGCCACCAATACTTCCAATGATATAAATTCTCATAAATGGTATTTTTTTCAGTGCCTTTGTATGAAGCAAGATGCACAGTGGGGCAGGGCATGAGTCTCCCCACAAGCTACCCTGCAAGTAATGGGTGGTTGGAAGTTTCAGGAGCAGAATTCTTCTATTATTCTATTCTGGTATTTAATAGATGCCCAGACGTTCACTCATTAGGTGCCACTAATGGTTTTTTCATAAAGACCTCAATGATTGCCTCCTCCCAGACTGAGGGTTTCCCTGCGGGGAGGGAGGTATCTAGCATAGTGTAAAGACTGGGTAACTAGGCGTGATTCAGCCCAGAAACTCCAGAAGATAATTCAATCTATTTTCACCTGTGTTGGGGGAAGCCCATTGAAAATAATTGGAGCCCTTCTAAACTGACAGTGGATGATATTCATAGAACCTGACAAATTATGGGGTCGTGAAAAGATGGAGAAGTTGTAGCTCCAGCTAAACAGCCCTTCCTTCTGGCTGGATGCAGCAGCTAAAACCAGAGAGGATTGTGGGTTTCCTACAAGAAGAATACTTGCTAACTCAAGATACTTTGCTTCTTTCTGTAGTGAAAAGACAGGGAGGGCACAATCACAAAAATCTGAGATGAAAGAGAGTTGCTCTTTTGCTTGATTCTCACATCCATTCTTCCAGCCTGCAACAGGCAGGGAATATGGTCAGGTGGATCCAGGGGCCAGGAACTCGCCCACACCACCAGGACTGTGATGCCTGGGTCCAGGCACAGGTGCTGTGGGAGGGGCCATTGAGACAGAGAGCGTGAGCAGGGCAGAGGAAGTCAGGCTGGACTTCAGAGCTTAAGAGCAACACAAGGAGACAAAATGCTGCTGAATTCCCGGCAGCCTATGGGGGGGATGATTTCTGCTACATATTTAAGTGGCCTCACTTGGTGGATTACATTCTGTTATTGGCCCCTCCAGCCCCTCCCACTTTTAGGAGATGGATGTTTGTAACTTAGAAGCAACAGGACCAAGAAAGTCATCTGAAGAGCCGCAGGAGGATTAAACATAAGTACTTGTTATGTAATATTTGTAATTCCCTGCAATCAGCCTGTTCCTCTCCCTATAGGGAGCAAGGAGATCAGGACCTGGTAAAGTGTGAATCTGGGGAGTTTGAGGAGGATGGGCTGAGAAAGTGAACTTTCTCCTGGTCATTCTCGAGGGTGTGCTCTTAGAGGCCTCCCCCTGTAAGGGGCAAGGGTTAGACAAATGACAATTTCTGAGAGGACTGAAAGGATTTTATACATTCTGCCTCATGAAGTAGACAGCAGATCTCTTATTACTTGGACTTAACATGGGGCAGCCTAGCGATGGAGTAACTGGGTTGAGTTGACAACAGCTACTCAGCTTCACTTATGAATAATAGTGATAATGATAACAGCAGGTAAAGCAACCCCTTTATTAGTAACTGCCGTGTGCCAGACACTAGGTGTTTTACATAAGTAATCTGAATTCATCCTCACACTTCCCTTTGCAATTGACATTGCAACTTCTACTTTCTAAATGAGGGAACTGAGACGAGCGGTCAAATAACTTGATGTGATTCTAATTCAGCCTCTGTCTGATTCAGAAAACTCTTTTTGCTGTTCATTTAAGTCAAGCAGAAAATTGTGGAGGTGTGCTGGAACCTGAGAAAAGTGAAAATGAATCTGAATGTGTGTGGAGATTATTAATAGCAGACATGAAAGCTCCAACCTGTCCCCCGAAGAGGCAGGATAAACGTCCTAATTTTTGCATTCACAGTTAAATTGGACACATTCCTAAAAAACAGGCTAGGTTGGAAGGAAGTGGCCAGATTGGGAAGGGGCTGTTGGAGAGGGTCAGGGAGAGTTGTGGAAGCTAGTGTCTGCTTCTCATCCTTTGTGTGCAGAGAGCAAGGCACCCTGATATATATTAGATCATTCTAGATTTTTGGTTGCCTGATGAAGAAAGTGAGAGGAGATAAAAGGCTTGTGAAGTGTTGGAATTATAGTATCAGTGCTCTCTAATAAATACCGGGTGTGGCATGGAAGTGGCTCAAGCACACTCAAAGGGTCAGTTAAATTCGGTGGCGGGAGAGAGGGCAGTGGAACAATTTCAGGATGCGCCTGGCCATCTCCTCCCTGGGTCGGGGCATCCACACATCCATTCTGCCTAGGGTGTGAATAATCTCAAGCCCTTTCCTTTTGCCATCCCTCTGAGCCTGCGCTGCTTTGTGACAGACAGCCTTAGGGATGACAAAGCTCTCCTTCTCTAGCTGACATAAATCAGAATCGCCTCCCTCATGTGTATCCTTCACACTTCCTTTATTTCCTAGGCTTTATGATCGTCGGGCTCCCTTCTTTTCTGCTGTCATGGCTGAGAGCTTTTGTTTATCCTGCACATCTTTAATCAGTGTTAGTTCCCAGTCCTCCCACTCTGTGATTTACGCATTTGCCTGTCTTCCATATTGAGTCCTGAAGGATTGGAGTTTGTGTAAATGTCATGTACAAGGAGAAGGCACATTCGGTGGTATCTCAAGCTGCATACTTTTGAGAAAGCCCCCAGAACCATCATACTGAGCTGTGGAAAATAAGACACTCTGCCCAGACCAGTGGCAGGCTTCCTGCCATGAGACACACAGAGCCCAAAGGCTCAGGTGTAGTAACACTAGTCCGAAATGCTCAGTCAGGGGGTGACCATAGCATTAAACTATAATTAGGTTGTTATAATTATTGAAAACCAAACATCATTATAATAATAGAATTGTGTCTCTTACATTTTATATCTCACCCAGGATCAAATTAGTAGCCTATTCAGTATATGGGCATTGAATAATAGCTGCTATTCTTCAGAAGGCATTCACGTCTATTAAAAGTGCTGGCTGAGCAACGTGACGAAAGCATGGGCATTTTCCTAGTGGAAAATGGAATTTATATGACGTTGTTGCATAGAAACCAGGAAATGATAAAGGCCTACTTCTTTGCACATAAAAGTCCTACTTTTAACCTCTAAAACACAAACAAAATAAAATATTAACCGTGATCATAAAATGTTCTTGTTCCTTTTTTGAAATAGAATGTATTAGAGAAATGAGTATGTAAATATCTAAGAAGAAACTGAATAATGTTTACCTGTAGGTATGTATCACTGGATGAATAGGCGGTTAAGCAAATCAGAACTAGGTTATGGGGGTGTTTTCAGGAATTTATGATTAGATTGTGATGGTTTTTCGTGCAGCTCTTCCCCATTTTAGCAGATAGCCCACGCGTGTGGGACAGCTGAGTCGTCTTACTGAATCTGACAGTAACCGTTTTTGTCCCTTTGTTTTTCTTTTCAGAATTCTCTTTGCTCACGAGTTACCCCAAAACAAGCCAGGATGTTGGTATTGCTGGCTGGTATCTTTGTGGTCCACATCGCCACTGTTATTATGCTATTTGTTTGCACCATTGCCAATGTGAGTAATGTTCTTTTGTTCATTCATTCATTGAGAAATCATTCAAATATTTACATCAAGGGCACAAAAGAAGTTTAAGCCACAGCCCTCGCCCTTCATGAACTTACAGCTCATTTGTGGGAAAACAAAATAAACACACGCTTGCGCTTCAAACAATCAAATAACAAGAGGATAAAGGTGAATGGAGGATACTGATAAAGGGCTGGAGGATGCAGTGCGCCTGCGTCAGTCTTTTAGAGGAACCTGCCCAGCAGCAGGCGTGGCTGGAGCTTGAGGTGAACCCGGAGGACTGGGGGATGGATGAGGATTCTCTTAGTGAAAGAGGGAAGGGGGAAAGCTCATAGGGATGCATTCAGGTGGGAGTGCTAGCAAAGGAGCACATGCAGAAAGGACAAGCTTTGGTCAGAGGATAAGGAAGCCGCCTACGTGGCTGGAGCAGAACTTCTCCTCCAGGGAGCCTTGACTGGAAGGATAGATGGGAAGAAGATGACAGGCTTTGATTGCCAGATTGACGCATTCAAATTTTTAGCAAAGAGTAGCATGTGAAAGTGGAGTTTTGCAAGATTAACCCGGTGCCACTCAACGCAGAAAAAAAACAAGAAAAAAAAATGGAGGTAGCAAAAGTGTTTTCTCTCTGAAACCTGAGCTACTCTGACCTCTAGTGGTGGCTTATGGCGTCCAATTTACTTTTACCTGTGCTTTTCTCGGAAAAAAGCAAATCGGCTCCTTGGACGAAAGCCAAGGCCACCCATCACTAGGCAGGCAAACAATGGTTTCAGAACCTGTTTAGGTCCCTATCACAGTTAAAGGATAAGTGGGTTTTAAAGCTCAGATAGAAGACCTTTGCAAACATAGGTGAGTGTGATCACAAGCAAGGCTAATTTAAGAATAACTTTGATGAGACAAACCCCGCCCGTGTGACCTCCTCATTTTGTAATTTAGCCATTCTGTATGACAACGTTTATATCTATCCGGACAAATCTGATAAGCTTCTTCAAAGTGTATTAATGAGCGCCAAAGTGCTGAGTATCTGTGAATTACCAGCCCCTAATATAAGGCTCGGGACACACACAGTTGTTTACTGAATGAAGAGCAGGGATAGGCGCAGGTGATTGCAAGTGTCTGGCCCCACCTTTCCAGTGTATGCATTTGTGTGTGTGTAGACAGAACCCTGAACTTGTTTTCTATTCCAGAAGGAGAATTCTTTTTCTTCCGCCAGGCAGGAAGGGATGGCGGCACCATGATGAGCCTGGGGGAATCCATTCGGGCCACCCCTTGGCATTTAGCAGCCCCTACAGGAAAGCACTTACTGTAGTATTTTACTATCAAATTACTTTGCAGTTGTGACAGTCAAGTTTGATCCTTCTGTTTAGATGAAAGTGGCTTATTAACCACCAGATTCATTGTTATTTTCCCAGTAGGTCTTCCGTTTCTTAATTGTTTCCAGTTGGACATTTCACTTTTTTTCCCGGTAGCCAGGGACTTAAGTGAAGCAATCTTGTTAGAGTATATCAGTTGCACATACCTAAGCCCTACCTAAGCCAATTTCCTCATCCAGGGCTTCCAGAACCTTAGAATTTTAAACCACTGTGGTTGAATTACTTCCATTTTGAATTACTTCCAGTCATGAAGAATGTGGAGTCCAGAGAGGACTAAGTGATTTCTTTCTGGGTTTCACATTCTTCTCTCTCTCTTCTCTTAAAGAGAAGCCTATCTGGAGGTAGAAATAAAGTCTGATTAAAACTGTCACTTCAGTTTTAATCGGACCTTATTTCTACCTACAGATAGGCCGCTTAGCCATAGTAGCTGAATAGAGTGTCTTCATTACAATTTGGTCCTGATGCAAGCTGATTTGTTGTTTTCTTTTTAAATCAGAGGGTCAGCTTTCAATCAACGTTTCTTTCCTTCTGGTTTCAGGTCTGGATGGTTAACAGTTATGGAAACGCATCAGTAGGTCTTTGGGCAAACTGTACCAACGGTAACTGCAATGGCAGCCTGTTGTATGTCAATGATGGTATGTATGAAGATATTGACCCAGGGCTGACAATAGGTGTGGTCAGGAACATTCAGCCCCTGGAGTGACGTAATGCCCTGTTCTCCTCGCCCTGTGCCTACAGATGCCCTCAAGACAGTGCAGGCCTTCATGATTCTCTCTATCATCTTCTCTGTCGTCTCCCTCGTGGTCTTCATGTTCCAGCTCTTCACCATGGAGAAGGGAAACCGGTTCTTCCTCTCGGGGGCCACGATGCTGGTGTGCTGTGAGTATCTCATGGGTAGACTCCAGTTTACACTTTTAAGTCCATCTTATCATCGGTGCTTCTGGCAACCTGAACAGATTAGCGTATGGTTCAGTGGAACTTCCTTGTGCTATTTTCTCCTCTGGTTATTCGTTCTCTCATGGAGAACCTTGAATTGCTGCTTGTATTAAGAATCATAACCTGCTTCATTGTTCAAAACCAGTGCTCCTGGGTAGCTACCAAGTGACAGCACATACCTGTCAGCAGCACGTATGTACAAGACACTTGAAGAAGGCAGGAGTTCTCAGAAAGCTGAAACCATTGCCGCAATGCACATAATTATTATGATTCTCATTCAATTGTCGTTCTTTCCCAATGTACTCGGTTTGGTGGAAGGACATGCTCTTTTGCATCCCTGAATAGCTTGCCTAGACCCAGAGAGCCAGACAGGACCACTGGATGCTAGGCAAGAGGTTCTGTGTTTTACGTCGCACTATGTCCAAAGAAACCAGTGCAGAGATCAGAGACCAGGCACCTCTAATTTATCAACATACCATCAAGCTTGGCCCAGGGCACATCTAACAGAACTCCTATTTAGGGACAAACAACCAAAGTTCATTTTCCTATTGCTAATGAGGGAAATAGGATCTTCTTAAAATTAGGAAAACTTTTTCTCAATTTTAATGTAAAGAAACACATTGACACATCTCCTTTTCCTCTGCAGGGCTGTGCATTTTGGTAGGAGCCTCCATCTACACTAACCGTTACGCAAATGGCTCTAGCACCTCCTTCTGGCCGGAGAGTCACCACGGCTATTCCTTCATCCTGGCCTGGATCTGCTTCTGTTTCAGCTTCATCATCGGCATTCTCTATCTGGTCCTGAGAAAGAAATAAGGCCAGATGAGTTCATGGGGATCTGGGGGGTGGGGAGAAGGAAGCCGTTGCATCTGGGAGGGAAGTGGAGGTTGCTGTACAGGAGAAACCAAGATAGGGGAGGGGGGAGGGGGAAGGAAACTGGGGAGGTCAAATCCCAAACCATTACCAGAGATTCTCCACTGCCAAGCCCTTGCCCTGGGGAGAAAGTAGTTGGCTAGTACTTTGATGCTCTCTTGATGGGGACCAGAGAGCCTGCCTTGTAGCCACCAGACTTGGCCTCCAGCTATTCTCAGTGACACACACTGTCTGGGGCCCCATCAGCTGCTGCACCACCAACCCCACTTCCCAGACGAATTCTGGATCACACACTGAGGTCCACAGACCTACTGCACCGAGTTAAAATAACGGTACAAGTTCTGGCAAGAGCAGATATTGTCTTTGTGCTGAATACACTAAGCCTGGAAGCCATCCTGCCCTTCTGACCCAAAGCAAAACATCACATTCCAATCTGAAGTTCCTAGTGGGAGACTTTGGCCAGCGAGCCATTGTCCCTCTTTGGAACAGATATTTAGCTCTGTGGAATTCAGTGTCAAAATGGGAGGAGGAGGGAGGGTTTGTAAGGTCACGTTGGTGGGTAAGCTAAACCAAGAAGGAGACCTTTTCACAACAGAAAATCTAGGGGGTGGTCAGAGCCCAGTCCAGACCTCACATACGGCTGTCCCTCATGGAGACCTCATGCCATGGTCTTTGCTAGGCTTCTCGCTTAAAGCCAAGGCAGCTCTTCTGGAGTTTCTCTAAAGTCACTAGTGAACAATTTGGTGGTGAAAGTACCACACAAACTATGGGATCCAATGGGCAGTCTTGCAACAGTGCCATATTAGGGTTGTGTTTTTAGGATTCCCCTCAATGCAGTCAATGTTTTTTTTTTTAAGTATACAATAGGAGAGAGATGGACATGGCTCCTTGGAGGGCAATCCTATTACTCTTCCTCTAACTTGTAAACTTTTGAGGAAGTTTTGTCTAATTATTGATATTGAGAATCAGGGCTCCTAGGCTCAGTGGTAGCTCTGGCTTAGACACCATCTGGAGTGATCACCTCTTGGGGACCCTGCCTATTCCACTTCACAGGTGAGGCATGGCAATTCTGGAAGCTGATTAAAACACACATAAACCAAACCGAACAACAGACCCTTGGGTGAAAGGTGCTATATAATTGTGAAGTATTAAGCATACTATAGTTCAGCCATGATAAGAACAGAGTGCCTGCATTCCCAGGAAAATAAGAAAATTCCATGAGATAAATAAAAATATAGGTGATGGGCAGATCTTTTCTTTAAAATAAAAAAGCAAAATCTCTTGTGGTACCTAGTCAGATGGTAGAAGAGCTGTCTGCTGCCACAGGAGCGCCTCTATGTAGGACTTAGAAGTAGTGTGTTATTCCTGGTTAAGCAGGCATCGCTCTGCCCTGGAGCAGCTATTTTAAGCCATCTCAGATTCTGTCTAAAGGGGTTTTTTGGGAAGACTTTTCCTTTATCACCCTGAGAAGATCTACCCGAGGGAGAATCTGAGACATCTTGCCCACTTTTCTTTATTAGCTTACTCCTCATCCATTTCTTTCACACCTTTCCTTTTTGGGGAGTTGTTATGCCATGATTTCTGGTATTTATGTAAAAGGATTATTACTAATTCTATTTCGCTATGTTTATTCTGGTTAAGGAAATGTTGAGGACAAGCCATCAAATTACCTGGGCTGGGGTTAGAGGGATTGGCCAGCAAAAACTGTGGGATAAAGAATTTTGTCATTATGATTTAATCATTGCATGATTATAGAAGGCTGTCTTAGTGCAGAAGCATACTTACATATCAGACATATCCAAAGGAAATACTCACATTTTGTTAAGAAGTTGAACTATGACTGGAGTAAACCTTGTATTCCCTTGTCTTTTACATTTTTTTTCTGTGACATTTACGTCTCATGTAATTTGCATTACTTTGGTGGATTGTTCTAGTACTGTATTGGGCTTCTTCGTTAATAGATTATTTCATATACTATAATTGTAAATATTTTGATACAAATGTTTATAACTAGGGATATAAAAACAGATTCTGATTCCCTTCATTGCGTGAATGTTTTCTTTCCAAAAAAATGTGGAATAATATGAATAATTGTGACATTTGTCCTTCATTAAGCTGCCTATCAATTTGATTTGGACAACTTGACATATATTTGAGACATTAAGCCTCTTTCTGTTAATATGTTAGGCATTTCTGCAATAGCTCTTTCAGGCAACTGAATGTTATTAAGCATAGTTTAATCTTGCTTTAATTAAACCTCTTAGGCAAAAAATGGAACTTCATAAGCTAATACATTATAAAGAGGTTATGATTATGATTTTAAATCAGAAATGCTTGTGACATTAAGACATGAGACACTTGTAAAGTTTCTTTGAAATAGCCAGCTCCTCTAATGTGTCTTCAAAATATAAAGCGATTCACAAAGGCATGCAGCACACACATTTGTGGCAGCCTATTCATTATATAAACCAGGGCATACCTGTGTGGGCTCTATGAGTGAAAGGAGGCTTCACTACTTTCTGTGAGCAATAAGGACTGGGTGGAGACGGCATATCCTTGTGTCATGTCAGCACCAGTACAATAAGGAGGGTTTTAATGTGGAGCAGGCAATCTTCCAGCCCCTTCTGGTCTTGGATGAAATCATCGCACAGAGTAATGCACCAAAAATACACAATGGTGGCTGAAAAGTTTAATATATTTTAAATCAATGAATCAAATTGAATTGATTCTTGATGCCTTCTCAGAGGCCTACATGATTTCTTGGATTGCTTTGAGAAACTCTCATAAGAGGTCCATTTCCTTCACTTAGTTCCCCCAGGGATTTCTCTTCCCCCATGTCATACACCCAGTCATAAATCAACCCCCCAGACAATCTTTCCTTTCCTTCCCCAGAGGGAACTTTTGTCAGACTCTGCAACAAACTCCTAGTTCTACCCAGAGTGTCCTCTGCTTCTAAGATTGGTATCTTTCCCCTCCAAAGCCTGGAAGGTGAATGGGGATGAATTAGTCTGAATTCTCCAGAGTAAGAGAAACAAGAAGATCTATGTGTGTGAGAATACATATATATATAAAATAAATAAAAATATATTTAAGGAATTGGCGCACATGATTATGACGGCAGGCAAACCCAAAGTCTGCAGGGGGTGGACCAGCAGAGAGCTGGTGCTTCAGTGCAGATATGAAAGTTGCCAGAGTCCCTTTTATAGAGAAGTTTAGTACATATTTGTTGAATTAAATGTCTTCGGTAGAGACAAATTGAATTAAAGTGGTTAAGTAAATACTCTTCGGTGAAATTTGTGCAAATTATGAGTATAAAGAGAATGAGCTACAGAGCTCTCCATGACCACTCAAGAATGGGACCCCCAGGCAAATGATAACTTATTCATTCATCAAGGTGACAAACTTGAGGTATCAAATGGTTAACAGATAATGATCCCACTCTGCCTTGGACTTGGCCATCACAGTCCCTGTGTAAAATCCCACCAGCTTTCAGGCATGGAAAAAAATTTCAGAAAGGCCTTGAAAGAAGGCATATGAAGACAAAAAGGATATTGAGCAGGGCTCTATACTTGGAGAAAAGAAGAAACTCTATTCAGTGTTTACTAAGGAATAGATAGAATATAACATATCCTGTACAGATGAAATGTCATAGCAAAAATGTTTAAGTGTATTTAAAGAAGAGCTAGATTTTGAGGGGAACAGAAGGGAATAAGATAGGCTGGTGGGAGTCAGGATGAAAAGAAAACTTCTTGGAAATTTTGGAGTAGATCGTGAGGAGGGGTGACTCAGTTTGAAGATGTATTGTTCAGAGGTGAACACGACTTTCAGAGCACACAGCAGGTAAGGAAAGATGTATGCTGATTGTGTGGAGCCCAAAGGAAAGAGGGTTTTGGAGTCCCAAGTAGCCTTGTTTCTGAAAGGGAGACATGTGAAGCCTCCTCCTGAGGCGGGGAGGCTGGGGAGGTGAACATCAAGACCTATATTGATAAACAACTAGGGGCTAGGTGCTGCACCTACATGCTGGGGAAATAGAAAATGAAGCAGACACGTGTTCCATCTTCCTCCAGCTTTCAGTCTATCTTGGAAACAAATCTCATACCTAGAGAAAATGGAGGCTCTGTGAGACGTAGATGAGGTGGGAGTATGAATGCCTAGGGAAGGGAAGAAGAAAGATTTTCAGGTCTTTAGCTCTTCGTCATGACCCTATCTCAGGCCATGAGCAATTGCCTGGCATCTGCTGTGGATTGGACCTCTACTGCATTTATTACTTGCCAACATTACTTTGTCCCAAATACCATTTCTTTGTTCCAGGGCCTCCTTGTCTTCCATCTGGGGAACTGGAGGCGAGAAGCATTATAATAGCCTCTCTGCCTTTATCTACAATCTCTTCAACCTGTCCTTTATGCCAATATCAGGATGGGCATTGATGGATGCTTCTATTGTTGTCAGGGCAGGGAGGGCCAGAACGCTGGCATAAGATGTCAATGTGTATATTCATATGTTAGGTCCACACTCAACTCAAGCTTCCAGTTAACTGCTGATCTATGCAACTCCAGTTCCTAATAAGTTCCTCATCTCCATCTGAGACCACCTCAGCCTGGACTTAATTGTCCACATCACTAACAGCATTTTGGTTTAAACTATTCAACAAGTCTCCAGGAAGCTTCAAACTTTCCCTCATCTTCCTGTCTTCTTCTGGGCCCTCCAAACTCTTCCAGCCTCTGCCCATTACCCAGTTCCCAAGTCATGTCCACATTTTCAAGTATCTTTATAGCAGTGCCCTACTCCTGGCACCAATTTCCTGTATTAGTCTGTTTTCACACTGCTATAAAGACATACCCGAGACTGGGTAATTTACAAAGAAAAGAGGTTTAATTGACAACAAAGCTAACAAAGTGAACCCTGATTCAAGAATGGCTGTCTACACGTGGGGGACTTTATGACATTAAGAGATGAATTAAACAAGGGTGGGTAGGGGGGAAAAACAGACTTTTGAGCTCTTCACAATATAGGAATGTGTTTTTTCTAAGAGTTATTTTCTTAAATTGTTTGCTTTGGAACTCAGTATATTTTTCCATAGAAAAAGGTCAGAACTATTTTATTTATGATATGGGTTAAGAAGACTTCTGTAATCTAGCTTGGAAACTTAATAATCATTAAACTTATTTTCAGGCTGGGCGCAATGGCTCACGCCTGTAATCCCAGCACTTTGGGAGGCCAAGGCAGGTGGATCATGAGGTCAGGAGTTAGAGACCAGCCTGGCCAGCAAGGTGAAACCCTGTCTCTACTAAAGATACAAAAAATGAGCAAGGCGTGGTGGCACACTGCTTGTAATCCCAGCTACTTGGGAGGCTGAGGCAGGAGAATCACTTGAACCCAGGAGGCAGAGGTTGCAGTGAGCCGAGGTTGCAGTGAGCCAAGATTACACCACTGCACTCCAGCCTGGGCGATGGAGCGAGACTCTGTCTCAAAAAACAAAACAAAACAAAACAAAAGAACAAAAACAAAAACAAAAACTTATTTTCAATGAGATATGACTGTTTAAATCCTGAAACCTGGAACCCTCTGTTGCCCTGCAAACGCTTTAGGGAAAGAGGAGTGCATCTGATGGAGGATAAGATGGAAAGTGAATATGGATCCATATTCAGAAGACATGGCTGCATTAGGGCAAAGGAACAGCTTTTCCCTGGCCATGCTCAGTGTTTGACATTGATGTGGGAGAACATGGCATTCGGTATGACTCTGTCTGGATATACATAGTTTTGTAAATTGGGTGTTCTTAAGTCGAGACTGCATCTTTCATTCCAAAATCAATCTTAGTTTTCCCACGTGCATTAGGATATTGTATTAGTCCATTTTCACACGGCTATAAAGACACATCCGAGACTGGGTAATTTATAAAGAAAATAGGTTTAATTGACTCACAGTTCTGCATGGCTGGGAAGGCCTCAGGAAACTCACAATCATGGCGAAAGGGGAGAAGGTACATCTTACATGGTGACAGGTGAGAGAGCTTGTGTAAGAGAAAGGAAAACTGCTTTATAAAACCATAAATTTTGTGAGAACTCACTATCACAAGAACATTATGGGGAAACCACCTCGTGATCCAATCACCTCCCACTGGGTCCCTCCTTCAACACGTGGGGATTTTGGGGATTACAATTCAAGATGAGATTTCAGTGGGGGCACAGCCACATCATATCGCAAATCAATGCTTAAATTCAGTTTACCTGGGAAGTTTGAATGATTCCAACTCCTTAAATAGCCATTTACAGGCTTTTAGGCATTATGAAATCGTACTATTTTTAATTTCATTTTACCACTTCTCCTCTGTCTTATAAAAAGCTGACATCGAGCACATATGTACTTATAATTTTTAAGGTGAATCAAAAGTAAACCTGTTTTGAGTATTTGGATACAGTTTTGCAATAGCTTTTGAGGTTACTAGGGGTGCACGATCAGGTTTGAGAATTACAGTAGTAGATTCATGAGTGAAATGGATTACACTGATTAATCTGACATTTAGTCACCTTGTTTTAAAAAAGCAAGGCAGTATTCTGGCAGAGATATTGAACTCCAGATTTCTTTCCGTCTACCAACTTATGAAATTCACTTCAACATTGCATACCAGAACTGACTATTAATTTCTTTCCCCAGAATAATTTAAATTCTTTATGTCTTATTGTATTTAGTACTTGTCAGAGCTCCTGGAAGGACAGATTAAAGATAAATGCAGACAATTATTCATTGCTCAGCTTAGGTTCATTTCAGCCAGTCATTCTCTTGACCTTACCCTGGACCTCCCTATTCCCCAGAACCACTGTTCCTAATTCAGAGGAACGTGCGTGGGTCCTAATTTCTGGAGCTAACACTGGCTACCACCATTTTTGAACTCCGTGTTCTTTTTTTATTTGCGAGACAGAGTCTTGCTCTGTCACCTAGGCTGGAGGGCAGTGGCACCATCTCCTCTCCCTGAAACCTCCACCTCCTGAGTTCAAGCAATTCTCCTGCTTCAGCCCCTCAAGTAGTTGGGATTATAAGTGTGTGCCACCACACCTGGCTAATTTTTATATTTTTAGTAGAGACCAGGTTTCACCATGTTGTCCAGGCTGGTCTCCAACTCATGACCTCAAGTGATCCGCCCACCTCGGCCCCAAAAGTGCTGTGATCAGAGGTGTGAGCCACCATGCCTGACCTGAACTCCATGCTCTTTTAGCTCTTCAGGGATGCTCTATTGTTCTTACCCTTCTCTCTGTATCTCTGGGAAATTTTCTCTTGTGGGTAAAATATGCTTAAGTTTACCATATCTTAAGCAAAAGAAAACACACAGACAACAGTAAAAACATCACTCCTCTCTACGCTAATACTTCGCCTCTTGCTCTCTTATGATCCAACTCCACCAGGCTCTGTCCCGGGGGTGGAGGGTAAGAGCCCATGGAGAGGCACACCGTATATCTACATATTTAAAAATTGTGTATCAAGTTAGCAAGCCATTAAATAAAAGGTACTCTATTGTTCTACCTTGATAAAGATACCTAGAAGGTCAGGTTAAACTGAAAAAGCTCAGACTCTTTGGAATCCTAGGGTAGAAGTTGGCTTGTGAGGGAGTTGGTGTCAGGCTTCCTGCTCATAGCTCGGCTTCCCTCTTTCTCCCTTCTCTGCCCCATCTACCGCTATGAGAGACACGGAGTGCATATGAGTGGGTATTAGAACAGCCCTCACCCCTGCTCCATCCTGCAGTCAGCTGCCCCAGGGCCATCCCACAGGCCATTCGGTAACACAGTCTACTCTATTTGACAGGCCTGGGGAAAGGGGCCTAGTCATGAGCATGCAGACATCTGGGCAGAGACTTTGCCAGCACGGGCAATCAAAATGCAGTCGGGCAGCAGGGTGCGGCCTCCAGGCGGGTGTGCTCCTTTGGTTCTGAGCCCAAGGACTTCTTGCCCAGGGGAGGGTGTGGCTGGAGGAGGGTTGGAGCAGAGCCTGGAAAGCGCAGGCCTAGAGAAAGCCTTCTGCCTGATCTAAGGGCCCAAGGCTCTGGTTTCACTTCTCACTCCCTCACCTCAGGGCTCCCTGGAGCCAATCAGCTTCTGCCCTCAGCACTCCAAAGTGACAGCTCTGCTGAGGATCAATAGTCATTTTATATTCTCCAGTCCAATGGGCACTCTTAGCCTGTACCTTTTTGGTTTTTTTCTTGCCTTCTGCTCATTGTATCTTTGTGTTTTGTATGGGTTTTAATTAAAATTCACATAATGAATAATCACCTGTATTGGAATGAACCCAAAATCCGCATCTTGACTCAGGTCGGCTTTCTGAATCCAGGGCTGTAAGAGCTACAAATTCAACTGAACCCCTAAGGTTTCCTCCCTTCTTTTGACTTCCCCATCTTAGGAAATAGCCACCTACCACCTGGAGTTACAGGCCAGAAATCCAAGAGTCACTCATGTTCCTCCTTCTCCCTCATTCTTCGAATTTAATTAATAACTGTGTCTTGGTAATTCTAACTCCCAAATATTTCTTTCCCTTTCTTTCCATCCCCTTTGGTGTGATCTTAGTTTAGACCTTTAATTGCATTTATTTAAAGTAGCTGAATTAGGCTCATAATAATTCACTGCTCCAACTCATTTTCCACTCTGTTGCAAAAACTGATTTTCCTGCAATGCAAATATGAACGTACCGTTCCCCTGCCTTCATTTGCTCCTTCAGGTTGTGCAGGATAAAATTCAGAACTTGTTTATTGCTGCCTTTTTTACCCCATGCCCACTTTATCCCTGGGCTAAAACACACTACTTATACATTGTTGTGGGGAGCCTTCCCCACATACCATGGTCCTTTCTCTGGTATCCAGCTACCTCATCCGGATTTAACAGAATCAGAGCACATTCCTCATCTCCAAAAGGGTGTCCTGATGCCCCAGGCCCTATTGAGATGAGCTTTGTCAATGTTTACATAACACCATATGCATATTTCATCAGAGTATTTGTCACAGAACATTTGAATAGTGGATTAAACTGCATGCTTCCCTCACTGGACCATGAGCTCCACGAGGGCAGGGAATTCATCTTTCATTTCCTTCCCCTCAGCATTTAGCAGGATGCCCGGCATTAGCAGATGTTCAATATAATTGTGTGAGAAGGGCTGGAAAGGTGGTGGGGCACGTCATCACGGGTGACAGAACTGGTCCCCTGTGGCACTCGCTGTCTCGGGGGGTTGGATAAGTGGTTCCAGTGCAGGTGAAGTGCCACCGATGCTGAGTAAGAGAGACAAAAGTTTCCTCTAGGGGGTTGGCTCTTGCTATTTTTAGGGTCATTAAAAGTGATTAAAGCCCTCTCTGCTAGAAGCGTACACATATATATTCTTGTCATAAAATTCTCCTGAAACATCCATGGCTTTCCTAAGTAGTACAGCCCTTAGGCCTGGGCAAGAATGACCTCTGCTTTAGAGCGCTGCATTTATTTAAAGTAGCTGAATAGGCTCTGGTCCTTGTCCAGCTGTGCATGCATTTAAGATGAACTTCAAGGGTGAATACAATGTTGGAAGTTGTCAAGAAGCTGGAAGTTGAAAGATCAGCCAACAAAATCATAGCAATGGAAAAGCTGGCTGGAGCAAGTGACCCATTTGGAAAGGTAGACTGGGGGCTTTACTGCCGAAGGTCTTGACTCTCAGGGTTAGGAATTTCACAACGATTTGGAGGGATAATGGGAATCCCTAAAGTGTTTTTGAACAATGATGAAATTGGAGTGTGCTCTGAAAGGATGAATTTGGCAGATTACAGAGGGGGTTGCAGGGGAAGAAGAGAAGGTGGAGAAACAGTTGGGAGGCTACTTTAGTAGCTGAGGGAAGAGGTAGAAAAGAACGGAACAAAGTGGGTGGGATGGGACTAGAGATTAATATAATACAAAAGGTATGATTTAGGTGTCATGTGATTCAGCAAGATTTCAGGGAGAAGGCAACAAAGATTACTCTGATTTACAAGACTGGAGTTGGGGGAACTGGCCATGCCATGAGCAAAACAGGGAAGCTGGAGGAACAATTAATATGAGGGAGAAGATTAGAAACTCAGATCTAGACACGTTAAATACAAGGAGCTGGCTGGACATTTAAGTGTCTTGCTCCTTAAAGTCTAAAGATATCTTAGGATACTTGTGAAGGGTTTCTTTCCAGAGGGATCCTGGAGGTTCCCCAAAGTACCCACAAGTATAAGTCTCTAGGAGGCTGAACATTTTCCACATTTAGACTCTACCTAGGTAAGTTTTTCATAGCACATCCATCAACCTGGGTCAACTCACTTGGGACTGACCTTATGTCTGTTTGAATTCAGCTGTCTTTTGTTTTAAATTTTACTTTTAAATTGTTTTATTGCCAATTTTAGCTCCCCCAAATTAGCATCACACTTTCTCCTTGTGTTAGTTCCAACCTGGATCCTGTAGGGGTGGACACGGAAGGGTAATGGGAGGACAGGGCATGGATCTGGGACACACTTGGAGTTTTAATTTAGTATCCCATGAAACTTCTTGTTTAAAATATCTGATTTGCTAAAATTTGCTTTTCAAAAATGTTGGCCTTTTACTAAATTTCCCTTTTCAACATTTTAAACATCTGCTTTAGTTTTAAAATGGCTGTCTTTTTTCTTTTTTTAAAAACATCTTTTACGTTTGTCCAAACCTTCCTATCCCTCAAAATGGAGGCTTCTTTTGGGCAAATTATTTTGATGTGAAATCTCTGAACAATCTCATCAACAAGAGATCTGGAATGATGTCTGAACACAGGTAACAGTGACCTGGCATGGATGTAAGTCAAGTAATATTGTGAAAAACCCCATGTAATACCAGGGCATACGAAGAAATGAAGATGAGAGGCAATCATTCCTTTAGATTCTGCATCAGTCAGATTATGGTCTGAGTTAGAGTACTATGTTCAGTGTTGGTCATCACCGTTCAAAGGGATGTTGAGAAATTAAAGTGACTATAGAAACAAGCAACCACGATGATTAAAGGGTTGGTTAATGGGCTCCAGGATAAAAGATAAAAAGGTTTGCTGCTTTTTTCAGAAGAGAGGACGGAAGTAGACCGTGGTTTCTGAAAGGTTTTTATAAGACACGGCTAACAGAAATAACACATGATGGAGAAAGATTGAGAGCAAAGCTAAAAGAAGAGAAAATGCCTTGTTTTGGATAAGTCAGGCCAGAATCAGCCTTTTACCCTTTCCTGTACTGCTATTAATTAATCACAACATTCTTTCCTGCAGAGCTTGGGCCAACCATGTAAAATCCCCTATAGGGAACTCTAGGCAGCTTCTCCCGGTTCTTTGAAATTTTTCCTTAGGAAGAAATCTGTTTTCTCCTCTATTTTGGACATCGAATGTTTTGAGAACTTGAGGTTTTACCAAATGATTTCTCAAAGCTCTTTCTAGCACCATGATTCTATCAAATCATTTGATTAGATGAGTTTCACGAGGAATGGACTGAATTTGTAGATGATAATGGATCTAGGCCCTTTGACGAAACACAGACATTTCTGGAATGCTTTTGGTGAAGGGATTGGAGACTTGGCTACTGTTTTAACACATAAAGCTTAGTTGTCTTCTCAAACAAGCTCTTCACAGACAGCTTAGAAAGTCTCATAATGCTGAACAAAAAGAAGCATTTGGATGGAACCAGAAGTAAGGAAAGAACTCCTACCAGGATATCCTGGGTAGAATCTCCCGTTTGGCCCAGGAGAGGAAAATTGGGCTCTAGGAGGATCCTGAACACTCATTGGCTGAGGAAGGTATTGAGACACCTGAAATGAAGCTAGTTGAAGTCTCTGCTTTTTCTGTAGCTCTTTATGTGTTGTTATGAAAAAGCCTGATGAACAGTCGTTTTCTGACATGAAGTTTCTGGGAGGTAAACAGTGATAAATGGCAGTTCAAGAAGCTGAAGGGCAGAAATCAATACTTGCTGTTACTCTGCAGTAAATTATGAGAAGCCTTCAATGAGAGGGACAGATGTTGTTTTTCCAATTGCATGGTCTAGACTTTAGTTGTTTATAAATTTTCTTTCTCCCTGTGGGTCTAAGTTTTGGTCTTTGCCATATATACCCTAAATGTATGGGGATATATGTCAGGCCGCTTAAAAAGGTGGCAGGTAATTCACCATTAGTATCTGAATTTGCTTCTCTACCATTGACTTTTTTTTTTTTTTTTTTTTTTTGAGATGGAGTCTCACTCTGTTGCCAGGCTGGAGTGCAGTGGTGTGATCTCAGCTTACTGAAACCTCTACCTTCCTGGTTCAAGTGATTCTCCTGCTTCAGCCTCCTGAGTAGCTGGCACTACAGGCATGCGCCACCGCACTCCGCTGATTTTTAGATTTTTAGTAGATATGGGGTTTCACTATGTTGGCCAGGCTGGTCTCAAACTCCTGACCTCAAGTGATCCCAAAGTACTGGAACTACAGGTGTGACCCACTGTGCCCGACAGACTTTCTCTAACTTTTCTAATGATGATTAGCACAGTTTGTTTTGTTGAAGGACATCCTTTGGACCACAAAATGGATGAAAATAAAATAAAATAAAATAAAATGAAAAGAACTAAACTGCCTTAAAAAAAAAAAACCCTTAAGAATCTCCTAATACTGAGTTTCAAGGGCAGAGTCTTTCTCAGTGCCATTTGGCTCACAGACATGCATTCCAGAGTCACTAAATTTGAAATACAAAAATAAAAAAGATTTTACAAAAGCCATTTCTTCCAATGAGGTCAGCAACAATTCTCGTCATTTCTTTTTTGAACAAATTCATCATGTTCCACCAAGTCAGATATTTACATATACTAACTTGAAATTTCACTTCTGGAAAACTAATAGAGAAAAAAGTCTTAGGGGATACTTTTGCTGTTATTATGGCAATTGTCGATCTTCAGTGTTTATTAATTTTTAAATCTTTTCCTTATTTATATCCATCCCTCTCTTTTATAAAAAATAGACAATTTCCTAAAACTTGAGCCAAGCAGTCTGCTCTTAGGTGGCGCTCCTGTTTTATAGCTGCTGGTTAGGCTGACAATAAGGAAAAATGACCAAGATCTCATTGGAGGAGACTTCTTGCAGCTTGTCCATCACACACACATATATAGCACTTCTGTTGCTGCTTACCTGAGACAGCCGCATGATACTTACTAGGACAAATTCAGATGGGAATCTCAAGAGTCATGATGGCAGAGACAATATACGTACCATACTGCTCCAATGGCGTAGGGGCATTGCAATCACAGAGAGAGGAGCTGGCTCTTCCTGCCCCTTCTCCACCCACTTCCTGCTAACTGCTGGCTCACCTGGCCAACCTACAGTCTAACCTGTGAGGAGCACTTAGATGGGGGAAAAGCCTCCTGCTAGATGCAATAATGATTATTTTGAAAGGCCGTGGGGAGAAGGAGACCAACCAGGAGAACCTTACAAGACTTCACGGCTTTCAGGCAAAGAGATGATGGTTTGACGGTTTGAGGGGCTCTGACTTACATTCAGATCAAACAGACTCCTGAGACATAGTCGAATCAACACCAAGCATACCTCCTTTGACTATAAGTACCTTGAGTGCTTGTTCTAGGACTATTATCTCCTCTGTTTTCCTGGAACCAGCCACATTGCCTGGTTTGTAGACACTGAGTAACATTACATTAGACCAGTGAAAGGATGAAAGAATCTCAGGTTCTACTGAAGGAGGAATGGGCTTACATTGAAGTATCAGGAAGAGAGGGTATACTGGAGGGGATTTCTTGGTGAGAAACATTGTTGTATTATTATAGGTCTGTTGTGGGTTATTGAGGAAGTGCCATGTAATCTAAGGAGATGCATTATCACAGCAGAATTTCCACAGTTTTGAAATGATTTCAGTGGGCTGCCTGGAGGAAGGCATGAACTGACCACCGTAGGCTTTCAGGCTTCTCTTGATGCTGATGATTCTCATTCTCGGGAAGGTGCCCCACTCCCACTCCACCCCCAATTTTCTTGGACAATTCTAATTTCCTACACTCCCTGCAGTATAGAAGTCACCGATTCTGCAGCATTTTTGACAGTATGGTATTGGTATGGTATCAACAAATGCTTTTTCAGAGCAAAGACACTTTCTCAAATACTAAGTCCTCACTTAAAGTAATTGATAGTTTTTTCTTTTTTAATTTAAGAAGGGGTCTCTCTGTGTTACCCAGGCTGGTCTTGAACTCCTGGGCTCAAGGGATCCTTTTGCCTCAGACTCCAGAGTAGCTGGAGTTACCACTCTGCCCAGTCACCAATAGGTTCTTGGAAACTGCCACTTCAAGTGTAACGGCATACAACAAAGCCAATTTGATCACAGGCTAACTGAGGTAAATAAGAGTTAAGTTCTTGTGGCATATTTCTGGCCACAAAAGCACCACAAAACTTCTAAATAAAGACACAAACACTTCCTTTTTTCTTTTTCTTTTTGAGATAGAGTCTCACCCTGTTGCCCAGGCTGGAGTCAGTGGTGCACCTTGGCTCACTGCAACCTCTACCTCCTGGGTTCAAGAGATTCTCCTGCCTCAGCCTTCCAAGTAACTGGGACTACAGGTGCGTATCATCACACTTGGCTAATTTTTGTATTTATTTTTTTTTGCATATCACTTCTTTATTTTATTATTATTATTTTTTATTATACTTTAGGTTCTGGGGTACATGTGCAGAACATGCAGAATTGTTGCACAGGTACATACATGGCAAGGTGGTTTGCTGCCTCTATCCCCCCATCACCTATATCTGGCATTTCTCCCCATGTTATCTCTCTCCAACCTCCCTACCCACCGCTGTCCCCACCCTAGCCACCCCCAGCAGACCCCAGGGTGTGATGCTCCCCTCCCTGTGTCCATGTGTTCTCATTGTTCAACACCTGCCTATGAGTGAGAACATGCGGTGTTTCATTTTATCACTCCTTTATTATACTGATCTGGAAAAATAACTTTGTATAGTTATACTCAAACGAACACTGGACCCATGTGGCAGGGCCAAGCAACTAGAACATGATTCAGAAATCAGCTAAAGAGACACTTGGACAGGACCAAGCGGCATTTCACTGCCAGGAAACAAGGCGGGGAGGGATTCTAAAACACAGCAGGAAGCACTCCTGCCCCCTCATAGGTCAAGGAGCTGATCCCATATTAGTATGAGGAATGGCTTGTTTTCTGATGACCACATGTGGGACTATCTCAACCACCAAGAGAAACCCCAGAAGGGTTACTGTTTTGAATTATTTATATATACTATCTTTTTAAAATAAAATAACACTAAATTCAGGATTGATCCCAACCTTCTAGAGCCAGCTCAATTTTTGTATTTTTAGTAGAAACGGGGTTTCATCATATTGGCCAGGCTGATCTTGAACTCCTGACCACGTGATCCGCCTGCCTCAGCCTCCCAAAGTGCTGGGATTACAGGCACAAGCCACAGCACCCAGCCAACACTTCTTAAATGTTGAAATAAATGTAAGCTATACAGACAATTAAGAAAGATGAATGAAAATAGGAGAATTATTTAGCCACTTAGTCCAGTTCAAGTTTTGGGTGTCTGGAGCCTCCTGCAGCAGCTCAGGACACAAGGTGAACTCGGACAGGACACCATCCCATCACAGGGCACGCTCACACACACACCCACACCCACACCCACACCCACCCACACTCACACTGGCACTGTGTAGACATACCAGTTCACCTAATGTGCACAGCTTTGGGATGGGGGAGGAAAGTGGAGTACCCAGAGGAAACCCTTGAAGCCATGGGGAAAATATGCGAACTCCACACAGACAGTGGCTCCAGCTGGGAAGAGATTTTATTCTTCTCATCAGTGTTATAAAAAAACAATGACGTTATTCGAGCACTCTCTGTACATTAACGGCGCCATCTGCTGAGATGCTTAAACAACTAAAATGTGAGAAGGACCCAATGACCCCTTTGCCAAAAAATGTAAGTGCATCACTGTGTCCTGGTGCTAGCAGGTGTTGAGAAACAGAAGTTAAAAGCTATTCCTACTTCTTTTTCTTTTTGCATTGGCATCTGTTGACCTATATTGTGCATTCTGTGTAAATTCCATATGCCAGAAAAATCAAGAGTAAAAAGGTCATGAGAAGGCAGAAGAGTGGGTTGCAGAGGACTCTGAATAAGAGAACCTGGGCTAAGACAGCTTATCAAGATATAAGCAATGATTTCTGGCTTTTTTTTTTTTTTTTCCAGCCAGGAGATAAATAAGCACAGAGGATGCAGCATCAGTCATGGATCAGTAAGGGATATTGTACAATGAGAAAAATGATGCATTTTCATCTTCCAGGTGCCTCTCCACCCCTTCTGTCTGGGGGCTGTGAGGTAGGGAATCTGCCAACTGCTTCCTGAGGGACCCCTCAGGGTTACTAGACCAAGAGGCGACCTTGAGGAATGCTACTTGTCACCCCAATTAACAAGTAAGGTTAATATCCTTGTCCTAGTGGGTGTCTGATTTCCAGTCTGTCATTTCACATGTTGACACTAGATGTCAGGGAAAGACTTAGCGTTCTACTTTGCAGGTCTCACATCTCTTCAGCAGGAAGGAAGGCTGCCTGACACAGAAATCAGGTACTGAAGGCTGGCGAATTTCCCACTGTGAGCCACTGGGGACAGCAGGGATCGTATGCCAAAACACCGCTATCCTGCTCGTGCCCTGTTAGACACACTCTTGATGCTGTTAAAGCCCATTGACAGAATGGGTTCGATCAAGGTCATTTCATCAAAAGAGTTTTTTTTTTTTTTGAGGGAGGAGGGGCAATGAAAGTCATTAATTTACCCTTTCAATTTTATTATAAAAGAGATTCAATTTTACTTTTTAGAAAAGGACAGAAGGTATAACATGGTAGTGTTTTTATAATCCTTTTCATTAGTAAATTAGGAAGCAGGTAAACCAGTTAAAAATTATATGGAAGTCTCATAAGATCGTTCTGATACTCTGTAGTACTTCCTTTTGTTTTGCAAAAATGGCATTTTTTTAAATGATATTAATCAAAAATGTGTTTTTACTGCAGAATAACTAAATCCTGACTTGCTTTCATTATGTTGCTATTATGATTCCCAAGGCTCTCAGCTCCTTCACAGGCTTTCTGGTGTAATAAAAAACCATGGGCTTTCATAAAAAAGTATGGATAACGCATTAAAAAATGTTCCTTCCTTACTTCCTCCCTCCCTTGCTGCTGCTGCTGCTCCTCCTCCTCCTCTTACTCCTCTTCCTCCTCCTCCTCCTCCTCGCCTGAAAGAAGGCAGTGTGAACAAACTGGAACCAGGAAAGATGGTGGTAAATGACAAAGTCAGAAAAGGGCACAGGATTTTCCCTGTGATGCACATTCTTTTCCTCTGTTCCAAAGGGTCATGGCCATTGTGTTCTCAGCCAGCCTTTGGAAATAACTGGTCATCTACCCACCCAAGGTTAAAAATAGCACTTCCTTGGTAGGAGGAGCCCATGGTGGGAAGAGGGCCCACCCAGATGCTGGGGAGCAGCCCAGCCTATGGAAGATGTTCCAGGAGTCCCCTTGGTGGATCTGGAAGCCATTATATCATCACCAAAAATAGTATTATTAGTACCATATGGGTGTGTCCTTCATTTATTCATGAGCTGGATGTTGTACAGGGCACAGGGGACTTGAAAAGAAAAAGACAAGTTTTCTGCTGGCTCACAGTGGAGGCAGGAGAGAGACATCCTAGAAAACCATTCTAATGCTCATAATAGATATTTACAATAGTTGGTCATTGTCACCTACTGCAATCCAGACAACCCCATCTTCTTGGAGCTTTCAGATAAAGATTGATGTGGGGTGCGGTGTCTCGCACCTATAATCCCAGCGCTTTGAGAAGCTGAGGCAGGAGGATCACTTTGGGTCCAGGAGTTCAAGGCCAGCCTAGGCAACATGGTGAGGCCTCATCTTTACAAAACAATAAAGATTGATGTGGACAAACGAAGACAGTTTCAAAGTGTAAGGCAGATTAGAGAATTACTTGGGCAGGAATGGCAATATGGAGAGATGTCAGTACTACTGATTTATTGATCAAGCTGTTGACTGGTTCATTTATAAAAATACCCATATGGCATATATTATGTGCCAGGCATCATTTTAAGCGTTTTGCAACTATAAACTCATACTCACAACAACTCTCTAAGTAGGTACTGATATTAGTCCCATGTTGCAGATAAGTAAACTGAAGCACAAAGCGGTTAAGTAACTTGCCCAAGTATTCACAGGCAAAGCTAGAATCCTAGAGGTCATTTCACTCACCTTTTCTTCTACTCAACCCAAACACTCACCTAGCAGCATGCTTTTTCTTTTCACCTAGGAAGAGAGTGTTACGTAGTTTAACAGCTTGTGGTTTTGGAGTCAGTCAGATCTATGTTTGACAATTAGCTCTGCCACTTAATAACTGTGAGTTTGGGGCAACTTGGACTGAAGTTCTCTGAGCCTAGTCTTTCTTATAAGGAACAATGGTAACTCATTCCTATGGTTGTTGGAAGAATGAAAGGAGATAAGTAGTTAGGAGGAGGTAAGTGGAAGACAGGTGGTAAGATTACATACTCTTGACAAATGTTCTTACTTCCTGTGGAAGCTCTAAGATCACCTACCGGCTTCTCACATCCTGGTGATTGGGCCCTTGTGTAGTTCTTCCCACTTTGGGTAAGGCTGGCCTATGAAGTCAGTAGAATATTGTAGAGTGACTTCTGAGGTCAGAGCATAAAAGACACAGCAGCCTTGCACCCTCATTGATCTGGGGAAAGCCAGCTGCCATGCCATGGTGATATGGTTTGGCTGTGTCCCCACCCAAATCTCCACTTGAATTGTAGCTCCCAGAATTCCCACGTGTTATGGGAGGGGCCCACGGGGAGGTAACTGAATCATAAGGGGCGGTCTTTCTCATGCTATTCTCGTGATAGTGAATGAGTCTCATGAAATCTGATGGGTTTATCAAGGGTTTCTGCTTTTGCCTCTTTCTCGTTTTTCTCTTGCCACTTCCATGTAAGGAGTGCCTTTCACCTCCTGCCATGATTCTGAGGCCGTCCCAGTCATGTGGAACTGTAAGGGCAATTAGAACTTTTTTTCTCCCCGGTCTCAGGTATGTCTTTATCAGCAGTGTGAAAAAGGACTAATACAGTAAATTGGTACCAGTAGAGTGGGGCGTTGCTGAAGATACCCAAAAATGTGGAAGTGACTTTGAAACTGGGTAACAGGAAGAGATTGGAACAGTTTGGAGGGCTCAGAAGAAGACAGGAAAATACGGGAAAATTTGGAACTTCCTAGAGACTTGTTGAATGGCTTTGTCCAAAATGCTGATAGCAATATGGACAATAAGGTTCAGGACGAGGTGGTCCCAGATGGAAGTGAGGAACTTGTTGAGAACTGGAGTAAAGGTGACACTTGTTAGGCTTTAGCAAAGAGACTGGAAGCATTTTGCCCCTGCCCTAGAGATTTGTGGAACTTTGAACTTGAGAAAGATGATTTAGGGTATCTGACAGAAGAACTTTCTAGGCAGCAAAGCATTCAAGAGGTGACTTGGGTACTTTTAAAGGTATTCAGTTTTATAAGGGAAGCAGAGTATAAAAGTTTGGAAACGTTACAACCTGAGTATGTGATAGAAAAGAAAAACCCATTTTCTGGGGGAGAAATTCAAGCCAGCTGCAGAAATTTGCCTAAATAGCAAGGAGCTTAATGTTAAACCCCAAGCCACGGGGAAAATGTCTCCAGGCTGCGTCAGAGGTCTTCACAGCAGCCTCTTCTATCACAGGCCCAGAAGCCCAGGAGGAAAAAGTGCTTTTGTGGGCCGGACCCAGGTTCCTGTGTTGTGTGCAGCCTAGAGACTTGGGGCCCTGTGTCCCAGTTGCTCCAGCTGTGGCTGAAAGGGGCCAACGTGCAGCTTGAACTGTGGCTTCGGAGGGTGGAAGCCTTGGCAGTTTCCACACGGCGTTGAGCCTGTGGGCACACAGAAATCAAGAACTGGGGTTTGAAAATTTCTGCCTAGATTTCAGAAGACTTCTGGAAACACCTGGATGCCCAGGTAAAAGTTTGCTGCAGGGGTGAGGCCCTCATGGAGAACCTCTACTAGGGCAGTGCAGAAGGGAAATGTGGGGTTGGAGCCCACCCGCAGAGTCCCCACTACGACACTGCCTAGCGGAGCTGTGAGAAGAGGACCACCATCCTCCTGGCCCCAGAATGGTAGATCCACTGACAGCTTGCACCATGTGCCTGGAAAAGCCACAGACACTCAATGCCAGCCCATGAAAGCAGCCAGGAGGGGGGCTGTATCCTGCAAAGCCACAGGGACAGAGAGGCGCAAGACCGTGGGAACCCACCTCTTGCATCAGCATGACCTGGAGTCAAAGGAGATCAATTTGAAGCTTTAAAATTTGACTGCCCCACTGGATTTTGGACTTGCATAGGCCCTGTAACCTCCTTGTTTTGGCTAATTTCTCCTATTTGGAATTTACCCAATACCTGTACCGCCCATTGTATCTAGGAAGTAACTAGTTTGCTTTTGATTTTACACTCTCATAGGCAGAAGGGACTTGCCTTGTCTCAGATGAGACTTTGAACAGTGGACTTTTGGGTTAATGATGAAATGAGTTAAGACTTTGGGGGACTGTTGGGAAGGTATGAATGGTTTTGAAATGTGAGGCCATGAGATTTGGAGGGGCCAGGGCAGAACGATATGGTTCGGCTGTGTCTCCACCCAAATCTCAACTTGAATTGTAGATCCCAGAATTCCCATGTGTTGTGGAAGGGACCCAGAGGGAGGTAATTGAATCATGGGGGCTGGTCTTTCCCATGCTATTCTTATAGTGAATAAGTCTCACAAGATCTGATGGGTTTATTAGGAGTTTCTGGTTTTGCCTCTTTATCATTTTTGTCTTGCTGCCTCCATGTAAGAAGTGCCTTTCACCTCCTGCCATCCTAAGGCCTTCCCAGACATGTGGAACTGTTAGTCCAATTAAACCTCTTTTTCTTCCCAGTCTCAGGTATGTCTTTATCAGCAGCGTGAAAATAGGCTAATGCACATGGGGATCCCTAGGCAGTCCGGTGGGTAGATCTTGTAACAGAAGCCTCCTGCTTCATTTACCCTGCCAGCCAGGCAAGTGCACCATTTTAGAAGCAGATCCTCTAGCCCCAGTCAAGCCCTCAGATGACAGCAGCCCTGGCCAAGATCTTCACTGGAGCCTCATAAGAGATGCTAAACCTGAACTGCTCAGCCAAGCCACTTGTGGATTCCTGACCCATAGAAGCTGTATGAAATAGTACATATTAACTCTTGCTTTATACCACTAGGTTTGGAGCAGTTTGTAACACAACAAGAGATAACTAATATACTTTCCCTCATCTGTTCTTTCTCCAGTAGGCCAAGCTGGACTCTTATCTTGTCTCCATCTCTCACAGCACATTCTGCTCCAGACACAAGTGCAGTGGGGGAAGTCTGTCCTGGGAACATAGCCCCCTGTAATCCATTTCACTTGCCCTTTCTGGTGCCAGCCGAAAATGTTTTGACCTCCTCGTATGGTCAACCAATCTTCCCTGGTATTCAGCTGCCCACTAGGTGTTATTGGGCATGAGTGCTCTTGTGTCTTTTTCTGGGGACATTTATACTGGAATAGTGGTATAGAGGATGAAGAACCTTTACAGCATAGCCTGGGGTTTCTCCTTAAACTCTTGTTTTGGGCTCCAAAAATGTTAGGTGTGGGTTGGAATAATTCCCTGCAAAAAAATTAAAATTCCTTGTAATCACCTTCAGGGCCCATGGGGTTCTGGTGGCCCCACCCCTCCAATTCATCTTTTACTGGTTGTTCCTCACTCACTGCAATCAATCTTCCCCTCCCTTTCCTCCCTCCTCTCCCCCTCCCTCTCCCCTCCCCCACTCCCCTCTCCTTTCCCCCTCCCCTCCCCTTCCTTTCCCTTCCTTTATGATAAGATCTCATTCTGTCTCCCAGGCTGGAGTGCAGTGGTGCAATCATGGTTCACTACAGCCTTGATCTTCCGGGCTCAAGTGATCCTTCCACCTCAGTCTCCTGAGTAGCAGGGACTATGGGCACACATCACCATGCCCAGTTGATTTTTGTATTTTTAATAGAGATGGGGTTTCGCCATGTTGCCCAGGCTGGTCTTGAACTCCTGAGCTCAGTTGATCTGCCTACCTTGGCCTCCCAAAGTGCTGGGATTACTGAGATGAGCCGCAGTGTCCAGCCCACTCGGGCCTTACTGTCCCAGGAGAATGTTGAGGTTATTCTCTCCATTGGGCTTTTGCATCTGTTGTTTTCCTTGCTTGCAGTCCTCTTTCTGCAGGCCTTCACTTGATTGGCTTATTCTCATCATTCAGATTTCAACTCATTGGCACCTGCTCAGAGAGGCTTTCATTTACTAACTAAATGAAGCCCTCCTGCCCCCACCATTGCTGCTATACTCTACAATACT
Source organism: Sapajus apella (assembly GCF_009761245.1). NCBI lineage: Eukaryota > Metazoa > Chordata > Mammalia > Primates > Cebidae > Sapajus > Sapajus apella. Next base: position 1,701,285 of record NW_022437024.1, read on the forward strand.
ACCATGCTGTTACCTTCATAGCAGTTACCATTAGTGAGTTATCTTATTCATTGGTTTGCTTCACTTGGTCTTTGCTTATACCCCACCCCCTTGTGTCACATATGCTTCATGAGAGCAGGGTTGTCTTGGTCACACACCACAAGCCAAATGCTTGGCGCATATATATATATATATATGGTATCTGAGAAATTTATTCACTGAGATGCAATATGTGTGTAACTCAGACTTGGTTTTGTTGGCTATGAGATGAGATTATGCATAGTCCTTGTGTACAATTCACATGCAGATTAGAAACAATAGAAACACTCATGGCACATGTGCATGGTATGCTGTATAGTAGTAACAACATTAATGCCATTCTCCATTATCTCTGGCCCATTTTGCAAACTCATCTGAAGTTTCTGAAACTGTAAGAATTCCATGCGTCTGGCCCCAGCCTCCCCTCACTGGACAACACTACTGCCCCTCACCCTTCCCATCCATGTTCAGCTCTCCAGGACCTTTCTCTTTTCTGGTCTCCGCTACAGTTGTTAGCGTAACTGCGTCCCCTGGTGGCCTCTCCTGATATGACACATTGTGGAGGTGGGAGGACATTATTGGAAACCTGTTGATGGGTCATTCTCAAGTCTTTTTAGGAGAAACACCAGCCTTAAGTTCAGATAAAAAGGTCTAGGCCACAGAAATTGTGGTCTCCACATCCATCCTTTCCTGAAATCTGCTTCTCCCTCTGTGACCTTACTGTCTGGCCTCGTTCAAACCCCAGTGTCTTACCTGTGTTGTTGCCTCCTCTCATTTAAAATATCAGCTTGTAAATTGTAATTGATCTCCCCTCCACACATTTACCTTCTTTCCATAGACATTTTCCTGTTGTTCATATTTTCTCAGGCCACTGCTCTGCTTAAAAACAAGCAATGGCTCCCTACTGTATGAAGAATAATGTACCAGCTCCTCAACCTGGCATCCCAGACACTTCAAAGCCTGGCTTCAACCTGCCTTTCTAATTTCAATCTCTTCTACACCCCTGACTCCTCGACCATCACATGCTCATGCATAAGGCATCTGGACCATTCCTTGAAACTATGCCTCCACTTCCTCAAAGCCCTGTTGGCCTTCACGCTGTTCTCTCTGCCTGAAGTGCTTTGCTCCCACTTTTACCTGACAGCTGGATCCCATCCCACTCAGAGCCAGCTCCAAGGCTCTGGCCTCCACGAACTCCCTCGGACCCTGCCTTCGCCTGCACATCACGTCTTGGTGGAAATATGAACAATTATGCCTACAGGTCTACTGAACAATGCTAATAGGCATAATTGTTCATGTTTCCACCAAGACATGACGGTGTTTTATCTACTTTAACACTATCATGTGCACAGTAGATCATTAACATCTGTTAAATAGGTCAATGAATATTGGAAGCTACAGTCCATGTTTTCCAGAGCCCAGTCAGGCTAGTCTGAGAAGTGAGAGGCCATATATGGTGATATTGGGACAGAATCTTTGAAATTGGCATGACCTTGGGAAACCTGGGGTGCAGAGTTACTTTAAACTGGAAGAGCTTCCACTGAGATTCTATGAGATTTAGCTTCCTTAGGGGAATGATGGGCACAATTATTTCTGAATCTCCTTTTTTATCTTGAGAGAATGAAGGTGAGGATCTTAGTTATGTACTCTGATGTGCAAAGATAAAAGGCAAAGTGTAAAAGTTGATAGTAAAATATTAACTAATGTGTTTGGGAAATTGTATTTCTGCAGCACTATTTCTTTTCCAAAATTTAGTTGCATTTCATATTCCTTTAGTTTGTATTCCAAGATAACTCTGTGTTACTAGTAGCCGAGATGAATGGAGCTTATGCATTGATAAAATCAATGGATTTTGAGACAAACCATTTAGTAGTCTCTAGTGAACACAATAGTTCTAGAGATTCGGAAACCATGTACATAAATTCAGCTCTTTTTCCGAGTCACTTTGTTGTGTCTCTTAATGATCTTTTGACTCAGTTTTCTCACCTGATATTTGGAAATATTATTTGATTTCCAATATTTTCAATAAGTTAACTGTTCAGTGAATACTAATTGAGTCACACCCATAGAGCTGAAGGTTTTTCAGAAAAAATGCCTTAGAAGAAGTTAAATTTGAAGTTATATATTTGGGACTTGTTTTTCTGTCTCATACACCTACACCCCAAGAGCAGCATTATAGGGTGCACATCTTCTATTGCTTTTCTTGGCTCCTGGGGAGATTACTTGCTTGGCTTAGAGAGCAAACCTTCCTACATTCCTTGAGAGAGTCTATGCATTAAAGTCCCTTCTTGTTCAGAAGAGAGCAGCAGGTGGCTAAGGTTAGAATATCTACTGTCAATTTCATGTAGCGAGCTGTATCAGATCAGGTCCCAATAACCCAACCTCCATCAGAGATCCAACCACCATAGAGATAGGGGTAGGGGTCTCATGGTAAGTGTTAAGCCGTAAGCCTGTCTCTGGGTCTCTGTCTCTATTTCTGGGTGAAGGAATATACATATACATATATATATATATATATATATATACACACACACACACACACA
>NW_022437024.1:1703945-1974789 GCF_009761245.1 Sapajus apella
ATATATATATTCTCATGGACACATCCTACTAAAAAAAGGAGATTAACCATATTACATCCCTGACTTTCACCATGTGGCCTAACAAGCAAGACATGCCATAAAGTCAACACTTAGTTCTGTGGCTTATAATAGTGTAAACTAAATACCTGAGTGTAGTTTCTACAGTAACTAGAGTCTGGTGGAATTGGAACAGGTTTCCACATGCCCTGAGGTTTCTGAATAATCCTTGGCCAATCTTAATCTTAAGCACTTTTTTTTTTTTTGATAGTAGCTCACTCTGTCACCCAGGCTGGAATGCAGTGACATCATCACCATTCACTGCAGCCTTGACCTCCCTGGCTTAATGGATCTTCCTGCCTCAGCCTCCCACGTAGCTGGGACTATAGGTATATGCCACCATGCCCAGCTAATTTCTTATAGAGATGGGGTTTTGCCATATTGCACAGGCAAGTCTTGAGCTCCTGGGCTCAAGCGATCTGCCTGCCTAGGCCTCCACAAGTGCTGAGATTACAGGTGTGAGCCATTGTGTCTTGCCTGATCTTAAGTACTTTGAAGACCAATTAACTGGAAGATACTTCAGATCTTATTAATTTAGCTCCCAAGCAGATCAGGTGTGTGAGATAAACAGCCCTCCCTGCAAACCCAAAAAGAAACTAAACTGCTTATCAGGCATGGCGAGTCTACAGTATGTGGTCAGCCTTATTAGCATATCTTAATTGAGAATTAGACTGTCATTGCAGACCACGTTGTGAGTTAAAAACTTGGGAGACAAAATAATTCATTGAAATTCCCAAGGCACATCTTGTTTCCTACCTAGTCGGACACACTTTCATCTCTGCTGAATTTGTAACCATTCCCATGGAATATGGTTGCCTTGTTTTATCTGAGATTGCCTTCCAAACATACCACCCACCAGGACTACTACCAGTGCTGGAGTATTTGGGGTACCCATTCCGAGGCTATATGTGAGCCAAGTTCAACAGGTTGTACGATTCTCCCCCAAGTTCAGTGGAAGTGTCGCCCACCAGGTACTTGCCGGTCTGAGCTAAGCAACTGCAGAGTGAGGGAAACACAGTTAACAGACGAGGCTGTGAATGCTGGTGCTTTTGTCCTCTGTTCTAAGAGCAAATGATGTCTTCCATAATATAGATGCTGTCATGGCCAAATGTATATTCAGCAGTATGTTCCTCCCATCGCTGTTCTGGGGCGATAACGGATAATGCTATTCCTCCAGTAGTGTGAAGGGAGAGGGGGTCAAGAAAACATTTGCAGCTTAAAGCAACAGGGCATGAGATGCATCCAATCTTATGCAATCCTAAGTTCCTGAGCACGAACGTAATTTGTAACCAGCAAAGAAATTATTTACAATAATATAATTTGTATGTGAGATTGGGCTCGTGAGAGTGAGTGACATGAGAGGTAGAGGGAGAAAGACGATGAAAAAGATGAATGAGAATGAATCATGGAAGGTAAAGGTAAAGGAAAAGCAATAGAAAGCGGAGAGCGTGGAGAAAAGAAGCAGCAACTTCTGATAATTGTGGAAATAGATCACAAATATAATTGTATAAAAGGAGGGATTCAGACAGTGAACAGGAAAGTTGAGAGCATGGCTGAAGGTCGAAGAAAGGAGGAAGAAATGAATAAGAGGAAACCAAAGAGGAAAAGAAAAAGGAAAACACTTCAAGGAATAGGTAGGAAACAAGATGTGCCTTGGGAATTTCAATGAATTATTTTGTCTCCCAAGTTTTGAACTTACAGTGTGTTCTGTGATGGCAGTCTAATTCTCAATTAAGATATGCTAATAAGGCTGACCACATACCGTAGACTCGCCATGCCTGACAAGCAGTTTAGTTTCTTTTTGGGTTTGCGGGGAGGGCAGTTATCTTATGTTTCCACACCTAAGTTTCTCATTGGCATTCTTCCTACAAAGACACAAAAACCACATATTGTTCTCACTAATATTTGTTTCAGTCTGACACACTTTCATCTCTGCTGAATTGACTACTAACTGCTTTGTGCAAACTTTGTATTCCTCCATCTGCTTTCAGTTACCTTCATTAAAAATATTCACATAAATCTTTATTAATGGAGAAAAATGGATTCACTCTGGTTTATTTATTTGTGGGTAAGTTTAATTATTTTCCAGTATGCAAAAGCATCTTAGTAGGCTGCAAAGATGGCTTAGAGGTAACATTGCCAGAAAAGGGGAAGCTTGTGCCAGAGTCAGCTTGCTGACCTGCAAGTAACAGACAGTGAATATTAGCTGAATGATGGTAATTGAGTGAAAATCTGGATTGCCCTTCAAGGGCTGTTAGAAAGAGTATCAGAAAAGGGCAGGAAGACTGTATATATATAGTGACCAATTACCAAGCACCCAAGCATAGTGAAAATCACTGTGCATGTATTATCACATTTCACAGAAGCAGAACCCATTCTTTTTCACATGCAAATTCCTCCTTAAGAGTGCCTGTCCTACAATACTCCAGGAATTCTAGGTTACTTCTGGAGGGCTTCTGGGCATCCCTAGGAAGTGCTTTTATTCTCCCAACATCATAGCCAAGTGCTTGCTGCAGATACTCCCAGATTTCTCCTGCTGAGCTCACCTTCCTTCCCCAAGTGCACCACAAGTTCCCATCCACTCCACCGCAAATGCCATTGTAGATCCTCCCTTTATTTCCAAAGCCAACACAATCAGAAAGATACGGAGCGTAGTAGTTGTTAAGATTATAAGCTTTGCAGCCAAACTTCTTGAGGCTCTGAATCTCACTAACTATATGACCTTAAGTTACTTAATCTCCTGTACCTCAGTTTTTTTCTCTGTGAAATGGGGCTGATAATATTTTTTCCTTGGGTTGCTATGAAGATTAGGTGAGGTAACTCATGCTGCGAGGTAATTTTTACGTGCGATTGAGCTTGTGAGAATGAGTGATGGAGAGTTAGAGAGGAAAAGATGGAGGGAGTGAGAGAGGAGAAAGTGGGAAAGGCAATGAAAAAGATAAATGAGAATGAATAATGGGAGGTTGAGATAAAGGAAAAGCAATAGAAAGCAGAGAAGTTAATTCATTATAACACGTAGAGTACTTTGAAGAATGCTTACTATGTTGTAAGTACTTAATTAAGTTAGTTATTAGTGACAGTTTATAATGGTTAGGAAATTTTTTTCTACTGAAGACATGGATTTCTTAGGTTATAAAAAAGTATAGCTTTGGCCAGGCGCGGTGGCTCACGCCTTAATCCCAGCACTCTGGGAGGCCGAGGCGGGTAGGTCATGAGGTCACGAGATTGAGGCGGTCCTGGCTAACATGGTGACAAACCGTCTCTACTAAAAGAACAAAAATTAGCTGGGCGTGGTGGTGTCCGCCTGTAGTTCCAGCTACTCCGGAGGATGAGGCAGGAGAGCTGCTGGAATCCGTAAGGCGGAGGTTGCAGTGAGCCGAGATGGCACCACTGCACTTCAGGCTGGCGACAGAGTGAGACTCCATCTCAAAAAAAAAAAAAAAAAAAAAGAAAGTATACCTTTGAGGAGAAACAATGTGGAATTGAAAAACAGATTGTACTGCTGCTAGAACCCATGGGCCAGTCCCTAATGCAGTCTCCTGGGGGTCGTCTCCCTCCTTGGTCTCTGCCAGCTTGCTGGAGTCGTACTCTTCCGTCGTTCATGCATTCTTCTTGTCTCCCATTTTTCCCCAAGTCTTGGATCACACCTCCTAATTAGAGTCTCAAGGAAGCCAAAAATGAGTAAACAGCGTGAGTCTCTGCCCCCAAGGCCTATAACGCTTTCACTTTTGCTGTTCAGAGAAGCCAGAGGTCTTTGTAGTCTTAATCCCTCTCCCAAGATTAGGCAGTGAGCCTTAGATGTGCATAACCACAAGTCCCACTCAAGGGCTTCACAAATACAACGACAGTCTTCTCCCCAAAGATAAATTCTCCTGCTGTTCGTAGGATGGGGATAGGGTTGTACGGGGGTGGGGACTCCTCCCTCCAGAGGCTCAGGATATGCCATTAGCATTGAATATATTAAAAACACAACCTTTGACTAAGGCAGGCTTGTTTTGAGACCTTGAAGCATGTTTGGTGTTCTTAATGGCCATCATCTTGAAGAAAAATCTGAAGTGCTTCCAAAAATGTTCCAGGCACTAAATGAGTGAAGAGGTACACTTGGTGGCAATGACTCTGCAACTGTTCCTTGGAAACATCTAATGAGGTTGGAAAATAAGGTAAAAATAAGGTGAGTGATTATATAATTATACATATACATAATTATACGTATATATATAATAGTTTACAACCAAATTTTTTAATGGAATGAAATAGATTGGAATAAAGCAGGTTAGAGTACATCATACATAATAAGGTAAGTACTCTTGGGGGAAATTTTGTTTCAGTTACATGTGTGTTCATCTGCCCATGTACATATACCCCAGGTCATGATGTAAAATGCATTTCTTATGGTGTATCATGATTTAAAAAAATTATATATATAATTATACAATTTAGATAACATATAAATATATGCTTCCCCTCATTACAAAATCTACTGCCTTAATCATCCCTGTTTGCATTTCTACCACTTTGCAGAAATTGTTTTTTTGAAAACTGTTAATGTTCTCCAAGTTGCTGTCTCACGTGGCTTTTCTTAATCCACATCTTCCTCCTTGACCCTTCAGGACATTTGACATTATTGAAATTCAGCTCTTTATTGGATCGCTCAGTTCTTCAATCTCCTGATTTTCCTCGAACCTCTGTTGCTCCTTCTTAAATTTTTTATTTTGGACTTTTCTTCCTTCCCCTTTCCTTCAAATGTTTTCATGGCCAAGGTTTTGTCCTGGACTTTTTTTCTGTTTCCTACATTTTCTCCTTTAGTAACCTGATTCATTGCTATAGCTTCGCATATCATTTCTCTGTAAATGAATCCCAAATTTGTATCTCTAGCTTTGACATTTCCCCTGCCTATACTTAGCTTTTTGACTGGCTTTTCATTTCACCTTTGTTTTCAGATATTTGGCTGAGACTTGAATCTCAAAGTCTTCATCTTTAAAATTAATGACATTTGTTAGTCTTTTTTTTCTTACTAACAATACCATAGTCTTCCACTGACACAGATTTAAAATCTCTAAGCCAAATTTTTTTTAATCATGATGCACTGTAAGAAATGCATTTTACATTGTGACCTGGGATATATATACATTTGCAGGCAAACACACATGTAACTGAAACAAAATTTCCCCCAAGAGTACTTACCCTTATTATGTTTGATGTACTCTGATCTGTTTTATTCCAATCTATTTCATTCCATTAAATAATTTGGTTGTAAACCATTAAATTGATTTCATGACCCACTAAAGATATGAATTGCTGTTCCAAAAATACTGCTCTAAATACTTTTTCATTCATCTTTCTTTTTTAACTCCCAAATCTAATCAGTAATAGTTTGTTTTCAAAATATCTTGCAAATTCAATCTTTTTCTAAAATTTTCTCTCTGATGCTTTCAAAAGTTTACCTTTATTGGAAGACCTTCCCTGGTTTCTTCAGCTAGAGGCAATTTCACTCTCCTCTAAGTAACTCTATTTATCTGATTGTGTCTCTCTTAAATTGCTTGATCATCGAAAATATCACACCCTATAACTCTGTTTTCTTATCTTCCTTTATTTTTTCTTCTTAGGTTTTGTGACTTGACAATTATATTAGTCAGGTTTCTCTAGAGAGACAGAACAAATGGAATATTTCTATATTTATATGTGGATGTGGCTAGAGTTGTAGATAGATGAGAGGTGATTTATTAGGGGAATTGGCTTACACTGTTTTGGAGGCTGAGAAGGCCCTTGACCAGACATCTGCAAACCAGAGACCTGAGGACGACACCAGCAGTGTGGCTCAGTCCAAGTCCAAAGGCCTCAGAACTAGGAAAGCCCATGGTGTAACTCTCAGTCTGAGACTGTAGGTTTGAGAACCTGGGTGATTGATGGTTTAAGTCCTGGAGTACCAAGCCTGGAGGGCCTGGCGTTCTCACATCTAAGGAGGGCAGGAGCAAGAGTGTGTCCCAGCTCCAGGAGAGAGTGAGGAAATCCTTTTCTCTCTGTTTTTTTTTTGTTGTTGTTCTAACCTCACCCCAGCTGACTGGATGGTGCCTGCCCACAATGACGGTAGATTTTCCCTGCTCAGACCACAGACTCGCACACCAATCTCTGGAAACACCCTCGCAGACATAGCCAGAAGTAATGCCTTACTGGATCGCTAGGCATTCCCTCCTTCAGTCAAGTCAACACCTAAAATTAGTCAACATTAAGTCTACCCCTTGCCAAGTTGGCACTCATATACATCTCCTTAAGCCACACCTGACCTCCAAATAAAGACAATAACAAGGTATTAGTTCCACCTAATGTGGTATAACTATCCTGCATACAACTGAAAATGGACTAACCTGCCCTCAGAAGAGGATGCCAAGTCCCTGGGTGATGTTTACTGTCTCTTGATATCCTATAACTTAAATACTGTGATGTGAGATTAACAATGATTAAATATTATTATATGAAGTCAATATATTTCATGTTACATGATAAAGGAATAAAAGATAAATGAAAACAAAAATATTTGCTTAATATATGTAAATATATGCACAAACACATAACAAAATAGGAAGGAAATATTCATGACAATTACAATCCTTGTTTCTGTGACTGGTCCCATGGTTGTAGCTGGTATTTATAACCACCCATTTTGTATTCCCTTTGCTTTCAGCAAATGCCCTTGGCTAACTGTGGTTCTTTACTTAGTAGGGTGACCCAAAACTTCATTCCTGAAGTGTTTGGGCCATTTGTAGTCCCACCTGGATTGGGTTGTTGTAATTTCCCATTTACCTTAATCACAGGGCATGATAATATTAAGAGACACTGTAAGAGCTCTCCAGACACTCTTCTTTACCCTCACTGTGGAGCAGTAGTCCAATTTCCCCTTGATAGTGTGAATCAATCACCCTAGTCAACACCGCAACTCCCTCTTTAGCCTGTTGACTCAGAGTCACGAGGAGCCTAAAGTGGCCGGGTGGCAGTGTTGACTCCCAGTTCTATGCGATCATTGTTGTGTCTCCTGCTGGTAGCATCCCTCTCTCTGGAACCAAAATATCTAGGCCAGCAGAAGTTAAAGTCATGGGAGCAGGAAGCAAAAATTTTGCTAGTTGGTCACTTGGTATAATATTGAGTGGTGCCACTCCTGTTTCCACTTCTTGATTCCTGCCCATGAATCTTGGCTATGGGAGGAATAGTACTATATATTGGTCCCTGATTTAGAGCCTATGTAGCCACCTGGGGAGACTTGCCCCAGCCCTGCAAAGTTTTGTCACCTTTCTGACACTATAACCACATCCTCAAAAGGCCATTCCACTGTTCTGACAAGGGGACCAGCTGCTTTAGGATAGCAGAGAACATGGTAAGACCACTGACTTTCATGAGCATTAGTCCACTGCTGTGAAGTGAGTTCCATGATCAGAAGCAGAGCCGTGTGTGTCAACCTGAATAACAGAGAGGGAGACTCACTAGAAGGAAATGATATTTGGAGATGGGCATTGCAATGGGAATATGCATACAGTAGTAAATGATGTGCATTTCCGGGGAAGTAAAGAAAGACAAATGTTTTTAAAGAAAAAATGAGGATTGCATAATTGTTTTGAGATAAATATTCTTGGCTACAAGAATCAATAACAAGCCAGTCGAGGTTGGAAAGGTAGTTGCTGTACAGTTGTTCTCACAGAAGTATTTTTTGTGTGTGTAAGATTGTGATGGCATTTGTGCAAGGTTGTGGTTTTTGCAGAGTGTTTTGTGATAGTTCTTGTTATCAGGTATTCATGCATGTGAGCTCTCCCTTCGTGGCCTTCCTCAGCTCTTTTTGTTAAGATTATATTTAAAAAAATTTATCTATCTATCATCATCATCATCATCTATGTATTTATTTTTACTTTTTGAGACAGAATCTCTCTCTGTCAACCAGGCTGGAGTGCAGTAGCATGATCTTGGCTCACTGCAACTTCCACATCCTGGGTTCAAGCGATTCTCCTGCCTCAGTCTCCCAAGCAGCTGGGACTACAGGTGCATGGCACCATGGCTGGCTAATTTTTGCATTTTTGTAGTGACAGGGTTTTGCCATGTTGCTCAGGCTGGTCTCAAACTCCTGGCCTCACATGATCCACTTGCTTCAGCCTCCCAAAGTGCTGGGATTACAGGCATGAGCCACAATGACTGGTCTCTATTTGTCAAGGTTATTTAAATATAAATGACTCAATTTTTATTCTGACAACTTCACATGTGGAATACCACAATGGTGGACAAAACATTCTGTGAGACCATGAATGGTAGTTTTGGCGGAAGCACTGTATGCAGGGAAGGCAAATCCACATCCAGAGTGTCTATTCCAGGAAGGATAAAATGCTACCCCTTCCATGATGGAAATGGTCCAAGTAATCAACCTGCTACCGGGTAGCTGGCTGATCATCCTGGGTAATGGGGTCATATCGGAGGCTCAGTGTTAGTTTCTGCTGCTGGCAGATTGAGCACTCAGAGGTGGCCATAGCAGAGTTGGCATTAATGGGTAGAAGTCTATGTTGCTGAGCCCATCATGCATCACCTCCATCCCAGCCACAATGGCCACTGCATTCATGAGTCCATTGGGCAATGACAAGAGTGGCTGGGGAAAGAGGCCAACTGGCATCCATAGAACAGTTGATCTTATCCACTTGATTATTAAATTTCTTCTCCTCTGAGGTCACCTTTGGTTAGCATTCACATAGGACACAAATATCTTCACATCTTCTGCCCACTCAGAGAAATCCACATGCTTCTTTCCCAAACTTTTTTGTCATCAATTTTTCAATCACGTCTTTTCCAAGTCCCTGAGCCTCTGATCAAACCACTGATAAATTGGTATACAATCACATTTCCTTCCAAGAGAAGTGCACAATCAGGTGCACTGCCCCAAATTCTGCCCATTGAGGAGACTTCCCTTCACCACTGCCTTCAAGAATGTCCCAGAAAAGGGCTGTGGTGCTGCAATCGTGCACTTTCCAGTGGTGCCTGCATACCATGCAGAAACATCTGCAAACCAGATCTTAGTCTTCTTCTGTCAACTGGTTATAGGGTGATGCCCAAAAGGCCATCGGTGCAAGCAGGGAGACAGAAGGCTGCATAGCAAGAGTAGGAACCATTTGCACCAGTTCATCATGTAACTTACCTGTGCCTTCAAGACCTGATTGGACCTGGTCACATAGATATCACTGCTATTTGATGATGTAGTGTTGCTGTGCACATCCAACCTCATGGCTCCGTGGGCCTGATAACACCCAGTTTATGGCAGGAATTTCAGATTGCATGGTAACTTTGTGGCCCATGGTCAAGCCTTCAGTTTCTACTATGGCCCAGTAGCAGGCCAAAACTGTCTCTCAAAAGGAGAGTAGTTGTCTGCAGATGATGGCAGGGCCTTGCTTCGAAATCCTAAGGGCTTTTGCTGTGATTCCCTTATAGGGGCCTGCCAAAGGCTCCAAACAGAATTCCTGTCTGCCGCTGACACCTCAAGCCTCATTGCATCTGCTGGATCATATAATCCAAGTGGCAGAGCAGCTTGCACAGCAGCCTGTACCTGTTGCAGAAGCTTCTTCTGTTCTGGGTCCCACTCAGAACTAGCAGCTGTTCCAGTCACGTGGTAGATAGGCTAGAGTAACACACCCACTGGACCCCTAGAAACTTCAGTGAGGCAGAAGTCCCCTGAATTTCAGTTAGATTTATTTTTCACCCTCTGACACGCAAATGACTTACCAATAAGTACAGGATAATTGCTGCTTCACGCTCACTAGGTCCAATCAGCATAATGTCATCAATGTAATGGACTAGTGTGATAGCTTGTGGAAGGGGAAGGTGATCAAGATCCCTTCAAACTAAACTGTGACACAGGGCTGGAGCGTTGACCTGCCCCTGAGATAGGACAGTGAGGGAGTTTTGCAGGCCTCTTCAGCTGAAAGCATACTGCTTCTGGTGTGCTTTGTGGACAGGTATGGAGAAAAAGGCATTTTCCAGATCAACAGCTGCATACTGGTATAAGGATATGTGTTAGTTTGCTCAAGCAATGGAAACACATCTGCTATGGCAGCAGCAATTGGAGTTAACACCTGGTTAAGCTTACAGTAATTTACTGTCATCCTCCAGGATTCATCTGTATTCAGCGCAGGCCATAAAGGAATGTTGAATGAGGATATGGTGGGAATCACCACCCCTGCATCCTTCAAGTCCTTGATGGTGGCACTGCGCTTGGTAATCCGTGCAGGGATGTGATGATGCTTTTGAGTTACTGTTTTCTTAGGTAGAGGCAGCTCTAATGGCTTCCACTTAGTCTTTTCCCACCATAGTAACCCTCACTCTACTGGTTAGGGAACCAGCATGGGATTCTGCCAGCTGCTGAATATGTCTATTCCAATCATGCATCTGGAATGGGGGAAATGACCACAAGATGAGTCCAGAGACCCACTGAGCCCATTGTGAGCTGGACTTCAGCTAAAACGCCACTGATCCCCTAACTTCCATAAGCTCCTACTCTGACTGGTGAACCACAGTGATGTTTTGGGTCTCATGGAATCAATATCAGCTCAGAGCCAATGTCCAGTAGTCCCCAAAATGTCTGATTGTTTTCCTTTCCCAAGTGCACAGTTACTCTGGTAAAAGGCTGGAGGTCCTTTTGGGGAAGGATGAGAGAAAGATTTACAGTATATATTTTTGGTAGTGTACAGGCTCCTTTCTGGAGGGGCCCTGGCCCCCCACTTCATTTGAGAGGTTCTGGGTTTGTAAACTGGCTCAAGTCTGGGGGCTGATTGAGAGGCCATGATTTTCTGTTTTTATGATTCAAGTTAGACTTTTGTTCACTTGACCTGGAAGTGTTCTGCTTATATAAATCAAGTAAGCATGTAGTAGGTTTCCCATCTATTTCACTTCTGGGAGCACCATGGTTAACTAGCCAATGCCACAGATCTACATAAGTCAGACTATTCTGATTGTTGCTTTGCCTCTGCTGTTCATTATGGTAAACACATCCACCTTGCTTTAGTGGATGAGACCTGCAGCTTGGCCCCAGCCACCCGGGATCCAATTATTCCCATTGCATTTATGTTTTCCAATTGAGTAACTGTGTTTCCCACTGCAAGATCCATCCTATGGAGGACAGTCACGGAGTTTTTCAGGGATGCTGAGGATCTGCTCACAAATCAGTTTCTCAAAGTATTGGTGAAAGGTACATCTTCAGACCCTCCCTTTATAGGTGAGCAGACTCTAAGTGATAAATCCAGTACCGGCTTCCATTTTCTCTAGGCATTTTAATCCCTTCTTCTACAACAAACCAAGGGAGAGCAGGCGTCTCCAGCTCCCTCATCATGGGCAGCCTTTTGATTCATGTTTCAGCCAACCAACCAACCAACCAGATTAGCCCTTTTCCTAGCTCCCAGAGCTGCAACATTCAGCACAGAATCTCTGCTCAGTGGGCCCATATCAATAAATTCAGCCTGATCCAACTTTATGTTCCTTCCATCATTATCCCACACCCTTAATATCCATCCCACACATGTTCCCTAGATTTCTGCTTGTATACGTTAGAAAACTCAAGTCGTTCTTTCGGAGTGTAGCACACTTCCTCATGAGTCACATTTTCTACCTCACCTTTAGGGGCCTGCTGAGACTTGAGTCTGGATGTAGAGCTAGAAGCAGAGGGGAGGTGAGACTGGGTTCTGAGGAGGATCAGCCTTGTCTTGCCCGGAAACTGCCTCGGGGAGGCTATTACCGTTTTCTCAGGCAAAGAAGGGCTAAGCCCCTCAGACACAGGTGGAAAGGCTGATACTGAAACTGTTGTGGATGGGAGCGCTGCTGCCTGGGGTCAGGGGTGTAAGACCACTTCTGCTGGGCAAACAAGTCTCATCAGAATTTAGGGGCTCAACGTCTCCAGCTTCATCAGGATCTTTCCACATGTCCTCATCCTAGTTTACAGAATCCCATTCTCTCCCAATCAATGCCCTTAATTTCACAGCAGACACTCTGAGAGGCCGAGTCCAACTTCAGTTGTAAATCAGCCAATTGGATGATAAGGGCTTGTGTTTGATTTTCAGCCATTTCAGCCCTGTGGTTACAGGAGAGAAGATTCTGGCTCAGGGCACACTTAGAAGCTCACAGACTATGTATGCAGAACTGGAGCTGGAAATCTGAATCCCTGTTATTTTTTTCCATCACTTTGCCCAGTGACAAGCCGCCCATCAACGTCATTATATTCCTTGGTTTTCCACTAATGTTCACAGGTGTCATGTACAGAGTCATCGAGCTCTTTGCTTTAATTTGGATTTAGGTTTGGTGTATCAAATGCAGATATTTTGTGTATTTCTATGAACAGCTTATGATGTGGATTAGTGGTGCTCTCTGTACTGTTAGAAGTAGAGTTCTGAGCATTTTCAGGTGTGGTCAGATTAGAGAGACAATTCCAGAAATCCCCAAACCTATTAGGAGAATTCATCCTTAAAATTCTGTTCCTCTAGAACCACTCCTGGTACCAAAATCTGTACTAATCAGAATACAGCAGGCAAATAATATTCTAAGACTCCCAACTGACCTAACAGACTCCCTTTTGGCCAAGAGGACCCAGAGAAACCTTAAAAACTGAGTTCTGGCCAGGACAGAATGGGAGTTCAGACATGTCTCAATATATTCCTTTTTTATTAACCTTTCTAACACCTCACTCTGTCACCCAGGCTGGAGTGCAGTGTCATAACCATAGTTCACTGCAGCCTCAAACTCCTGGACACAAGCGATCTTTACTGCTTCAGCTTCCTGAGTAACGTGGACTATAGGCATGTACCATCACGCCCAGCTAATTAAAACAATTTTTTATAGAGATGGGGTCTCTCTGTGATGCCCAGGCAGGCCTCAAACTCCTGGCCTCAAGAAATTCTCCTGCCTCAGCCTCCTAAAGTGCTGTAATGATAGGTGTGAGCAACTGCACTCACCCTTATTAATCTTTAGCCAGAATTCTGTCCTAAGGAGTCAGAAGAAACCAGCTATGAAAAACAAGAAACAGATAACTCATTGACTTATCGCCTTTAGTCAATCATCTGAGGTTATGACTGGTCTCCCTTTCCATCTTTGCAGTTTTGAGGTGACAGCTCACCAGTTTCACACTGTATCCCTTCCTAAAAACCGACCACCATCTCCAGACTGGTTTTGGCTGACGTGAAGAGGATGTACAGTAGGGCTTTCTCGGGTCCTCTGCTTCACCTTTTGATATCAGAGGCCTGAAAACTCCACTCTTGGATCATGCTGATGCTAACATTTTTTGAACATGCAACCCATGAAGAGGCATGAAGCTCAATTGCACATGTGCATGTTCCTCCTTTCAAAAATTATTTGTGACATCTCCTATAGTTTATTGAATATGTATACTTAGCCAGCTCATTTAGCACAAATTCCTGTCTTATCCCTCTCTCCCTTGGAGCATTTGTTTTGGGCTCTGCTGGAGGCTACACTTCCCAGACTGCAGAATGGCTAGGCTGCAGGCTGCACCATTTTTTTTTTTTTTTTTTTTTAAATTTTACTTTAAACTCTGGGATACATGTGCAGAACATGCAGGTTTGTTAAATAGGTATGCATGTGCCATGGTGGTTTGCTGCATCTATCAACCTGTTACCTAGGGTTTAAGCCCCACATGCATTAGGTATTTGTCCTAACGCTCGCCCTCCCCTTCCCTCCACACCCCCCAACAGGCCCCAGTGTGTGATGTTCCCCTCCCCGTGTCCATGTGTTCTCATTGTTCAACTCCTACTTAATAGAACACATGGACACAGTTTGGTTTTTTGTTCTTGTGTTAGTTTGCTAAGAATGATGACTTCCAGCTTCATCCATGTCCCTGCAAAGGACATGAACTCATCCTTTTTTATGGCTGCACAGTATTTCGTGGTGAATGTGTGCCACATTTTCATTATTCGCTCTATCATTGATGGGCATTTGGGTTGGTTCCAAGTCTTTGCTGTTGTAAATTGCAAAAGCCTGCACCTTTTATGAGAGATAAGGCTCTCCTCTCTAAATTCATGAACCTCATGATTCTTCCATTCACAGAACCAATAGGAGATAGATAGAAGATAGATATGAGAGGTTATTTAATTTACTAGGGGAATTGGCTCATGTGATTATGGAGGCCTAGAAGCCTCAGTCCAAGTCCCAAAGCCTCAGAACCAGGGAAGCCAGTGGTGTCGCTCTCAGTCTGAGGCTGAAGGCCTGAGAACCTGGGTGACTGCTAGTGTAAGTCATGGAGTCCCAGTCCTGGAGTGTCTGGAGTACTGCTGTCTTCAGGCAGGAGGAAGAGAGTGTCCCAGCTCCAGGAGAGCAATGAGGAAATCCTTTCTCTCATTCTTTGTTCTATTCTGGCCTCCAGCTGACTGGATGGTGTCTGCCCACACTGAGCAGATCTTCCCTTTTCAGTCCACTGACTCACCTACTAATCTCTGGAAACACCCCCACAGACACACCCAGAAGGAATGCTTGACCAATTCTCTAGACATTCCTTAATATAGCCACGATGACATCTAAAAGTAACCAGCACAGTGTACAATGTATTTAGATGTTTGTTTATTTTCTGCCTCTTCCACTAAATTGGGAGATCCAGGATAACAATGACTTGGTACCCCTAGCACTTAGAACTGAACTTTGCTTGGAACAGAGGCCACCAATAAAACATGGCTAGAGAGAAGAATGAAGGAAAGAATGATCGCCAGCAGCAGCAGAGACTAATCGCTTTTTTTTTTAGCATCTTGTGCCCACCCACATGGCCAAGGGTGGCCATGTACTGATGAACTTAATGTCTCAATTCATTGCCAAGCACTGCATCATTCACTGTGAATGGTTCCAATTAAGGTTTACTTCTGGACTAGGAGTGGGGTCTATTCAACCTAAACTCCTGGGCTGTTACACAGTAGTAATAGTGGACGAGTTGGAATGGATGTTGAGAGGCAACTCCAATTCCCGCTACAAGAGTTCAGAGGAGACCTATCAGAAATAGTTACCTTCACACTGGGCATTGCATTCCAACTCGCGCATGTTAAGGGACCACCATGCAAAGTCAATGAAATAATACATACCTCTCCCAAACTTGTTCCTCCCCCCTTCTTCCAGCTAAATCATTTGGTCTAAAATACACAGTTTGTTATTCTATAAAATAAATAAAAAGGATACACTGTTATACAGTTGCTTCGAATGGGATGAAGAAAATGAATGAACAAACCAATGGTTAAAATTCTTTATAAACAGACTGTGCACCAAATGGAAACGGGCATGATGCTGAACACCTGAGGAGCTGGGATTACAGGTGTGCACCACCACACCCGGCTAACTTTTGTATTTTTTGTAGAGATGGGGTTTCACCATGTTGGCCAGGCTGGTCTTGAACTCCTAGCCTCCAGTGATCCACCAGCCTCCAAAGTGCTGGGATTACAGGTGTGAGCCACCACGCCTGACCAGCAAATTGCCTTTGGACTTGAACTACAACTCTTCCTGGTTTCCAGCCTGCTGGCCTACTCTGCAAACTTAGGACTTTTCAAGTCTTCACAATCCTGTGAGCTAATTTCTTAAAATATCTCTCTCTCCCCCTCCCCACACCTATCCTGTTGGTTCTATTTTGCTGGAGAACCTTAACTGACACAGATTATCCCCTGGGGTACTGACGATAAAACTGTGGCAAAAAAGAATACGCTGTCCAGGAGCCTACGCTGTTTCCTAAGAGTAGCGGCTGTGCACCCCTCTGCCACGGTGACAGATAAAACATGTGCTTCTTCCTGGAGACTCATTACTTTAGGGAACTATAAGCAGTTTATGCACTTTCAAAACCACTGAGGTGGTCAAACAGACTACAAAGATCAGATTCCTAGAACCTGTTTATGGGAGCAAGCACAGAGTGATCAGGCCAGGCAGTAAGACCGGATGCCAGAGCAGGATTCAGCAAACTGATGGGACGCATCATTTCTGGAGCCTCCGTGCCTTTGTACATGCTGTTCCCTCTGCCTGGAAGAGCCCTACTTGCATTGTGTACTAGCCAGGGTTCTCCAGAGAAACAGACCAATGGGATATGTATATATCCAGAAATAGATTTATTTTAAGGAATAGGCTCATGCAATTATGGAGGCTGGAAGTTCAAAATCTGCAGGATGGGCCAGCAGGCTGGATACCCAGGGAAGAGCCAATGTTGCAGTTCATTTCTGAAGGCCATCTGCTGGGAGAATTCCTTCCATCTCAGGGAGGTCAGTCTTTTGTTCGATTAAGGTCTTCAGATAATTGGATGAAGCCCACCCACATTATGGAGGGCAATTTGCCTTATTCAAAGTCCATTTATTTAAATGTTAATATCATCTGAAAACATCCTTACAGAAACATCCAGAAGATTGTTTGACCAAATATCTGGGCACTGTGGCCCAGCCACATTGACACATAGGATTAACCATCACTTACTGTTTGTTGGGAATTTCTCCTAATTCTTTAAGGTTCAGTTTAAACATCTTGGCAACACCAATCTTCTTCATTCCGCCACTTGGACTCAGTACATTCTTATATTCGAATCCCTATCCCACAGTATTGTAATGATTTACTCACATGCCTGTGGTCTCCGCTAGACAGTGAGCTTCCGATGGCATGGACCATGGGTCTACTGGAGACAATATTGCAAAAATGATATGCTAGACTCTACCCAATTCCTAGCACACAGAGTTGCTCAATGTAATTCATAGAAGAAGGTGATAAATTAATGGGAGGAATCAGGAGCTAGCAATAGCAGTATTAAGTTATTGGATCCCCAAATAATTAGCTTCTTTTGTTTTTCCCCTGAATATCTGTTGCTTCGGAGATGCAATAGAACTAATGGATCTATCTGGTCACTCTGTCCCAAGCACACACGTACACACATACCCATATCCATTACGACAGACGCTGGGACGATTTACCGAGTCAGCCCCTTGCTAATTGCCTGAACTTGGGCATGATTCCTACATTCTAAAAGCTTGTTTTCTTTTGAAATCAATCATATGAGAACAACAATAATAATACCTATTGCACAATGTTGTTAGAAAAATTAAGTGCCTAGCATATAGTAGGTCCTTAGTAAAAGTTGATCCTCTTCCCTTAACCATATTTGTTTGTTTGTTTGTTTTGAGACAGGGTCTTGCTCTGTTGCCCAGGCTGGAGTGCAGTGGCGCTATCTCATCTCACTGCAACTTCCGCCCACTGAGTTCAAGTGATTCTCATGCCTCATCCTCCCGAGCAGCTGGGATTACAGATGCCTGCCATGACACTAGGCTGATTGTTGTGTTTTTAGTAGAAACAGGGTTTCACCATGTTGGTCAGGCTGGTGATCCTCCCACCTCGGCCTCCTGAAGTGCTGAGATTACAGGCGTGAGCCACAGCATCCGGCCCCCTTACCATGATTAACATCTAGTATATCGTGCATTAACTATTGAAAGTGAGGAAGAACGTGTCAGTGAGTTCCAAAGATACTCTTAATGTCTCTTGGTGACCTGGCCTTCTTATTTGTCTTCTTCCACTTTTTGACAAAAGGGGGAATGTTGATTGTGTAGGCAGTGGTCTCACATGAAAGAAAGAGAAGATGGCTGGTGTGTGTACTATTTTATTCTCTATTGAAATTAGTGATTCTTAATCTTGTCAGGAACGCAGGCACTTTTGAGGACCTGAAGATAGTTAAGGGCTCTTTCCCCAGAAAAATGCATATAAATGTGACACTTTGCATATAATCCCAGGGTATTCATGGACCCCACACACTCAAGGTTGAGAACCCTGAGTCAAAATCTCATTTACTGCCTGTCCCTTGCCTCACATGTTCTCCGTCTCTCTATATAGACACACACACACATGCTCTCTGCCTCTGTCTCTATGTGCACACAATGTTTCTCTCTCTCTATCTCTATCTCTGTTTCTCTTTCCTATGTATATATTTATTCATCTGCTTAACTCACATGTTTAGGATTAGGATAAAGCTTGTGGATGCCTAGGCGGATCGATCAATAGAAAAGTCGAGGAGCAGAAGGATCTGTGGAAAGAAACACTTCAGACAAATTTAACAGAGTTTAATTGAGCAAAGAAAGATTCGTGAATTGGGCAGCTCTCAGAACCAGAATAGGTTCAGAGCGACTCCCGGTATGCACAGAAAAAGGAAAATGCCACACAACGGAAGTAAGGCCAGAAACAGCTGGATTGGTTACAGCTGGGCATTTGCCTTATTTGAACCTTTGAACAGTTGGCTGCCTGTGGTTGGCTGAGACTTAGTTACTTCTTACAAGAGTAGCTTACAGTATGTTTATGTGTCCACATCAAGTTAGGTAACAGTTCATTATGTACAAAAAATGTCTCCTTTTGTAATTGTGATTGTTGTTCTCATATGATTGATTTTAAAGGAAAACAGCTTTCAGAATGTAAGAATCATGCCCAGGTTCAGGCAATTAGCAAGGGGCTCCACGTGAGTCAAAGGCAAATTTAGGCCAAACTTAAAATATGTTCAGAGGCAGCTTTAGGCCAAACTTAATTTAACAGAGCTGTGATGTTAGAATGGCTCCTTTGTTTTCACAGATGTGTCATCTTGGAGATGTTAATCTATTATAAGGTAGAGTATAGTAATGGGTAAACTCATCTCTTGAGGCCATTTAACCAGCTTCAGATATTCTGTGCAAGCCGGGTTTGGACTATTAATTCTGTCTGTATCTCAGTTTAAATCGTACTTAAGGTGGGAGGAGACACTGCCTTCTGTCTGTATCCCCTATCTTTAAAATGGAGATAACAGTAGTTCCACCATCTTGAGTTATAAGGATTAAATAAACTAAGACATATACAGATTTTAAAATTATGTATTTTAGTAAACACTCCATAACTGTCAGCTTGTTTTATTATTTTGATGACTTAAAATCATCTATAATATAATTAGTTACATACAAAGCATAGCATTCGACAAATAATAAATTTAACACCACTAAGAGAAAAACTGCAACTAGAAATGTCTTTTCAGAAAAAAAGCACGTTCCTTAGGTGAGTTACTTTTTTTTTTCTTTCTTTTCTTTTTTATTTTTATTGCATTTTAGGTTTTGGGGTACATGTGAAGAACATGCAAGATTGTTGCATAGGTACACATGTGGCAGTGTGATTTGCTGCCTTCCTCCCCATCACCTACAGCTGGCATTTCTCTCCATGCTCTCTCTCCCCAACTCCCACCCCCTGCTGTCCCTCCCCTATTTCCCCTTGACAGACTCCAGTGTGTGATGCTTCCCTCCCTGTGTCCATGTGTTCTTATTGTTCAGCACCCACCTATGAGTGAGAACATGCGGTGTTTGATTTTCTGTTCTTGAGTCAGTTTGCTGAGAATGATGGTTTCCAGGTTCATCCATGTCCCTACAAAGGACACGAACTCATCATTTTTTATGGCTGCATAGTATTCCATGGTATATATGTGCCACATTTTCCTTGTTTAGTCTATCATTGATGGGCATTTGGGCTGGTTCAGGTCTTTGCTAGTGTAAACAGTGCTGCAGTGAACATTCATGTGCATGTGTCCTTATAGTAGAACAATTTGTAATCCTTTGGATATATACCCAGTAATGGCAATACTGGGTGAGTTACTCTTAAATAGGGATTTTAAGTTAACAGAGTAGCTGGGATGCCAGTCTTGTTCAAGCCCCCTCCCCCACCCTGGGGCCCAGTGAAAAAGGAATCCATTGTCTATAAATGTCTTTTCTATAATAACAAGACCTTCCCACTGGGAGAGGAACCCACGTCTACTTCTAGAAGACATCACTAGTAGGGTTTTTGTCTTTTTGTCTCTTTTACTTAGGAAGGGTCTCTAATTATTTTTATACCAAGGCAAAAGGTTTACTATTATATATAAAATTATGATGCTGACACTTTCCCACGAAAGGTTGCTTAAAAGAAAAACAAAGATGAAAAAGGAAATGTAAAGTTGCAGTCATCACTGCTAACACTTCACATTTCGAAGGCAAAAGACTGTCTAAGATTGAATTTATTTTCCCTAATTTATAGGTCTTGTTTATCTTTGGGCCTTCACTCTTCTCTTACAATGTTCTCCTTGTTTTTTCGAAAATAAAATATTAACCACTGCAGAACCGCGGCAGAATTACCCAGCAAGTTCAATGTTACCAGCTGGGGAGAAGCCATCTCTCCTAGGCCAGCTCCTGGCACCCGGTTGCCCCGCCGGGAGGGGAAGGTGCAGCTGAGCCTGGGCCCAGCAGATGGCGCTGCCTGCAAAACCTGGAAGGGTGGGGAAGTCAGGGCAGGGAAGCGGGGAGCTGAGTCACAGGACAAAGGGAGAGGAGGCGGCGGGGAGGAGAAGGGGAGGGAGGACCCGAGCGGTGGCAGTGGTCGGAGTTCTGATGGTTGCAAAAGTGTGAATTGTTAATTTTGAAGTGAACATAATTTCATTCTAATTGTAATTAAGGTGGGAGGAGACACCCGCTTTCTATCTAAGAGCATTCAGACTTGTTTGGGAATGTCAAGAAACTCGGTGAGCCAGAGCTCCTGGTAGCTATTTGCATAAGAATGGAGGATCCTCGGGGAGGAATTCATCCCAGGGGAAGAGCGAGCAGCTAGTGAGCTAGACCAGGAGCAGCTGGGGCCTGGATCGCTGAGTGCCCATTGTGCCAATGGCCAGGACGTGGCCCCTGACTCCCCACAATACAGCTCTGCATCTTGCAGGGGAGAGAGGGGAATCCGTGTAGAAACTGGAGGAGATGTTTTACTAAAAATCCCAGTAAGCACCTAGGTAGAAGCCTCGCAGCCTTGGGGCTCTTCGGGCAGAGTGTAGCACCAGAGGCCCTCCTGGAGCTGGCCCCGGCAGCTGACCGTGGTGATCATTATCGAACACCCAGAACTGATTTCTTGCCGGGACCTGTGCCAAGAGCTTTACTTTCATCAACTCGTTTAGGTTTCCAAAGAAGTCTAGGTAGTAGATTCTGTTTTCAGTCTCATTTTACGGAAGAGGAAACTGAGGCTGACTTCACCTGTGGACAGAGCTAAGCAGTGGCAGGACCTGGGTTGGAAGCCAAGTGGGCCTGGCCCCAGGACACACAGCTGCAGCCCTCCTTGCCTTCGGTGCTCATGTAGGCTCTGGGAGCAACCGGACACGCCCATATTATACACCCAGAGGACTGGGTGGGGTTGTGGTGGAGGGTGCTGAGCAACTCTGCGTGGCTTTGCCGTGAGGTCTTTGAGGTGCTCCTGGACTTGAGCTAAACCTCGAAGATCTGGGTTCTGGAAAGGCTTAGGTATTTCAGGCGGGGGCCCAGGAGGAAGAGAGCAGTAAGAGCTGGAAAGGGTGAGGTGAGCTCAGAGGCAAGAGAGGCCAGTCTGACCTGGTGGAGGGGGAGCAGCATGAGCTTGGGCAGGAAGGGTGGGACCTGGCAGGCTGGAATGACCTGGCACCGACGTGGGCACACCTGGGCACAAAGAGAGCGCCGTGGAGAGGGGAGGTGAGTTTCACTGCCCTGGGACCCC
Organism: Sapajus apella; assembly: GCF_009761245.1. Taxonomy (NCBI): domain Eukaryota; kingdom Metazoa; phylum Chordata; class Mammalia; order Primates; family Cebidae; genus Sapajus; species Sapajus apella. The sequence goes on from NW_022437024.1 coordinate 1,725,501, forward strand.
CGAGACCTTTGAGTTCTTCTGTCGTGGGCTCACTTGCCAAGCTTTGAGCTTTTGGTTCTGACAAAGGCACAAATTGTTTATGGGCTTTGCTCAACGCAGCGTGAAGATGGTATCCGAAATGAAAAAAGGAAATTTAAAGAAGTTTGCAAAGAAACGAACATTATTGTCAATTCTCAATTACCTGGGAGGGATAAGGTTAATTGAAACCCACAGGTTTCAATAGCTAACAGCTTTTCCTTCTTTTGCAACCCATCTTTTGCTACAACTTCCAGAAAAAATAGCCAAAATGACTAATCAGATTTTCACATCGACTCCTTCATATCCCCCATCTGAAGTGCCAATAAGCAGTGAAATAGCCTGGGCATGAACTGCAGGAGGGAGACAAAGGAAAAGCAGAGGTCTGGAGAACTCTCTGCCTCGATGCGAAATTCCTAAGAAACCCAGAACTGAAGACCAGAAGGTGGGATGTGAGGGGGAGATCTGGGCACAACAGCTGCAGCTGTCACTGAATCTCAGAGCCTGAAGGGCACCCCACAAAGCTGAATATCTTAGGAGGTGTGAAAACAGCTTATTGGGGAGGCTTAAGTGGGGACATAGATACAAAACTGGGGTGAGCTGAACTGAGTACCAGTGAAAGAGGGAAAGAAATTCAGTGACAAACTCCCTGTCTCTCATCATTCCGTTTCCCCTTTGTTCCTCAGGACAGTGGCTCTTGTCTGGTAAATATTTATCTAATATCTGAATTATTGGTGATGTCATGCACGCCCTTGTATCTTAGAACATACTGTGATTTAGAACTGAAATTCTTTATCATCCCATTTCTGCTAAGCAGGATCTACTCCTGATGTAAGGATGTGGGATCTTGGGAAGAGCATTTATATCTGAGAGGAAGGGCCTGGTGTGTAATCTCAAAAACACCCCTCCTTTTTCTTATAGGCAGGGGAAATGGGTTTTGGTTGTGAGGGTGCCTGGGCAAGGGGCTGGGGAGAGGCAGGGCAAGTGTTTCCCATCTTTCTTGATGGTAGCAGCTTGCCAGAGATGGAGGCAGTTGCTCCAGGGAAGAGTCAGTCTGCAGCTGGGGGAGACTGAGAGAGTGAAGCCAAGACGGTCTGGCCAGGAGGATGAGAGGCAGCGGGAAAGATGGACTCTGTGGGACTAGAGCCTATGTTCAAACCCTTGTCTGCTGTTTGCACAGCAGCTGCCCAGCGAGAAGGCGCCGCAGCCCCGCTCCCTTCTTTTGTAGCACATTGCCTGTTCTTCCCTGGCCTACGACTTCTCAACTCTGACAGCTGCTACTCTGGCCTCTTACAGCCCAAGAGCCCAGAAACAGTGCCCTGACCACTGCTGCGTGGTGCCTCACCAGACATGCCCTTGGAGCCAAGCCATCGGGGGAGTCCCAGAGCCTGCTGGGGCTGGTTGCCTAGGGCTGCATATCACGGTGTATCAAAGCCAAGGAAAGAGGGTGACACCCTTAGGGGAGAGGATTCTTGAGGGCAAGCACCCATTTCCATATTCTTGGTAAAACCCCCTTTTATTATTATGGAATGTGGGCAACTCTGATGAAGATGAAGAGGAGGAGTTGGGAGGAAACTTGAGCGCTGTTACAATACGGAGAGGGATTTCTATGAATTGTGAGAACGTTTACTTTCCCATGAGTGTGTGAGTGGTTGTGCTGCTCATCTTCCTTGTGAAGTCAATAAAACTCCCTGGGATTCTATAAGCAGATGTTGTCTCTGGCCATGACCCTGGTGACCCTGGGGAGGCAAGACTCTTGAATCCTGGCTGGGAAGTCTCAGTATTGGTGCTGTGTTCCTGGAGAAGCGGGGCTTGCAGATGGGAACGGCTTATATCCCAAGTTGTCATGGGCTTTGGGGTTCATCTTCTGCTCCAAGAAGGGTTAGGTGTGTTATTATGTGGTCACTAATGACACAGTCTTGGAGAAGCCATGTCACCATCCTGACTTGAGCCTCTTCAACTGAAAAATGAGAGGGTGGCACGCGTCATGTCAAAGATGATCATTCACCTCGAACAGGCTTTTATTGTGAGTCTTTGGACAAACAGCTTACCTCTCTGGCTCTATTTCCTTATCTACAAACGGGGATAATAATATCCACCCTTACCTTCTAATCTATGTGAAAGCACTTAGCGCTCTGGGAAGGAAAAGCATTATTTAAATCCAGGGTAGAATTATTATTATATTCTATTTGTTCTCTCCTAGTCATTCATCATCGCTCTGCTCTACAATTATGCCCTGAGGTGAGTTATGTGAACAAACAGTTACACGGGGAAGTTTCTTGGGAGGTTGAGCATTCTGACTGCTTAGGGGAAAGACACCAGAAGTCTTTTATTTAGTTATTTTAGTGTGCAACTTGCTATCTATTTAGTATATAAGCCAGAATTGGAATACATTACTACCTCTAGAATATAAGATTTGTAGTTCTTTGGCCTTTGCAGAGACCCTTGGATTTCTGTGGGTGTTGTTTTCACCACTTCCAACCCAGAAAAGCACACCATGAGTTCTCTGTGGCTCCCAGCAAGACTCTGATAATGCCCCAGACTCTGACACTCGCTGGGGTTCGGAGCATAACCAGGGTCCCATTTCTTGGAAAAACTGCATAGCCCAATGTACATGAATAAAGTCACATTTCATTTAGCTAGACGAACACACGCAGGCTTATAATTGCTTTTGTGTTTTACCATTGTAGCCACCAGAGGCCTCACAAATTGTGGTTGATTTTACTGTCAGTGGAAATCTACTGGGAATTAACAACAACAAAAAAATCATTTAAAAACTGAATAGAATGTCTACAAAAGTTCAAAGTCTGTTACCTTGTTCATTCAACATCGCTATTCATGCAAAATGTCATGCAAATCAGTTCTTATTTACTGAGTACTTTGCTTCAGTAACCAAAAAAACGCTAAGAAAAAAATTGCTTATGTTTAGCCATCTATTTTTCCAAAAATAGGACAGCAATTAAAGTAGTACCACATGATGTGACTGATGATATCAGTACAGAAAAAGAACACCATCTCCGTGCATGGTGCTCAGGGCTGAGCATCTGTCTCTCATCAGGGACTGAACAGGGTGTCAAGAGGAGCCCTGGAGCACCAGGACAATGGGCAACGTCGATGTGATGCCGGGTACAGGATGATGAAAATACCCTTTGTGGTGAGCAGTCATGGCAAATGTGTCTTCCAACAGGGCACCTCAGAGATCCCTTGGGAACCTGATTTCACTTCTCTGGGCCTCAGTTTCTTCTTTGACAAAAAAGAAGAGGGCATACTTTGAGCTCTGTGATTTCTAAGTCTTTACAATTCTAAAATAGTTTTCTAAAATATTTAGAACCACTTATTGTGCATATGTTATATCAATTGCAACACAAGGTACTCTGCAAAGGCCTTGTTTCTTAACCCTCACATAATGCTTTAAGGTAGGAACAGACAGCTCCATTTTACAGATGCTGAAACAAAGCTTAAAGCTGAGTCGCTTGCCAGTGGTCCCACAACCTGGAGGTGGCAAAGTCAGGTTTCACACTCAGATCGGTTTGATGCTAAAAATTCTCACTGCCTGATCCTGTCTTCATGCATTTCCCAGACGAGAGAGTAAAGTTAACTAACCTAAGGAATTTAGCTCCTGGGGTGTAGGATTCACTGCTGGTTGCAGCATCAGTTTGGAATTGCACTAGTGGTAAGGAACAGGACAAATGAATAAAGGCTTAAGCATACATGAGCTTATTCTCTCACATGAAAGTATGGAGACTGGCAGTCTAGGGCAGGTGGGGTGGTACTGGGGCCATCAGGGCCTCTGGCTCCTTCCGTCTTTCTGCTTCACTATCCTTGGTTGTTTTCCATCCTTAAGACTGATTCATGGTCCAAGATGGCTTGTGGAGATGCATCACATTTAGGCTGCAGGAGGAAAGCAGAAGAATACAGTAGGCAGGCTTATCTCCCTTGAATCAGCATTTCAGAAGTTCCACATAGCTCCTCTGCTTATATCTCATTGGTCAGTTTTAGTCACATTGCCACATATAGTGGGTAAAATGTAAAGCAGAGAAATGGAATCTTTATTCTGGGTGGCAAACTGTCCAGCTAAACACTAGGGTTTATATTACTAGGGAAGAAGAGAGAGTGGGTATTGGGAGACAAATCGCAGTCTTTGCCACAGTCATCAACTCCACAGCTACCTTCAGCTCTTTTCTGCGGATGGAGCCTGGCTTTGATCAGGTTTTAGCTCTCCTCAGCCTCTCAGGTGATCTGGAGTAGGCAGGGTCAGTCACGGTGGCACTCGTCATGCCTGGGATTTGGTGGTGATTAGCATGTAAACCACTTTTGGATAATGAGATGTGAAAGGGCTTCTGGAAGAGGCTTCTTTGTGCTTAACAAAGAGATGCTTGGGAAGACAGCGACTTTCTTCTTCAATTAGACATTGTATTGTCTGGCAATAACACCTGGAAACCTAGTAGCCATCTTTGTAACCCTACAGGGAACCTGCATCTTAGGACAAAGATCTACCTGGAGGATGGCAGAGGGAAAGTCAGAAAGAACCTGGGGTGATCTAACAATTCTGGACTTCTTATCATGTGCTTTTCCATGTTGTTAAGCCAGTTGAATCAGGGTGTCTTCTTACTTGCAGCTAAAGGCATCTTGGCTGATGTGCAGGAGAAGGAAAAAAGTGACCCTTTACCCATTTCTTTATGCCTGTGTGAGGCCGTTCTCACACTGCTATAAAAAAGTACCTGCAACTGCATCATTTATAAAGCAGAGAGGTTTAATTGACTCACAGTTCTGCAGCCTGCCCAAGAAGCATGGCTGGGGAGGCCTCAGGAAACTTATAACCATTGCAGACGGCGAAGGGGAAGCAGATACATCTTACAAGCCTGGAGAAGGAGGATGAGAGAGCGGGGGAGGTGCTGCACATGTTTAAACAACCAGGCCTCATGAGAACTCACTCACTGTCATAAGAACAGCAAGAAGGTGATCTGCCCCCGTGATCCAATCAGCTCCCACCAGAACCCTCCTCCAACACTGGGGATTACAATTCAACATGAGATTTGAGTGGGGACACAAATTCAAACCAAATGCCCTTGAGATGGCAAGCTAGACACCAATCTGTGCCTGTCTTTGAGCTGTACTTTCTGTATTCTATTTCTTACGAGAAGTATCTTTGCTTTTTATTTCTACAGAGAGGATATCTTGAGACAGAGTATTTAACAACTCAGATTAGAATCAGAATATTTCAGAATTGCAAGAGACTAAACTCCCTTGCTCAAGGCTGTGAGAGAGTGAGTTGATTTCCCTAGGGTCACACATCTAGTTAGGGATAGAATTGGGACCAGGAGCCAGGCCTTCTGAAGCCCTCCCTGTTCAATCTCTCTCTCAGTTTGCCTCCAGTCCAACCACTTCTGAAAGGCCTGGAATGTTGGTGGGCCTGTGTTGGTCACGGTTAGGATTCTTTTCCACAGAGATGGTCCCTGTGACCGTGTCTTTCCATCCCTTCCTTATAATGCCTCTTGATTCCAGGCCTCAGGGCCCATTGTGTCGAGAATGGTAACTTACGACTGTAGGCAGGGGGTGATTTTCAGCTTCAGCTGTTGCCAACCACATCAGCCATGGCTGTCACCCTGCCTCCTTGTCTTCTCTGCCAAAGCACACTGGAAATCATTCAGATGGCCTTGTCACCTTCTCCTGAAATCGGAACCCAAAGGGTTTCCAAGCACTCAAGCTCCATCTGCCCCTCATTCCAGACCATGTCATGTCACAATTACTCCCAATCCTGTCTGATTTTTCCAGGCAGTGCACACCAGACTGGGAAAAACTCCCCCAGTGAGCCTCAAAAGTGTGTGCAGCTGTACGGGGTGGTGGGGGAGATGCTGTGGGACTTAGGTGACAGGCTCAGTCACGCTATGTGGATCTTCTTCAAGAGAGGCTGTATGGCAGTCATAGGCTAGTATCAGACAGACCCAGCTCAACCTTGCTAGCTATGAGAACTGGGACAGGCTATTCAAATTCCCAGCTTTAGTTTTCTCACCTGTCAGTGGAGGATAATAATACCTATCTTGTAGAATTCTAGTAAATACTAAATGATATAATGTCCATAAAGTATCTCGCAGACACTCAATAGACTATTAATTTGAGGAAATATCTAGAAGGCACTCGACGGACTATTAATTAAAAAATAAATTTTTGTCATGAAGGTTATAATAGAATTTAGGCTTCAATTTGTGTGTTGGAGTTAGTACTCTTTGCTCAGCCGGGCTTGACGGCTCATGCCTGACTAGTCCCAGCTACTCAGAAGGCTGAGATGGGAGGATCACTGAGCCCAAGAGAGTTTGAGGCTGCAGTGAGCCATGACTGCACCCTGGTGCTCCAACCTGGGCAACAGAGAGACTCTGTCTCTCAAAAACAAACAAACAAATGACAACCAAAAACCCCAACTCTTTGCTCCTCTGTTGACTTGATACTTATAGGTTCCTTGGGACCTATGGAAGAGGTTAAGTCTCCTCCCGCCCAGTCACAGCTTCTTAGCGTGAAGGGAACTTGGAGTTCTCCAACCTGATCTGCTTGGTCCTGACCTCTTATGGACTCTGCTTAGCAAACAGGGCCAAGACAAAAGAAGTCAACCCAACAGGTGGAGTCTGTTTTTCCATAACCCCGTGAGTTATTATCATCCCACCAGATGAAATATCTCTCCAGAGACCACTGAGGTACCATAAAGAGCAGCAGTATCTGGGTGAGGGCCTATGGTGGCCATTAGCCGGCTAAGCCATCTTATCTCCCTAACTACCCCAGCCACTGCTCTGATTCTTAATCAACTAAGCTTCCCCCTTTCCTCTGAGATGCCTTGGATCTCATCTGGTCTTTCAAAGGGTAGACAGTCCTAGAGGGAAGGCAGCCTCAGGTATTGTCTTAATCACTCTTAGGAAGAGATGAAACCAAAGGAATAAACTGGGTGAATAGCAAAAATGACCCCTCCTCTTCTCTGTCCACTGAGAGTTCCATCTCCCGAAATGATGACCTACCTAATGTGACCATGAGGACTTAATATTATCTTTGATGTTTACCATCCTCCCTGGAGGCTGAATGAGGAGGATCGAAGGCCTCGAGTTTTCTCTTGAGTTCCCTTGGATTTGATCAACAATGACATCATGATAGCTGGTAAATTTGGTTAGTTCTGTTAGTGTCCTCCATTTAATGGCCGTGGTCATTTTAGCTCCCTGTTCAAACACTGCCATATGGCTCTCCTCTTGCTATTAGTCTTGTGTCTGAACTGATGATTTAGGGATCCGAATTCTCCACTGTGGGGAGCAGGATGTCCACATCAGCACAAGCATTCTTGGATAAACCTCATCATTCAGGGAATACCTTTCATGCCTTCCACTGAAAAGAAAATAAGCCAAGGAAATAGTAAATGAAAAAAGCTAAACATTCTTAAAAAGGAACATTTGCTATCTCAAGATTTGAGTGCCTGGAGGATATCTGATGACAAAGGCAGTTAGTCCTTCTACCATGGGGACACTTGAAAGGTCTTCATTAGGTACTTGTTTCAGATATTGGAAGGGCCTTATGGGATGAAAGCTGCTGGGGTAGAGATTTCACTGCAGTGTCAGGGGGCCAGCCGCTGACGCCTGCCCAGAGCCCCTCTTCTTTTTTGGCCATCTGGTCTTAAATACTAAAGGACATGCTGGGAATTGGTGAAGGACAGAGAGAGATGTATTCAGGAGCATCTTCACTGAGGCTCTTGTGACACAAGTGGCTGTGTCTGAGTTGCCCAGAGTTTCAAATGTGAGAGTGGGCACTGGTCCACGCTGCACCGGTGTGACCCGGCATCCGCAAGTCCTCCTTTTCCCCTGCTTTACGCTTCTCCCTGGAGGCAGTAGATGGCTCCCTTGGGTGCTGGTTTCTCCATCCTTTGCTCACTCACACCCCCAAGTCTTTTGTTCTTTGTCTTGTTTTCCCTCCTAAAGTGTATTCATGAAATAGATCCCTCCATTTTATGTTTTTTGTTTCTTTCCTTCTCTTTCACCCTTTTCACTGTCCCGTTTTCAGCCTTTTCTGGTCTCTCTCTCTTACCCTCACCCTCCAATCTGCCCTTCCCTCTCTCCAGCTCTCCTCCTCCTCTGCATTCTACTCACCATTTTAATTCTGTATTCTCTCTCTGATTCTCATCCTAATATCTCTGTCTTTTTCTCTTTTTTCTTTACCCTGTTCTCTCTATCTCTTCTCCACAAAGCATTCTCTGAATGTATGTTAAGAGAGACTTTATCAGTGCCACAATAAAAACAAGCATTTGACGCAGAAATATTTTACCGAGAAACCCTTACTCTCCATTAATCTTTAGGCTCGGGGGTGGCTCGCAGGCTCGTGCCCCATGTGTTATTCCGTAGGCATATATTTAAGGTTGCGTGTCACTCCAGGATAAGACTGGTTTTTCTGAGATTAGTTATTAGTTTCTGAAGTGGGCCGTTATTAAGGATGAGGAAGCTAAGTGGATTGAGCTTGGTGTTGTACAAAATATATAACAACCAAGCCGGAAATCGCACTATCTCATGAATCTGTGCGGTAGGTTGGCGGTCATGGCCTCTGCAGATCCTCCTGGACTCCGCAGCCTGGGTCAGGTGCTCCGCTTGGATGCTGCTGTGCTGTGCATTCTTCTTCATAGCCTCTATCTCCTGCCTGTGCTCAGCTGTCTCTGCCAACAAAGCGTAACCTCACACCCTGTCTAGCATGTAGTGGGCAATCCATGCATGGAGTCTTCAGAACACCAGGAGATCCTCGTGAGAGCTTTTCTCCTCTGCAGCCTCTTGTCTGCTCATCCCTAGAGTGGTGGAGTTTCCACGAGTAGCTGCATTAAGAACTCCCATTTGTATGAGAAAGCTGAGAGTGTTTCACTTCAGATAGCCCCGTATCTTCCAGGCCTGCGTACTAGGAAATATAGGCATTAAGGATACCAAAATAAAGAAGGACCTAGCAATCTGTAACTTAACTTTGCCCGATCCAATCCCACATTTTGTCTCTTTGCAGTTGTCCGAAATGACAAGTCTCCTTGGCTTTGCCCTTCTGGCCCCGTTGGGTGTGAGCTGTGACATCTGCTGCTGTGGTTCATGGGCCTGGACGGAGGACTCACTTCTGCTGGAATTTTCCAATGTATATTTTCCCCATGTTAATTGCAAACATATCTTCCTGATCAGGACTTGCGTAGGATATGCTATCAGATTTTCTGGAGATTAACATCCTCACATGATTTTTGTTTGCAAATAGGTCTGCAGCCTGGTATTTTTTTTTTCCCCAGAATTATTTTCAGCATTATGAACAAGTTTCAAAAATCACTTGGTTTTAGTGCTGCATTTAGTAAACAAAAATGTCATTGGGCCCCACAATGTTTATGGAAGCCACCCTTATCCACAAAGTCACATTGCTCACAACTGGCCGAATTTAAGGGATTTCATTTTTTTTTTTTTTTTTTTTTTTTTTTGAGACAGGGTCTTCCTCCGTCCCCAGGCTCCAGGCTGGAGTGCAGCGGCATGACCTCGGCTCACTGCAACCTCGGCCTCCCGGGTTCAAGCAATTCTCCTGCCTCAGCCTCCCCAGTAGCTGGGACTACAGGCACGTGCCACCACACCCAGCTAATTTAAGGGATTTCAAAAACTTACTTGCCCCACAAGAGTTACATTTTGGGGATGACAGGTAAGTTTATTATCATCTTGAGTGCAGTGATGGTTCGTGGATGTCTACACACGCCAAAACCTATCATGTTGCACATTTTAAATATAGTGGTTTATTGTGTGTCAATTATACCTCAATAAAGCTGTTTTAAAACCCTCACTGGATCCAAAACCCTCTCCCTTTCCCCTACCTGAAATTTAATTGTTTTGTTTTGTCTCTCTGTCTTTGGCTTCATCAATCACAGTCATTTGGTTCTATCAGTTTTGATGAAGCAAACACGTCTGGGAGAATAAAAATACAGCCGACAGATCCTCCCACTCTTGTGACAATTAAATGAGTTTGCTTACTTTTTAACCACTGGGATTCAGAGCTGTAAGTAGACAGAACTGGAAGTCAGACGAGGAAGGAAGAGAGAGAGAAGTACTTTTGGAGCCTAGGAAAATTTGGAGCATGAGGGGACAAGGTAAAGCGACTGGGTAACCCACCAGGTTCTGCAGGGGAGGACCCAGAGATAAAAGTGTTAAGTGAATCTGTGTCAAAGGGCAACGCTATTACTTCTCAAAGAACGGTCCTCTCCTTCTGTTCGTTAGTGTAAATGGCAGCTCTGCGGCTTTGAAGTCAGATGCACACGAACGTGACTACGGGCCCCACCACGGATTAGATATCTGACCTTTGGGAAATTTCTCAACTGACCTTAACTTCAATTTCCCTGTGTGTAAAAGGGCATAAGAATCTTTATTTCACGTGGGTGTTGTGAGGTCCAGGCAGGATGACAGAAATGAAGAGATTGCCTTGCCCACAGTAGGGCTTATGTTTCTTCCCATTCCCCTCTAACTTTTTCTTACTTAAAAAATGTTTTACATATATATATATATTTTAAAGCTTCATCAAATTGATTAAACATGTGTTTAAATGTGTTTTTTTTTTCTAATTATGAAAGTAATCCATTCTAATCGTTTTGAAAAATGCAGAATACAAATCAATCAGTTGGGGGTGGGGGAATCTCCTTCCCTGTGAATTCTTAAGAGAAAAGGAACACGCCAACGTGTAAGTGCTCACTGTAGCCTGCACTGACCCTGCTATAGGCACGTGGCTGTGAACAGGAGATGGGAAGCTGCAGGCGCGTGTTTGACTCACTGCCTTGTTACCTTTGCTCAGCTCTGATTTCCTTTCAACTTGTTTTTAGAGGTACCGTTGTCTTACTTTAAACAACACTAGGTAAATAAACGTTTGGAATACTTTTAGATTGTAACGTTCAAGAATGCTAGCTCAGTGTTGAGAGCGGAGGGTGAACGTGCCGCATGAGCCAAAGCAGCTCTCACTGTTCTGCCGTTTCCTTTTTAATAAGGCCAAACCCAGAGCACCCAGTCAAACTCTTGACTTGCTGATTTTTCCCCAGCCTCCAAGCACAACAGAATTAGCCTGCGAGCCCCAGAGCCTCTGCGCTGTCGCTCACCCCTCTCCTCTTCCCTCCCAGCATGCCTGGTCTCTACCTCACAGGTCCGCTCCAGCATCTCTGCTGTCCCTCCAGCTGTCACGCCACTCTGCACACACAATTTTCTTTCCTTGCCAACCACTCCACCATCAGTGCCAACCAACCACTCCTTTAAACCCCTCGAATTATAGTCATGCTATCAAGAGCTGGAAGAGACATCGGGGTCTTGTACCTCCAGCGTTGCCTTAGTGCCTAGTTCAAGTAGACACAGCCAGAGTGCCCTGAATCTGATATCCTTTTGCCTAGCTGCACGTGGCCTGAAATGCCCTGGGAGGATGGGGCGAAGCGGAGGAAGAGATCACTCACTACCTGCAGCTGGCCAGCATCCCTGGCATCACTGATTCTTAAAGCCAGTGGAGGCTCAGGAGCCCCTTAATTTTGGCATTTTGTATATCACAAGGAAAAACTCTTCTCTCTAAAGAGTGTGTCTGCCTGTGCTTTTCTTAAACCTAAAAGCCTCCTGTGTACTCCCATAACTGGAGGGTCAGTTTCAGCCATCAGTGTCGTCACAGCCCAGCTGGAGTCCACCACGCCTCCACTCCCAGACAGGCACACGGGACGCTGCAGCCGCAGACACACTCCCTTGTCTACACTGCAGGCCTTCGCACATGCTGTGCCCTCTGACTAGAATGCTTTTCACACTTTTCCCACTTGGAAAATGTCTGGTCAAACCCTTCTTGGGGATGCCTTGCCTGTGTCTGTGGGTACATTGCATGTTATCATGAGCCCCTTAAGACCCTAACAATGGTAATAATAATGAAAAAGACAATGGCAACTGACATGTATTGATAATGCTAATAAAAACTCATTATTTTATTTGATCTTCGGAAACGACTTTATTATAACACTACTTTTAGGGATAAGGAAACTAAGCTTTCTGGAGGTTTAGTCATGTACCTAAGGTCACGGCTAAAAAATGGTGGCCTGGGGTTCAAGCTTAGGCTTGTCTCATTCCAGAGCCCAAATGTCACTGTGCCTCTCACCACTTACCATGCTGCCTTGGCAACTGCCTGTGAGCAAGGCTTGGACAGGAACCCTCAGCATATTCCCCAGAGGACAGGAACCCTCAGCATATCCCCCAGAGGACAGGAACCCTCAGCATATCCCCCAGAGGACTGGAACCCTCAGCATATCCCCCAGAGGACTGGAACCCTCAGTATACCCCTAGTGCCTAGAACAGTGCCTGGCATATGTTAAGTGTTCAGTAAATGTTTGTTGACTAAACAAATACATTTCAACAGAGCCCTCCCCTCCTCCAATAGTCCTTGAACCAAACCCAGGGACTTGGGTGGAGATAAGTTCCTCCGTGCCCAGGAGCAGCAGCAGCAGATGGTGCTGAGGGGTATGCTCTCTCTTCACTCTTGCTCCGAGCTGCTCTCTCTCCATCCCTTCTCTTCCTTCTCTCAAGCAGCCCCATGTGCTAGGAAGATGGCCAAGTGAGGCCACCAGCCTTCCAGCAGGAAACACCTGTCTGGTCAAAGCCTTTTGCAGTGCTTTGTTTCCACAATTACCTTTTATTTCCCTCTCTCTCTCTTAGATTTCATGCAAAGCCAACTGGTATTTTTTTTTTTTTTAAACAGCTGAGAACACCAGATGGAAGGGTAGGGGGAGGTGGAGGCACAGTGAAAGGCAGGAAGGGGGCAAGCAGGGGCTGTGGATGAGGGGGACGTCCTGAAACCTGTGAGGTCGGGAAAATGCCTGACAGGTCGGCAGAGGTAGGGAAGGAAAAAAGAGCTGAAAAAAACGAGCAGCCACCATACGTGTGCATGCACATACACGCCGCGCTTGCAACATACCATTAAAATAGGGAAAGGAACGTTCTGGTTTCCGTAGCAACAAGGCCTATTGGTGCCTCAGCCAGAGAAACTTATTGGAAAAAGGAGGCATTTGCCTGTTAAGGAGCCTGATGAATCGGGAGATAATTATACAGCATTCCACCACCACTAAAGACACACAAATACACTCCAGAAAATATTTTAAAGAGCATAGATTGTCACAAATCCCACAAAGGCAGGGGGTGGGAGTGAGAGGCAGCAGGCGAGGAAGAAAGGCGACTGGAACGATTCGAGGTGAACACCCAGGGAGGGGGCCCACGCGAGGCAGAGACTGGAACCAGCTCACAGGTCAGTCATCAGAGGCACACATAAGGCAAAGCTTGACATATTTGTATTTGATTCTAAGGGGCCAGAACATTGAGTCCTATTCTTCTTTGTCCCTTTGGGAAGTGGGTGGATGGATCTATCATGTCTAAACAGTTAGGTTCAGTATGAGAGGGTTTGCTGATGAGAGCAGTGAGATCAGCGCTGTTAGGGCCCTGCTTCTGCAGCAGAATGAGCCGTGTGAATGTCATAGGACATCTGCTCCCCCAGATGGGGTGGGACAGAAGAGGAGAATCTTCAACACTGAATAGAGGACTACAGAATCTTCCTTAGGGTGGAAGGAAAAGAGGTACACAATTGTACTTCTCATAGCACAGGACACAGGGCTGGGCACGTAACAATTGCTACGTAAAATATCTAGGGAGTGAATGAAAGACTGAGGATAGATAATTATGTGAGTAAATTGATGAATAAATGGGTTAAAAAAATTGTGGCCAGGTGCGGTGGCTCAGGCCTGTAAACCCAGCACTTTGGGAGGCCGAGTTGGGTGGATCACCTGAGGTTGGGAGTACGAGACCAGCCTGGCCAACATGGAGAAACCCCATCTCTACCAAAATTACAAAGTTAGCTGGGTGTGATGGCTCATGCCTGTAATCCCAGATACTCGGGAGGCTGAGGCAGGAGAATCGCTTGAACCGGGGAGGTGGAGGTTGCAGAGACTGCACCACTGCACTCCAGCCTGGGCAACACAGCGAGACTCAGTCTCAAAAAACAAACAAAAAACATCATGAATAACCAGGTCCCTGTCTTCTCTCCTCTTGTTCATCCCTAGGGACTTAATTGCAAATCAGTTTTGTCCTCCAGAAGATGGTCACTGAGTAGTCACAGGTTCAGTGGTGACGTCTTTGGATGAGAGTCATGCCCTGCCATAAGCCCCAGGATGCTGGACTAAAGATGACCTGGCATCTTCAAGAGCCTATTGCCTTTGAGGATTCAGATGTGTTGAATATGTTCTCCTTCCCCCTCGTGGATGGTACACTTTGTGATATGCCCTTCTGGTGCTGCATCCTGAATTAGAAGGAAGAGCTCGCCTAATTCATCATAGCACCAGGACCACTTTCTGTAGCTCTTGGGGCTCAGGTGAGCTCTCAACTTTGGTTTAAGGGAGTTTTCCTATCCTCTGATCTCCGGTAGTGCTCTTCGAGCCTCTCAGCTGGTCCTTTCTTTACCCATGCTATCTAGAATCATGACTTATTAGCGGGCCATATATCGAAGCATTGCATATTTGCAGTGCTGACACCAAGGAGAACATTGATCTGTAGACTCAAGTCATACTCCACCCTCAGCTAAGATCAGCTCTGTGCCAAGAAGCCCCCTGCACACTAAACACACCTACACTACAGGTAATATTTTGTGGGTGCTGCCTGGTTGGGTTGCATGGCAGACATGGGCTAGAGGACTGTGTAAACTGATGGGAGAGAAAGGGAAGGAGTCAGGGAAAGTCCCAGGGGACTCATCCCCTTTCTGCTCATGGGCACTTGATCTATTATTGAACTGAGTCTGTCGTCCTGCCAGGGAAGGGAACACAGAACCACCACAGACAGCTTCTTTGTCCTGGTGGTAGAGATGAGGCAGGATTCTCTTTATCATCACTATCTTAGAAGTGCATTTTGTTTACATTTTGTTTTTTGAACAAGGAAAAGAAGGTTCAGAGAGGCTGAGCAAATTGCTCAAGGTCACACAGCTAATGTATAGACATGTATTCAATTTACACTGTCCCTCTCCAATGTCCAGGCTCTCACCTCTGGCATTATATTGACTCTTGGGACTCAGGCTCACTGAAGGCACTGGAGGAAGCCAAAGCATGTTTTATGTCTTCGAATGAATGCCTCTTTGAAAACACAGCCTGGTTTGGGAGTATGAAAGAGAAGAAACAGGTCAGGGTCTTCTGCTACTTAAAATGAAGATGAGGGAAACAGGGTTCAGAGCAGAGAAAAACTTCTAAGTCTTATTTTGTGTTAGCATCATATTAAACATATTCAGTTCCAACTATAAACAGATTTTGAAATTTCCACCTTCCCCCTCCCATTACCCTCCATCAGCCCCCACCCTCCCCAACAGATTGTTCCCTTCCTTCCTGTTTATATTATAAGAAAGCAAAATTGGCTTCCCCTTCATTCTCCACCTCCCACCCTGCACCATCTGGGGGTGCATAGCTCTTACCCCGTTTTTTTTTTTTTAATACTCCCTCGACTTCCCGTCCAGCCCATTCGCTTTTGAAGCTCTGCAGCGAGTGCCTCCAGCTGCCGCCAGGGGTCGCGGTCGAGCAGCCGGCGCCGCCGCTGCGCAGGAGAGCAGGGGCCCTGGCCGGGAATCGCAAGCAGGTCTCCTGTGCACACCAGCGCGCAGCGTTAATCAGGCCGCAGCCTCTGCAGTGCTTTCCGAGGGGAGTCAGAGACTAGGGCTGGGAATGAGACCGGGCCTTTTGGGCCACTAGAGTCAGGCTTCCTCAACTCTCCCTCCCTAGGCTCAGAGCACACAGTGCTCAACGAAGTGCAGCGAGGCCAGCCGCTCGCCTGGCCCAGGTCAAGCCCTGCCTCCCAGGATTCCTAAACACACAGGACCTGCGACTCTGTGGACAGCAGTGTCTGCCAAGGCCTGACTTCATCAGGAGTGACGGGAGGTGGCGTAGAGGGGCAGCTCTTGCTGCAGATGGGGAGGACACCTCCTCTCCCACCCCTGCCCTCTTACTGCTCCCCTACCCCTCAATAACCTAGGCCCCTGGAAGCAAAGTGCCAGGTCTGTCCCTGCACACCCGTGGACACTCCCCAGGCCCCTGCCAGCTCTCAGGTCACCCTCAGACAGACTTGGCCGAGCCGCCTGTGGTCTTCTTATGTGCCTGGAAAGCCAGGCCTCTGCCAGAAGCTTATCAGATGGGAGGGAGAGCAGGGGAGGGCCAGCACGTGCTTCCTCTAGCATGAATTTTTCAACATTACATTTTCATCTCTCTGCCCTATTTCTCTCAATTCTCATCTCTGAAAAGAGCAGCACAATTCCCTCCCACTGCTCTTTTTAGAGATGGATCTGCTTCTTCAGATTTGATGCAATTACTGGGCAACTAAGATGGAGGCATAGGGAAAGAAAGGGGTAGCCATAACAGAGGGGACAGGAAGAGGCCTGCCAGCTCAGATACCTGCATGTGCGCCCAGGAGAAGCCAGTCTTGGGCAACACTGTTGAGCCCCTTTACTCAAGCCATTGAGCTGAACCACCAGGGTCCCATGATGCACCTCCACTTTTCCTTCCTCTTCTCTCCATCTGCCTCTCCCTTTCATCCCTCCTACCCTTCCTTCCTTTTTTCCTTCCTTAGAGACAGACACAAACACACATTTAGACAAATAGACATGCCTATGCTTGTGCTTATAATACAAGTCATACTTGGATCTTTCATAAGTTCTAAAGAGATAAGGCACTATGGGAAGGTGGGAGGGAAGAAATTGATTTTAATGGATCTGATCAGTTTCTTGAAATAAATGGGATTTGAGCTGGATCTTGAAGAATGGGTGGGACTTTGCAAGAGGGAGGAAGGCAAGCCAGGCAGTGAGAAAAGTTTGAACAAAGACATAAAAGTGACAGATGCCAGAGCAGTTGGAAAGATCTATGAGTAGGCTGCAGTCGCTCCATAGAAGGTAGAGGGGAAGAGGATGTTTTGGGCGTAAGCCTGTAAAAGTTGGACCAGAAAATGGAGAACCCTAGAGTCCAAATGAGGAGTTAGTGCATTGGTCTTTAGGCTGTGAAGTCCATCAAAGGTTTCCACAGCACAACAAATCTGTGGTTGTATTAGTTTATTCTCGCATTGCTATAAAGACATATCTGAGACTGGATAATTTATAATGAAAAGAGGTTTAATTGGCTCACAGTTCTGCAGGCTACACAAGCTTCTGCTTCTGGGGAGACCTCAGGAAACTTACAGTCATGGAAGAAGGAAAAGGGGAAGCAGGCACATCTTCACAGGCCGGCAGGAAATAGAGAGTAGGGTAGGGGGTTCAGGGGAGAGGTGCTATACACTTTTAAACAACCAGATCTCAGGAGAAATCTACCACAAAAACAAGAGGGAAGTCCACCTTCATGATCCAATCACCTCTCAAAAGACTCCTCCTTCAACATTGAGGATTAATTACAATTTGACATGAGATTTGGGTGGGGACACAGATGCAAATCATATCAGTGGTTTAGGGATATTTCTCCAAAGGTTGGGTAGATAAGAGATCAAGGTGCTGGGTGTTGATGGCTGGGCATGAGAGGTTTGGGGGGCCATTGTGGTAGTACAGATGGAGACAGTCAGGGCCTGACCTAGGGCTGCTGCACTGGAGCAGAGTGTGAGACATCGTGAGGAGAGCTTTGCACTTGCTCCTCAGCGCCCTCTTCCCACAGCTGCCCCTCTTTCACTCCCCATCACAGCTGATGATCTCCTATCACTCTTCACTGAGAAATGGGAATGAATGGAGAACTCCCTTTTTTCCCAACCACCTGGCCTACACATAAACCTATGTGTACCCAGAGTACCCATTTTCTCCTTTCCTCCTCTTAGTATGGAAAAATATTTCCCTTCCTTCCTGTTTATATTAAGAAAGAAAACTGGTTTCCTCCACTCTGCCTTTCTCAAGGACGTTTCTTCCTCATTACTCCTTTTCTCTCCTCCATCATCAGTCCTTCCCTCTTTAATGTTCATTCTCACCAACACACAAATATACTCTATCATTCCGCACCTTCACAAAAGTCTCCAATGCTGCATCCCTCTCTATCTAGAGCCTCATCTGTAATACAACCTTTCCGAAGTCTGCACACACTGCTTCTATCGCTTCACCTACAAACTACACTTCAGTTTGCTCCAATCTGGCTCATTATATTACTTTACCAAAATTACCCTTCAATCTATCATCGGTAGTTTTCTGGCCATATATTGGTTCTTTCAATCATATTTGGCATACTTGACCGCACTGACCTCTGTGAAACACTCTTTTGCTTACTTTCATGACATCATAGCTGCCTGTATTTTTTTCTGTATCTGTGTCTTCTGCTTCTCATACAGTTCTATTGGCTTCTGCTTTTGGGGAAGACATACAAACACTGAAGTGCCACAGGACCTTGTCATGGGCTCCCTTTTCTTCCTTTCCCTCCTTTCTTTTCCTGTCTCATCTACTCTCTTCACTTCCTCGATGTACTCCCATGGCATAAATACCATCTCTCCAGTGATGCCTCCAGGTGGATCCCCATCTCAGAGCCCTCTCCATGGAGGTCCAGGATCTTACATCCAACTGTGAAATTGACATCTCCACCAGCATGTCTCATTGTAATCTTAAATTTAGTATGTCTAAAACAAAACTCTTAATTCTCTTCTGTACCCAACTGCCAGCTGGTTCTGTTTCTCTATGTCCCCAATTCAAGAAACGGCATTATCATCCACCTAGCTGCTTATACCAGACCTCCTGAGTCATCCTTGATTCCTCCCTTTCTCTCTTCTCTGTATCCCATCCATCAGCAAGTTCTATCAGGTTTACTTCCAATCTAGATCTCAAATGGGCCCATTTCTCACCATGATCACTGCCATCCTGTAGTTTAAGCTGCCACGATCTCTTACCTGGCCTGGTGCAAAAGCTTTGAACTTGTCTCTCTGCTCTGCCTCTTGCCCCTTCCACCCCATAATTCATTCTTCATGCATCAGTGAAAATGAACTTACAAAAGCATAAATCAGGTCAGATCCTTCCCCTGCTTAAATGCTGTCCTTTGATTTCCTATCATACTTAGAATAAAATCCAAATGCTTTGAATGGCCTCCAAGGCTTTCCACAATGTGATCTCTGCCCCACTTCATCCTCACCTAGTTATGATCACCATCTTCTCAATATGCTGTATCCACAAAGGTCTCATTGCTGGTCCTTGAACATGGGAAGCTCTTTCTCTCTGTATGGCCTTTGTACCTCCTTACACATGGACCTGGATTATTTGCTGTTTGCCTGGGTCTTTTTATAAGAGACTCCCTTCTCGTCCTATAGAGATGCCTTTTCTGTTCATCCTCATGCTCCCAGCTATCTCACATCACCTTGCTTACCTCCTTCATGGCATTGCTCACACTCTGAAACACAGAAACTTACCTGTTGTCTATTGTCTGTCTCCTGAGAATAAGAAACTTATCTCTCTTGCTCACCCCGATATTCTCAGCACCAAGCAAAGCCCCTGGCTGTGAATTAGCAGTGTTATACATTAGGTAGATATGACAGAATCTGGTGAGTTATCCTGTATGTAAAGCAGAGTGATGGAGAAAGGAGGAATTTCATTAAGGATGAGAGTGTAGAACCCAAAGAATTTGAATACACATTTCAGTGAGAAGAGACAAAAGAGAAAGTACGAGCTTTGGGTTGGGGAGGTGGATAAGGTGCTGGTTTTATGATGAGTTTGAAATGCCTATGGGACTTTCAGCTTTAGATGGAGATGTAGGCCTGTAGCCTGGCAAACAAGTTAAGGCTAGAAATAAAGATTTGGAAAACACTGGCTTGGTCTATTTTGCATGGCTATCACAGGAGACTGCAGACTGAGTAATTTATAAGGAACAGACATTTATTATTAGCTCACAGTTCTAGGGACTGGGAAGTCTAATATCAAGGTGCAGGCAGGATTGGTGACTCTGATTTCAAGATGGTGCCTTGAACACTGTGCCCACTGGAGGGGAGAAGGCTTCACCTTCACATGGCAAGGGGGTAAAGAGACAAAAGGGGACAAATTCACCTTTTTATAACATCATGAATCCTACTTAGGAGGACAGAGCCCTCATGGCCTTATCACCTCTTAAAGGCCCCACCTCTTAAGTACTGCATTTAAATTTCAACATGAGTTTTGAGATGACAAACATTCAACCATAGCAACACATTTGCTAAAAATGGTAATGAAAGCACCAGGAAAGCATTGGATGAAATGATTGTGGTGGGTCAGACAGTGAGAAGGCAGAAGAGAGAGTAAGTATCAGGTAGTACTTATAGTGAAGAACAAGAAAGGGGAGGGGCCTGTGAAGACTGGGGCAACAGGGAGCCAGGAGGATGAAGTGTCACTGAAGCATAGAAAATGTGAGATTTTAAGAAAATGTGATGCAGATTGAGTATCCCCCATCTGAAATGCTTGGGACCAGAAGTGTTGCAGATTTTGAGGTTTTTTGGACTTTAGAATATCTGCCTTATATTTACCAGTTGATCATACCAAATTTAAAAATCCAAAATCTGAAATGCTCTCATGAGTATTTTCTTTGAGCATCATGTTGGTGATCAAAAAGTTTTGGATTTTGGAGCATTTGGATTTCAGATTTCAGATGTTTGGATTATGGGATGCTTAACCTGTGAACAAATTCAGTTCCGTCCAACAAATACTTCTTGTGCCGTCTCTCTGTGCCAGGCTACATACTTGTTATGGAACTACAAATATAAATAAGCTCTCATCCTTTTTAGGGGGCTGAAGGAGGAGTTATAGTCTGTTAGGGGAAATAGATATGTGAAAATATTTATGTAAATAAAAATATGTATTCATACAAAACAGCACTACGTACTTTATAAGAGTACAACCATATACAAAGATAATATGTCAGATGTGTTAGTGAAGCTTCTTGTTGGGGAGAACAGGAAGTGGAAAATGGAGATAAAAAGAAATCAGTGCATAAACAAAGCAAAATGGGGGTCTCAACCAAGCAAGGCTGTAACAGTGCCATGAATTGAAGCTTCCGATGATCCAACCATCTGCCCGCCCTGGTAGATGCTTGCAGCTTTTTTCTTTAATATCAAAATGTTTCAGTTTTACTATAAAGTGTCAAAAATTTATGGTAAAATCTTCCAATGGCAGAGAAGGTATAAATAAGAAAGCACACCTCATTTGGGATCCAACCTCCCAGAAATAACCTATGCTAATATTTTTGCTGTCATTCTTTCTTACAGTCCTTTCTGTGTGTATACATGCATGTACATTTTGGCATTACGGTTATGGCTAATGGTTTTGTTTCAAACCACCTAGGAGTAGTTCCTCTTTTTATGAGAAGAGCAACTTGCACATCTCCTCTTAGATAACGGATGGAACGCTAATGTTCACCTGTCCTTTGTTGTAGGAGAAAAGCATAACAGAACATGTTTTGGTTTCAAAAGAGCCTAAAGCTTAGACACTAGGGTGGGTGAAATTAAACAGTGAACTCCCCCAGTGTCCTTTTGCCTCCAATAATTTACAAAGAAGTCAAAGAGCCTTTCAGAAAAAGGGGATCAACACTCCCTCCACTTGAAGTCCAAGGTTATTAGCACATGTTTAAGAGACTGATGGAAGCGCAGGTGACAGAGAAAGAAGGAAGAGCAGTGTCCTGGCCAGACCCACTGATGGCATTTGGGAAGGGCTGGAACCCTCACTACCCCTGTTCCCTGGACTAGAATCACATGTTGGGGAAAGGTTGTATGTGAGTGTACACTAAAAATATTGTGTCCAAAGAGTTTTGACACTGGAGCCCAGGTCTGCTTAGCATGAAGTGCATGCAGCTGAGCCGAACTCTGGGAAAGACTTATCACCTCCTGTCCATCCCAGATAAACTGCAGCCAGCATGAAAATAGCTGTCAACCTGGGTTAATTCTGTGCTTCTTGTGGTGAGCAAGGATTTGGCTACTGAGTGCTTCCTGCAGTGTGTAGTCCCTGAGAAAGTATTCATAGACCTTCTTCTGATGCAAAGGCACTGAGTGATGGTGACAGCAACTATAGCTGCAGGATTGGACATTTGGGACATTCACCAAACTGTCCACTTTCATTGTCTCTTCCTTAGGCAAGAAAATAGTACCACTCAATAAGAATCTACCTTTGGGACTTTTGAAGGGAGTCACCTGGGAAGAAGGATGAATTGCTAAGACTAAGGAAGTGAGAGCTTAAAGCCATTTATTTTTTATTATATTACAAAGCCATAGTAGTCAAAACAGTATGATATTGGTACAGACCACGTAGACCAGTGGAGCAGAATAGAGAGCCCAGAAACAAATCCAAACGTATAATACCATCAACTAATTTTTGACAAGAGCACCAAGAGAGCACAACGGGGAAAATAGTCTCTTTAATTAATAGTGCTGGAAAACTGGATTGACACATGCAAATGAATGGAATTAGAACCCTTACCTTATACACAAAAATCAGCTCAAAATGGGGAAAAGACCTACCTGTAAGACCAGAAACTATAAAACTCCTAGGAGAAAGAAAACCGTGGAAAATCTGGACATTGGCTGTGGCAATGATTTTTTGGATATTACACCAGAAGCTTAGGCCACAAAAGCAAAAATAATGGAACAACATCAAACTAAACATCTTCTGCACAGCTAAGGACACAATTGACGAAATGGCAGCCTACAGATTAGGAAAAAATATTTGTAAAACATGTATTGATCCTGCTTCGCGCAGGAGGCAGCCGTGGCTCGCGTGGAACTGCAGAAGGCGCAGGCGCTGCAGGAGGAGTGCGGCTACCTGCGGCGCCACCACCAGGAGGAGGTGGGCGAGCTGCTCGGCCAGATCCAGGGCTGCGGCGCCGCGCAGGCGCAGGTACAGGCCGAGGCACGCGACGCCCTCAAGTGCGACGTGACGTCGGCGCTGCGCGACATCGGCGCGCAGCTTGAAGGCCACGCGGTGCAGAGCACGCTGCAGTCCGAGGAGTGGTTCCGAGTGAGGCTGGACCGACTGTCAGAGGCAGCCAAGGTGAATACAGACGCCATGCGCTCAGCGCAGGAGGAGATAACTGAGTACCGGCGTCAGCTGCAGGCCAGAACTACAGAGCTGGAGGCACTGAAGAGCACCAAGGACTGCCGGAGAGGCAGCGCTCCGAGCTGGAGGACTGTCATCAGGCCGACATTGCCTCCTACCAGGAAGCCATTCAGCAGCTGGACGCTGAGCTGAGGAACACCAAGTGGGAGATGGCAGCCCAGCTGTGAGACTACCAGGACCTGCTCAATGTCATGATGGCTCTGGATATAGAGATAGCCACTTACAGAAAACTCCTGGAAGGTGAAGAGTGTCGGATTGGCTTTGGCCCAGTTCCTTTCTCACTTTCAGAAGGAGTCCCCAAAATTCCCTCCGTGTCCACTCACATAAAGGTCAAAAGTGAAGAGAAGATCAAGGTGGTAGAGAAGTCTGAGAAAGAAACTGTGATTATGGAGGAACAGACGGAGGAGACCCAAGTGACTGAAGAAGAGGAGAAAGAGGCCAAAGAGGAGGAGGGCAAGGAGGAAGAAGGGGCTGAAGAGGAGGAGGCAGAACGGGGAGAAGAAATAAAGTCTCCCCCAGCAGAAGAGGCCGCATCTCCAGCGAAGGAAGAGGCACAGTCACCAGTGGAGGCCAAGTCCCCAGAGAAAGAGGAAGCAAAATCTCCAGCTGAGGTCAAGTCCCCCGAGAAGTCCAAGTCCCCAGCAAAAGAAGAGGCAAAGTCACCAGTAGAGGCCAAGTCTCCAGAGAAGACCAAATCCCCAGCAAAGGAATAAGCAAAATCTCTAGCTGAGGTTAAGTCCCCTGAAAAGGCTAAGTCCTCAGTGAAGGAGGAAGCAAAGTCCCCTGAGAAGGCCAAGACTCTTGATGTGAAGTCTCCAGAAGCCAAGACCACAGCAAAGGAGGACGCAAAGTCCCCTGCAGACAAATCCCCCGAAAAGGCCAAAAGCCCCGTCAAGGAGGAGGTCAAGCACCCAGAGAAGGCAAAGTCTCCCCTGAAGGAGGATGCCAAGGCCCCTGAGAAGGAGATCCCAAAGAAGGAAGAGGTGAAGTCCCCAGTGAAGGAGGAGAAGCCCCAGGAGGTGAAAGTCAAAGAGCCCCCAAAGAAGGCAGAAGAAGAGAAAGCTCCCACCACACCAAAAACGGAGAAGGGCAGCAAGAAAGAGGAGGCACCCAAGAAGGAGTCTGCAAAGCCTGAGGTGGAGAAGAAGGAACCTGCTGTTGAAAAGCCCAAAGAATCCAAAGTTGAAGCCAAAAAGGAAGAGGCTGAAGATAAGAAAAAGGCAGCCACCCCAGAGAAGGAGGCTCCTGCCAAGGCAGCAGTGAAGGAAGACGCTAAACCCAAGGAGAAGACAGAGGTGGCCAAGAAGGAACCAGATGATGCCAAGGCCAAGGAACCCAGCAAACCAGCAGAGAAGGAGGCAGCTGCGGCAGCACCGGAGAAAAAAGACAGCAAGGAGGAGAAGGCCACTGAGGCCAAGAAGCCTGACGAAAAACCTAAGACAGAGGCCAAAGCCAAGGAGGATGACAAGACCCTCTCAAAGGAGCCCAGCAAACTGAAGGCGGAAAAGGCTGAAAAATCCCCCAGCACAGACCAAAAAGACAGCAGGCCTCCAGAGAAGGCCACAGAAGACAAAGCCGCCAAGGGGAAGTAAGGCAGGGAGGAAGATAAATTTATCTACAATTTATAAAGAGCTCATACAGCCTAATAGTATAAAAACAAATAACCTGATTAAAAATAAGCAAAAACCCTGGATAGACATTTCTTCAAAGAAGACGTGAAAATGACCAACATGCATATAAAAAGGTGGTCAGCATCATTAACTTTCAGGAAAATGCAAATCAAAACCACTAAGAGATATCACCTCACATCTGTTAGGATAGTGGTTATCAAAAAGTGAAACAATAGTAAATTTGATGAAAGTGTGGAGAAAAGTGACTCGTATACATTAATGGTGGGAATGTAGATTGGTGCAGCCATGATGGGAAACAGTATGGAGTTTCATAAATAAATTAAATATAGAACGACCATATGACCTAGCAATCCGTCTTCTGGGTATATAACCAAAAGAGATGAAATCACCACCTTGTAAAGATATCTGCACACTCATGTTCACTGTAGCGTTATTCACAATAGCCATAGATATGGAAACAACCAAAGAATCTGTCAGTGAATGAATGAATAAAAAAATGTGGTATATACACACAATGAAATATTATTCAGTCCTAAAAAGGAATAAGATTTTGCCACTTGCTACAACCTGGAAGAGCCTGAAGGACATTATAGTAAATGAAATAAACCAGATACAGAAACAAAAATATTGCATGATCTCGTTTATATGATCTCATTATATCTATCTGCATATTTATATGTGGAGAGAGACAATAAAGCAGTGGTTACTGGAGCATTGGGGAGAGTAAATGGGGAGATGGAGGTCAGAGGACACAAAGTAGAAGATCTGGGATGAACAAGTCTAGAGATTTGATTGATAGCATGAGGACGGCTGGTAACAAAATTGTACTGCTTTTGGGATTCTTGCCAGGTGAGTAGATTCTAGCTGCTCTTGTCACACACATATGGGTAACTACGTGAACTGATGAATATATTAATTTGCTTCACTATATTAATTTTAAAAAGTCATTTACATGTGTTTCATAACATGTTGTATACCTTAAATATACACAATAAAATTTATTTAAAAAATTGAAATGTAACTTGATATTTACCTCAAATTGGTAAGGTAAAATAAAACTCTGTGTGTATTTGTGTGTGTCTGTATGTATGCATGTATGTGTATGTGTGCATATGTGTGTATGTGTATGTGTGCACGCATGCATGTATATGTGTGCATGTGTGTATGTGTGTATACATATATTGTGTATATATACACATAGTTGATTGCTAGGGTCACAGAGGAGATTAAGACAGACAGTCTATTTTCTGTACCCCAGAAGTTTATGTTTTAGTAGGACAATACATAAATGTGTGGTAAGGAATTTGGTGTCACCCAAAAAAAAGGTCTAGACTTTGTTTTGGCTCCTTGGAGGTAGCCTCTGGATCTTGGCATTTCCCGGTTTTAGGAATGTTTTTGTTATTTGTGGCAGGCCCCCCAGACCCCACATGGTAGTTTTTGCTCACCAGGGGGCTCAGGGTGGGCTGCTCAGGCCTTATGCTATCAACTTCACTCTTGAGACGGTAGAGTGGGAAAGCTGTGGCTTGAGTTTTGCCATGTGGACAGTGACTCAGTCAATCATGCCCATAGAATGAAGCCCCAGTGAAAACCCCGGACTCTAAAGCTGGGGTGGGCTTCCTGGGGCAGCAGTACTCCACGTGTGACATCACATACTATGGCTAGGAGCAACATCAGCCATGACTCCATGGGAAGGGAATGGCCAGAAGCTCCAGGGTGGGCCCTACCTATACTCCCCCTGTGTGTCGATTCCCTTGGCTGTTCTAGCTTGTATCCCTCCCCTGTAATAAACGTGACAATGAGTATAATTAATTTCAGTGAATTCTGTGACTCTTTCTAGTAAGTTATAGAATCTCAGAGTGGTTTTGGGAATCCTCCAACTTGCAGTTGGTATCACAAGTATTGGGCAAACTCAGTAACCTGAAGAATTGCTTCCTAGACCCTGCAGTTTGGCTAACTTCAGGTGATAGATAAACAAAAACTAAATAAATGGAAAAGCTATTAATGCTTTCAGATAGTGGTAAGTTCCTAAAGAAATTAAAACAGAATGTCATGAAAGAGAATGACAGGGGTGGGACTGTGTGGACTGGATTTTCGGGACCTGGAGCTGAATCTTCAATGACAGGCAATGTCTGCCAAACATCTGGGGATATAAATGGGTTTGCGAGGTGGAAACCAACTAGGTGTTTTCAAGAAACAGGAAAACAGTTCAACGTGGATGGAGTGCGTGAGGCAGAAACAAAGGAGGAGTCAGAGAGATAGACGGGGCCTGATTAGGGCTCTGTGGGCTGGGTCTGGCTTTTGTGTTTTGTTAAGTGCAATTGGAGATTCATTGGAGGATTTAGGCAGGTGAGTGGAATGACCTACTTATCCTTCTATATGCACATAGATAGTTTTGCATAAAAGGGACCATACTATCCATACTATTCTGTAGCTTGCTACTTTTACATACAGGAGTATGTAATATCCAACCACGTCTGTTTTGCATAAGACATGTAATGGCATACATTTACAGAGGGGGCTACGGGAGCATGGAGGGATGGGGTACTTCCAGACTTAGGGGGCCAAGCACGCTTTCCTGGAAGGCAATGCCTGAGCCAGGTCACAGAAAATGAGAGGTAGCTGGCCTAGTGAAGACAGCAGTGAAGGGAATCTCAGGCAGTGGGGTACCTAGTATAGGTACAGGGGCAGAAACGGAGGAGAGGGCATGGGAGGTGGTCACCTGTGTGGAATGCTGTAGAAAGATTATTAAAAGGGGTGATCAGCAACCTTTAAAAGATCAGCTTCAGGAGAGTTGGAAGGATGTGACTTAAACAGGCATTGTTGGGTAGCAGGGACAGAAACCACTCAAAAGAAGACAGCTGCTTATTTTAGAGATACTACAGACAGTCTAATGGTTATCCAAGAACAGAATATATTGGGATTGGAACCGGGCAGTCAGCAAGTAAAACCACTCCCTCTTTTCCATAGTGAGAATCTGATTGGATGAGCCCACTTCACCACTGAACATGTCCACTCTACTCTTGTCAGCTTGGGCAGGTTAGCAATTTCCAAGAAAGGAATAGGGTTGGGCAGGTTTCCCAAGTATGTTTTCTACAGCTGTTCTTTTAAATGAATTAAATTAATTTATTTTTTAAAAAATTTTTTATTATTTTTTTTAAGACGGGGTTTCACCATGTTTGTCAGGCTGGTCTTGAACTCCCGACTTTAGGTGATCCACCCACCTTGGCCTCCAAAGTGCTTGGATTACAGGCGTGAGCCAACATGCCCGGCCTACAGCTGTTCTAACGATGAAGAGTGCAGACTCTACAGCCAGAGTGCTTGCCAATCTACCACCTGCCACCTATGTGATCTTGGGCTGATAACTTAACCACCCTGTGCTCAGTTTCCTGTACTGAAAAATGAAGATGCTAATGATAGTGTCTACCAGGCAATATTATTGTGAATATTAAATGAGTTCATATATAATATGTAAGCATTTAGAATAATACCAGACGGAGAGAAAAGTGTTATCTATTATTTTTGTTAGGGCCTGATGAAAAAATGAGACAACTTGGGAAAAAGCGTGAAGAAGTTTGACAGTGAAGGAAAGGAGAGAAATGCCATAATAGGTTCATAGAAAATCATTAGGGGTGTGGGGGATGTATCAGGACACAGGAAATATGAATGGCTTTATCTGTTTAGGGTGCAATGCCAGGAATGGTGCCACATGTGTGAGAGAGAATGAAACTGACAGGGCCCATCAACAACAGAATCAGAGAAGGAGCGAAGGTGGGTGGGGATGCAGAGGGGCATTGGAGGGGAGAAAATTAGAATCTGCGGCCCCTGCTTACTGCCATGAAGGAGCTGGCAGAGCCTGCCGCCAAGAATGAAGGTCAAAAGCATGTTTGAGGGATTAAGGGAATCAGGAAAGCTTCAGAATAATTTAGATGCCCCTCCTCCATGAAATTACAGAAACAAAATCTCGGTGGCATAATGTGTTCCTCTCTTCTTAGTGCCCCAACAACATACTCCAATGCACACCTCTCTTACAGCTGCAGGCACATTTTAGTGTTAAGATTTGTCTATCTGACCCACCTTCCTGAATGCTATCTCTATGAGGTCACAGACCTTAGTGGGGTGCAGTAGATTTCCCTTAGCTCTAAGTGTGAGTTAGAAAAAGGGCGGTCTCTGGATGAAGGCAACTCAGAAGAAGGGGTACCTTTTCCTAATTTGCACAAAAGTGCTGTCTGCTTGCCATGCTCCTCTTCTGTGAAATTAAAAAAAAAAAAATCATAGGCAAACAGTGCCTTGGGCCAGATTCAAGGACTGGTGAGTGAATTTCATCCCTTTCTTTTCTTTGGCTGGGAGCCCTTCTCTGTGCATGATCTGCACGACCCGGCTCTGGTCCTGGATACTTCCATCTCCCCAGTGTGTTGCACAGTACCTGGTACAGAGTAGATGCTCAAAAGAACTGTTGAATAAATAAATTATGTTGATGAGGTGAATTATGTATAGAACCTACCAGGAATGGGAAGAAAGAATCATTAATTGGTGGGGACAGTCTAAGCATTGAAAACATATTTATTGAATGAACGGGCATGTATAAAAATAACACTGAGCCAGTTGCAATGGTTCACACCTGTAATCTCAGCACTTTGGGAGGCCAAGATGGGCAGATCACCTGAGGTCATGAGTTCGAGACCGGCCTGACCAACATGGAGAAACCTCATCTCCACTAAAAATACAAAATTAGCTGGGTGTGGTGGTGCATGCCTGTAATCCCAGCAACTCAGGAGGCTGAGGCAGGAGAATCACTTGAAGCTGGAGGGCGGGGCTTTGGTGAGCCGAGATCGTGCCATTGCACTCCAGACTGAGCAACAAGAGTGAAACTCCTTCTCAAAAAAAAAAAAAAAAAAAAAAAAGACATTGAGCACTCCATCGAGGTTAGGAAGAATGTATGTGACTTCCACTCAAGGCTTCCTGTTTTTGGATTTCCATGAGCAAGAGGAATCATCTGATGTAAAGAGGCTGCAAAAATTACTGGTTGGATCAATCCAGGGTTGCAGATTGGCAGAGTGGTTTGGAGGAGGATCCAGGATATACTTTTTTCTAGAGGTCCTCAAAACCTCTGTAGTTGATCCCAGAAGGGATCTCTTAAGGATCTTTCTTCAAGACTTTGTAAAACCCTAAACCTGGCATCTTCTGGATGAATAACCTACTAGGTTCTGAGGTTCCTTGGGGTCATTCTGGGTACCAGGTGACCACTGTGTCATGCTGATTTGTAGGCTTCTTCCCTGTGCTAGATTCTTCCAGTTCTTTCCTAGCCAGAGAACAGACCATCATTTAATGTAGTATGCTGCAGAGTAAAAGTTGTCAAGCTTTAGAGGGGATCAGAATTATCTGAAGAGGCCTGATGGTTGGGCCTCAGCCCAACCATCATAATAATCATAAATAGAATTTCTGATTTAGCCTGCTTGAGGAATTTGAACTTTCTTCTTCTTCTTCCTCTTCTTCTTCTTGTTTTTTTATTCAGGAGACGGGGTCTGTCTCACCCAGGCTGGAGTGCAGTGGCATGATTATAACTCATTGCGGTCTCAAACTTCTGGGCTCAAGTGATCCTTCTGTCTCAGTCTCCAAAGTAGCTGGGATGACAGGTATGTGCCACTGTTCCTGGCCAATTTAAAATTTAACTTTTTTTTTTTTTGCAAGACGCAATCTTGCTGTGTTGCTCAGGCTGGTCTGAAACTCTTGGTCTCAAATGATCCTCCTGCTTCTATCTCTGAAAAGTGCTGAAATTACAGGCTTGGGCTACCACGTGAAGCCAGAAAGTGAACTTCTGACAATTTCTCAGGTGATGCTGCTTTGGTCTGTTTCTGGACCACACTTTGTGTAGAGTTGTCTTTCTTTGCATCTTTCACCCAGCATTGCTTAATAGAGAGTAATCTGTCCCAGCAAGGCCCAAATCCTCTACTCTCCATCCAGGCTACCCTCTGACCCCTCCGGTCCTTGTTCACTGCAGTCCAGCTGCTGTGGGCTTTACGGTGTGAGGAAATATGGAGGATCCACTATAGAAAATGCAGAGGTACAGCGTCTTTTCACTTGGCTGGGTCAACTCAGCTCAGGGCACTCCGAGTCTTTTTCCACTCCTGTTGGCAAAAGTTAGGGCACAGCATCGCTTCTCCTCAAAGAACTTTCCTGCTGGGGGGGTGCCCAGGTCTGTGGCTCTGGCCTCCATGGATAGTGGAGTTCTCATTTTCACCCAGATAGCAGAGGACCCCAAGTGGCTGAGAAAACGCCCTGGCCTCCCCTTGTACAACTGCTCCACGTGTCTTGGCTCAGTTCCGGGTTCTGCCCCTGCTTCCTCCGGGCCAGTCCCTGCAGACCCGGCCCAAGCAGTCCTCCATGCCCTGGGGATCTGGAGTTGCTCCCTCTGGCAATCGCTACTGCTTTCCAGTTACTTAAGGTCTCATTTCCTTAGTTTGAACATCCCCCAAGGACAAGGACCGCAGCTTGCTGCCCTTTGAGTGTCTCCCTCTCGCTGTGACATCTAGCCCCGTGTTGTGGGGGTACACAGTGGGGCCCAATAGAGGACTGCTTTCCAAATGTGGAAGAGAAGGTCTCAGGCTTATTCCACTTAGACACAGTTCACACGGCCTTCATTTCTAATATGTATTTCACAGCACGTGCTTGCATTTCCAGGCTGGCTAGGGGAGACTTCCTTACTTCTTCAGAAAGTTCTTGCAATTTGAAAATTGGGAGAGATCAACAACAGCTTCTCATCAGGGGTTTGTCCCCCAACATTATAATCATTGTTTGGGGAAATTTTTTACTGGTGTTCTGCATGATCGAGGCCTTCTTCACCATGTGTGCTCTGGTCCAGGGGACCCTGAACAAAATGCTGAAGACTGTGGTGGGAGGGACGGGGAAGGAGTTTCTGATTATTGGCTACCAGGTAAAGGCTACTGTGAATTGAGAAAAATTCATGTCTGCATCTTTGTGCTTCAGTTTTATTTTACTTTTTATTTTTTTGGGATGGAGTCTCCCTCTGTTGCCCAGGCTGGGTAGAGTGTAGTGACACAATCTTGGCTCACTGTGACCTCTGTTTCCCAGGTTCAAGTGATTCTCGCGCCCTGCACTCCTGAATAGCTGGGATTACAGGTGCCCACTGCCAGGCCCAGGTAATTTTTGTATTTTGAGTAGAGACGGGGTTTCACCATGTTGGCTAGGCTGGTTTCCAACTCTTGACCTCAAGTGATCCACCCGCCTCAGCCTCCCAGAGTGCTGGGATTATAGGCGTGAACCGCTGCGCCCGGCCTGTGCTTTAATTTTATATCTTTGTACTTCATCAGTGAAATTGGATAATGAGATCCACAGAACTTATCTACTATATGTGTGATTTAAAAATTTCTAAAATTATGAAAATGCTTTGAAAAGTGCAAGATAAGTTGCAAATACAAGGTATTCTATTTCTACCCACATATAGATTCTAAGTGTTCAGTTCTGGCATGATACGTCTTAACCACTGACGACTATCTGCGGGCCATTATGTGTGTGAAGTATACTTTTAAATAGAGTGTATATCTGTGTATATCTATTTTTATGCCAACCGAGATTTTTTTTTTTTTAAAGATCTGTCCATGGCAAGTACATGTCAGGAATCTCATGCCGACTTATTTATATGTCTGAGTTTAATGAGGTGAACTTAAAGCCTGCCCCGAACATAACTGGCTAAAGTGTATGCATACTTATTAAATACAATTATATGTATAGATTCACACATACTACAGGTTACTTCCTATCCCTCTGAACACAGTAGGCACATTTTGCCAATGTCTGTTTTAATAGTTAGCTTCAAAAAAAAG
This sequence comes from Sapajus apella, assembly GCF_009761245.1. Taxonomy (NCBI): domain Eukaryota; kingdom Metazoa; phylum Chordata; class Mammalia; order Primates; family Cebidae; genus Sapajus; species Sapajus apella. The sequence goes on from NW_022437024.1 coordinate 1,758,043, forward strand.
AATAGCTAGCTTCCTAGGGAGGTGTTAGTTTTATTCCTCCATACCCAGCGTTTAGCAAGCATTTCTTCTGTGCTTTAGCCTTTGAGTTTGGATGAATCTCCATAATTGGCACTAACTATTGCAAGTTGATTTCTCAGAGACCTGCTTATATATTCTCTTATGAAAGATGATCACTGGTCTCACCCAAGAGGGTCCCTGTGCTTTCGTGGGAGCTGTTATTCCAGGAAAAGGTCACTGAGATGGAGTCCCCCTGGGAAAAGTAAAACTTTGCATTGCAGACATTCCTGGGAAACTCAAGTACACTGTTTCTAATAAGCGGTACAGGCTTATTATAAGTGGAGGAGATCCTATTTCACATCACTGAGTGTGCTCGACATGAGAAGTGTAGGCCGGACCTTGATCCCAATTAATGAAATTGCCAATTGCCATTTATAGACATTAGCCCAGAGCCTCTGATAGGATTGTAAAACCTCATTCATTCCGACTCCATTAATCTCAAATTTGGGTTCTTATGGAGAGGGCCATCTTTTGCATTGATCTTATTTTTTATCTTTTAGATGGAGTCTCACGCTGTCACCCAGGCTGGAGTGCAGTGGTTCCATCTCAGCTCACTGAACACTCTGCCTCTAAATTCAAGTGATTCTCTTGCCTCAGCCTCCTGAGTAGCTGGGATTATAGGCACCTGCCACCATACACAGATAATTTTTGTATTTTTAGTAGAGATGGGATTTCACCATGTTGGCCAGGCTGGTCTCAAACTCCTGGTCTCAAGTTACCTGCCTGCCTTGACCTTCCAAAGTGCTGGGATTACAGGCGTGAGCCACTGTGCCCAGCCTGATCTCTGTGTTAACTGTGGAAAAGATTCTGCTGCAAGAATTAAGAATGTGGACAATTATAGGGGGCCACATTTAACACCCATATGCATTGCTTAAGCAAACTGAATGCCCTCTATGGGTATTTTACCAGTTCATGTTTGAGATGTCCAAGAAAAAATGAGTGTGGGGCGGATAGAGCAGTGTTGCATGAAGATTATAACCAAAAAGCTGCCAAATCGCAGGCTGTTCCTTCGCTCCCATGAATACGTGACCTCTCGCTGATGACACCTCTGCTTCTTTCTGATATCTGCTCCATTTTTCTACTAACCAATACTTCCTCTGCATACTCATAGTATCAGGGGGCAGTACCTGGTCATTGTGTTCTTACTGGCTCCAAAAGCCAAATGCCAAGTCGTCCAGTGTTGTCTACCCCAACTCTCCTGCAGACCAACTGTGTTTTAAGCCAGGCTTTATAGACCATATGTTGCTGGTCAGTCCAAATATTGATGACTGCTGTGGTCTGCATGTTGCTGTCCTCCACTAAATTTTTATGTTGGAACTGAATCCTCAGTGTGATAGAATTAAAGGGTGGGGCCTTTAGGAGGTGATTAGATCATAAGGGCTCCACCTTCACCAACGGAATTAGTGCTCTCATAAAAGGCTTGAGAAAGGCCGTTTGCCCCTTCTGCCAGCTGACGACAAGCAGAAGTTACCATCTAAAAGAAACAGGCCCTCGCTAGATACGGAATCTGCTAGAGCTTTGATCATGGATTTCCCAGCCTCCAGAATTGTGGGGTATACATTTCTCTTCTTTATAAATTACACAGTCTAAGGTATTTTGCTGTAGCCGCCTGAATGGACTACCATAATCCTTGGTCCAACAGTCTTGCCAAGCTGGAGTGGAGCCATGTGTTAGATGCCATGGTCCCCTGTGCAGCAGTGTCCCTTAGGACTGGGGTAACAGGTAAGGCAGGTGTTTGGTAGTTGGCTGCTCCAGTTGACTGTGTCAGGGAAAGGAAATACCTCAGCCACACACTTGCCAGGCATGCCTTGACCTCCCCTCCCAGCTGATTTGGTGCCATGTAAAATCGAAAGAGAAAAGTCAACCTCAGGTCCATTTCAGTGGTGAGGGACAGGACCTCCCAGTCCTGTGGTGTCTTCCACTATCATTACTTATGGCACCTGTTCAGCGCTGTGTCCTCATCCTTCTTCTCTTCCACAGACACTCCCTAAGAAATCCTCACCCAAGCCCAAGGCTCGGTCCTTCCCATGATGACACTGAAATTGATGTCTCCAGCTCATCTGTACTCCAAGTTCCAGACTGTTGTAACCACTTTCCTCTTAGACATCTTGTTTGTATGTTACACAGGCATCTGAAATCCACAGGTGCAAATCAAAATTGTATCTTACCTAAAGCCTCTTCTTATATTTACCAACCTCCTAAATTTCCCCATTTAGTGACTATCAAGAGCTTCTCCCCGCTTGTCCAAGCCCAAGACATCCTAATAATTTTGAATCGTCTCTGCCAATCATATCCATTCAGTTACAGCATCATATCAATTTTTCTTCCCAAATAGTTCTTGAATCATCCCCTTCTCCACAATACCTATTGCCACTGCTTTTGTTCCCATGACCTTCACTTCCTAATAACTAGAAATCCTGACCCTGTTTTATTTCTCTCCAATGTGTCTGTCATGCCACTCATTGCCAGAATTATCTTTCTAAAAATTACCTAATGTCAATTCCTTAATTAAAACATTTCCATAGATCCCTGTTGCCTCTAAGATGAATTCTGAGCTTCTTGGCATAGTTTATTACAGCTTTTATGGTCTTCCCCTAACGATCCTGCCCCAGGATTTCTTGATCACTCCCTGGGCCCCAGTCACACCCGGCTCTCACTACATGCTAAGTTCTTCTGCAGCTTCCTGTACTTGAATACCTTTGCTCTGCCTGAAATATCCTTGCTCTACCTATCCACAAGGGTCAGCTCAAAATCTTATGACCCCAGTACTAAGGCACCTTCTAGGAAGGACTGGATGTTTGGCAGACTGGGGAGCCTCAGGGTTCAGAAAGGTAACATCAATGAGTGACGGGGCTGAGTCACCACAACTGAAGCTGTGGCAACCTGCAGAGAGCTTGGACCAACCAAAGGCCTTTGTAGCGGACATTGCTCATTTTGTTCCCTCACCACATTTGAGCATCTTTTCTATATTTCTATATTTCCACACAGTAAGAGTCCTGCCAGAAAACCAGTGGGTGCAGATGTGAGACCCCAGTTTCACTGAAGAGTAGTCCCCTCATGAAGCATTATCTGGACATGAGTGATGTGAGCAGGGGCTGTGCCAGGGCATGAGTGTTCTGGCTAGACTGGCAGTGAGGGCATCGGGCTCTGTGGATGGTTGTGCTTCAGCATCACGGCTCCCGGGCATTAACTGTGGCATGCTCTGCTAGAGAAGCTTCTGGGATGCAGCTGGGCTCACTTCTGGCTCACTATCACCTTTGAGAACAAGCCTCTCTGGCCCTCCTGGGAAGTTTCTAAACTACCTAAATAGCCTTTAATACATTTTATTTCTGCTTAAATTAGCTAGAGTTGATGGTGTCGTTTGTACCTGAGAACTGATTGAAAGATAATCAATGAAAACACACACACACACACACACACAAAAAAAAATCTATATTTCTCTCTTTTTTTTCTCTTTTGAGGCTGAGTCTCGCTTTGTTGCCCAGGCTGGAGTGCAATGGTGCAATCTCGGCTCACTGCACCCTCTGCCTTCTGGATTCAAGTGATTCTCCTGCCTAGCCTCCCGAGTAGCTAGGATTATACCATGCCTGGCTAATTTTGTATTTTTAGTAGAGACGGGATTTCACCACATCGATCAGGTTGGTCTTGAACTCCTGACCTTGTGATCCGCCTGCCTCGGCCTCCCAAAGTACTGGGATTACAGGCATGAGCCACTGCTCCTGGCCAACTATATATTTCTCTCTTTATTGTATTAGTTTTCTATTGCTGCTGTTACAAATGACCACACACTGACTGGCTTAAAACAACATAAATTTATGACCCTCCAGTTCTGTAGGTCAAAAGTCTGACACAGGTCTCACTGGGCTAAAATCAGGGTGTTGGCCAGGATGTACTCCATTCTGGAAGCTCCAGGAGAGCTTCTCCTTCCCATCCCTCTCCAGTTCCTAGAGGCCACACACTTCCCTTGGCTCAGGGTGCTCATCCCCATCTTCAAAGCCGGCAACAGTAGGGCGGGGGTACATTTCACGCTTCAGATTTCTTGTGCTGCTTCTTTTGTCCTCTGCTCGCTCTCTGGCTGACTGAAGCTGGAAAAGGTTTTAAGGTCTCTGCTTTTAAGGACTCCTGTGATTAGACTGGACCCATCTGGATAATCCAGGATAATCTCCCATTTCAACATCTTCAGCCTTAATCATATCTGCAAAGTCTCTTTGGCCATGTATGGTGACATGTTTACAGGTTCCAGGGATTATTCTGCATAATACTGCATGATATTGTATATATACATCTATGTGTATATATATGTATATGTGTATGTGTGTATGTATATATATACATTTCACCACACACACTAATTTCCCTGTAAATGCCGGATTTGATTCATGTATCATGTATGTATATCTGACTCACATATAATGTATGTATGTCTGACGAATGTATCTTGTATGTACACATGTCATGCATGTATATCTCCCCATGTTTCCAGAAAAATTTTATGAATCCTGATATTTATGTCTGCCACCCCCAGTTCACTGTATGCCTCAGGTCTTACTCATCTTCATGTACCCAGGACATGATTAATGTTTACTGAATAGGTTGTTGACTGTAACAGCAACCAGATGAACGTTTCCAGAAAGCTATGCCACCTTTCCTACCCGTCTCTGTGGGAGTGGCCGAGGCTGCAGCAGTGTACATGTGGACCTGGCCAGCAGGCAGCTCCTCCCTGCTCCACAGTGCTGTTGTCTTTGGGTACTTCTCCAAGGCACTGTCTCCTATGTACATGCACAGCTGTTACCCCAGCACCTGGGAACTGTCACATCTCATATATTTAATTTAATTATTCTTCCAACATCTGAGGGAGGTGAGGCAGACTCAGATGCCAGATGCAAAGATGGAGACATAGGGGGTCTTGGACTTTTCCACAATCCCCAAAGGGGACTCTGGAGAGGCCAAGAAAGGGGACTGCTGGCTTCTTGCTCAGGCTTCCCTTGGGACCCTGCAGCTTTCCTTCCTGCCATCCCCAATCTGTCACACGGTAACTGGGTTTGGTGGTGGAAAGACAGACTGTGAGGGGGAAAGGCAAAGACAGCTTCGAGAAGCCCAGGGGCACTTGTCAGGAACAGCACATCTGGCAGTGCTTCAGACGAAGGCTGGCCTAGATGCTGTGATGAAATAAACAAACATGGTAGATCCCTGTAACTCATAGAGAGCTGGTCAGAGATCTCAGATGACCTCCTACTGCTCTTAGGATAAAGTTCCTGAACCTTAACAAACATTGCATGATCTGGCCCCTTCCTACCTCTCTCACCAAAATTTTCCTGGCTCTCAGCCGCCCAGCCAAGCTAGTCATCTTTCAGTTCTTAAAAGCAGCCATACCCTGAGGTCATGCCTCTTCCTCTCCATGGACCATTTTCCCCATTCCCTTTTCTATTCTTCCATCTAGCTAACTCACAGCACACTGCAGGTCTCTGCTTAAAGTCACTTTTTCATGGAAAGCTTTCCGGACACCCTAGGCTAGGTTAGGTTCCCTTGCTATACCATCTTCTAAAACACATCAGAATTGTAATTAACTAATTATTATCTGTAGTGATGTGATTACTACTTTAAGGTCAGTCTTTCCTCTTAAACTATAAGCTCCATAGGGAATTTATCTTGTTCACCTCTTTATCCTCATGGGATAGCATAGTGCTGGAATAGGGTTGGTATTTAATAAGAATTTATTGAATTAGTACCTTTCTGGTAAAATTCCACCAATATGCTAAGGAAGATATTACTGAAGAGATTGGGAAGTGGTGCATTTCCAATTCGATTGCAAATTCAGAGGCCAAGCGCTTCATCTTATATTATTTTGTCCCCCCAAATTTTATCTCCCTCATTCCTTCTTCCTCAGTACTAGCAATTATTAAACACATGCTCGATGACAGAATGAAGAGAATGAATAGTATGCTGTTGAGGGGGCGGAAACTCAAGAAGCAGGCTGAGGTCTAGGGCCGGTTTTGTCAATAACCTATGAGATGACTCTAGCAAGTTATTAAACTTGCACATGCTTCACTTCTAAGCTTGGTTTTTGCCTCCGTACTGTTGCTCTCCAGGCCAGGAACAGAAAGGCCTTCCCATCTCTGTGCTTAAAGAGGAAGGAGTGGTGGATGCATACCTTCCCATGGATGTGCCCTGAGAAATCTTAACCTTGCTCCCCAACTTTGTAAAGGGGCAGAGAGAAACAGCTAATCAAGGGAGGTGAACACAAATGATTAGAGCAAAGTGGGAAGGCAGCATGAATGCTCTGAAAAGTTGGAGCTGGTAGGGATCATAGCTTTTGTCTGGGGCTGCAGGTGCATAGTTTACAGGTGTGGTCCTTGAGGACCAGATAAGCTCACTGATTCATCCAAAATGTGTGAATTTGTGCTTAGATAAGCTCAACGGTTCATCAGAGATGAGTAACTGAGCCAGAACTCAGATCCAACTCTTTAGATGCCTAAGTCAGAGCTTTCGTTTCTCCCATCCACCCTGACGGCATGTGCTGGTCAGCTCAGGCTTTGAATTCCTGCTTCTGCTGAGTCAGTTCAATTTGTGAATTACCTGGACAACCTGTGCATGCCTGGCCTTATCCTGACTTTTACTTCTCCCTGGATGTGACTCCTTCACTCCCACCAAGTGGCATCATCACAAGGCTTGTGTACAGTTATCTCTAAGTGAAGACTTAGGGCCATGGAGGGAGTTTCCATTGCAGCATCACAACTTCAGTATATAATAGACACCTTCAATGTTCTTGGGCATTTCCTGCTGGCCACTGTTCCCAGCAAGCGTCAACCCCAAGCTATGTGACACAGGCCTCTCTCTCCCCTCTTCTCTCTCGTCTGACTCTAAGTCCTAATGCTTTTTTGAGAGAGAGAAAAAAATCTAGCTATGTCTTTGATGGTCTCCTTTTAGACTAAGCCCTTGGGGCCCATCTTCTGCACTTGGTAGGCATAGCAGGGTATTTTCCTAACCAAAGGTAGTTCCCTTCCCTAGATTAACTTTATCTAGTGTCATCTGTGTGTATGTTTGTGTATAAATATATTATGGCTCGTTTTTAAAAACATTTTCCTAATACTTTGAAGTATTTTAATGTACAGGAGTCTTTTAGAGAAGGATAAAAGCTCAAAGGAAGACCAGGAAGAGAAGAATGCCCATGGTCACTGTAAGCAGATGAAGAGTGTGCTGTAGTAGGTAGAAACCTTGGAGACACCTGAAAACCACAAATCCGAGAAAAAAGCAAGACACAGATTAAAGGTAAAGTCTGAAGTGGGGGCCGGTGGCAGGGCATATAAAGCCAGGCCTTTGGGGTTGAGGATGGGGTGAGGGGTGGAGTAGCTGGGGCCCCTGAGAGGGGCAGTATGTCAGATGGAGATTAGGCAGGGAGGAGAGGATTCATTGAACCAGTGGACTGGTGGTTTCTCACCTTTTTGACTGTGGCTGCAACCACTAGACACTGGCTGCCGATCACCATTAGGCCTGGGAATTGGAGGCTTAAATAGAGCACAGGGTTTTTGTTAGGCCATTCTCATCAGACCTGGTAAACATGTCCAAGGGTTGGCTGCAGCAGTGGGAATAGAAGGTAGGGTATGGGGGATGGGTAGTGGTGGGTCTTCAGAGGAGGGTTATGATCATTAAGGGTCTTTCTTGCTTCCTTCTAAGACACGGGTAGAAGAATGAAATTGGATCCTCATCTCTCACCTTATACAAAAATCAACTCAAGATCAATCAAGGACTTAAATCTAAGACCTGAAACTATAAAAATTCTAGAAGATAACACTGGAAAAACTTTTCTAGACATTGGCTTAGGCAAGGACTTCATAACCAAAAATCCAAAAGCAAATGCAACAAAAACAAATAGGTGGAACTAAAAATCTTCTGCACAGCAAAAGGAACATTCAGCGAGTACACAGACAACCCACAGAGTGGGAGGAAATATTCACAATCTATACACCCAACAAAAGGCTAATATCCAGAATCTATAAGAAACCCAAACAAACTAGCAAGGAAAAACAAACAATTGAATCAAAAAGTGGGCTAAGGACATGGGTAGACAATTCCCAAAAGAAGACATACAAATAGCCAACAAGCATATGAAAAAATGCTCAACATCATAAATGATCAGGGAAATGCAAATCAAAACCAAAATGCAATACCACCTTACTCTTTCTAGAATAGCCATAATCAAAAAATCAAAAAATAATAGATGTTGACATGGGTGTGGTGAAAAGGAAACACTTCTTCACTGCTGGTGGGAATGTAAACTAGTACAACCACTATGGAAAACAGTGTGGGGACTCCTTAAAGAACTAAAAGTAACTACCATTTGATACAGGAATCCCACTACTGGATCTCTATCCAGAGAAAATGAAGTCATTACATAAAAAAGACCCTTGCACATGCATGTTTATAGCAGCACAATTCACGATTGCAAAAATATGGAACCAGCCCAAATGCCCATCAATCAACAAGTGGATGAAGAAATTGTTGTATATATATATTTGATGGAATACTACTCAACCATAAAAAGGAATGAATTAATGGCATTTGCAGCAACCTAAATGAAACTGGAGACTATTATTCTAAGTGAAGTAATTCAGAAATGAAAAACCAAATATTGTATATTCTCACTCATATGTGGGAGCTAAACTATGAGGACACAAAGGCAAAAGAGTGATATAATGGACTTTGGAGATTCAGGGGAAAGGGTGGGATGGGTGTGAGAGATAAAAGACTACAAATTGGGTTCAGTGTATACTGCTTAGGTGATGGGTGCACCAAAATCTCACAAATCACCTCTAAAAAACTTACTCATGTAATCAAATACTACCTGTTCCCCAAAAACCTATGGAAAAAAAAAAAAAAGACATGGGTCCAGCCCAAATGGGAAATACTCTCATTTGTTTCCTGAAACTCCTTATGTTCTGTTTCCAGCTGCCTCAGGCCTGGGCAGGGTATGCTACTCAGGAAATCACACAGCCCGAGTCTCTTTCATGTTCATAATTATTATAATAGCTAATATTTAAAATGCTTTACATGTGTTTTCTCATAATACACTTATGAAGAAGGTATTATTCCTAGTTTACAAGTGAGGAGACTGAGACACAGAGAAGTTGAGGAGCTTGTCCAAGATCACACAGCCAGAAAATACTGGAGCTGGGACTCCAACCCCAGTCTGTTTAGCATCAGAATCCAAGTACTTAACTGCTGTACCAGCTGCCTTTGAGTAGACACTTGAATAAGCATAAACCATATGTGCCTGGATAAAAGATAAATATAAGCCATCCCATTTCCTCAATCAGAAAGTTGGCAAAAGAAATAGTTTGATAACTTTGGATATATAAACTTTTAATCAAATATCAACTTATAATCTTAATTATTTATGTAAAGATTATGTAAAGTTGTGCTAGTTAGGGTTCTGAGTTGCAAGGAACAGAAATTGACTCTGGCTAATGTAAGGGGTAATAGGGGACAGGAGAACCAGGAGAGATAACAGAGCTTGACCCTGGCATAGCTCCCCAACTTCATGTCATGAGGGTGCCACTGATCAGGCTTGCACTGCTGTTGCTGGAGGTCCCAAAGTTGGACACTGCTGTTGGTCCTGATAGCATTGAAATCAAACACATACTCAGAAAAGTACATAAACGTGATACAGGTTAATGAATTGACACAGAGTAAACACACCCTTATACCCAACACCTATCAAGATACAGAACCTTAGCAGCATCCTATCTTTAAAATTTCAGTGTCAACAAATATTTGAATCCGTTTCCCAAAGTGGTGTACCAATTTATACTTCTACAGCAAGATAGTGCCAGGCCTAACCCGGTACTACTCTTGTGTTCATTTTAGCCGTTCTGTTGGATTTGTGGTGGTGTCTTATTGTGGTTTTAATTTGAATTTCTCTGATAATTAGTACTTAACCTTTTAATATCAAATTGACCATTTGCTATTCTCTTTTGTCTATTTCTTTTCTGTTGAGTTTCTGCATTTTCCTTATTGCTTTGTACAAGTTGTTTATATATTCTGGATACAAGTCCTTTGGTAGATAACTACTGGAAATACCTTCTCCTATTCTGTAGCTTATGTTTTCACTGTCTTATGATATATTTTAATGAGATTTCTTAATTTAACATGGTCCAATTTATTGATTTTCTTCTCTTTAATGTTAGAGCTTTTGGAATTCTATTTAAGAACTCTTCCTACTTCAAGGTCAGGAAGATAGTTTCCGATGTTTCCTTCCAAAAGCATTATTACCTTTGCCAGGGTATCACTTTTGAAAGTGGTCTTTAAGTATTTCAATTATAATAAACAGTTTCAATTCCTCTGAAAAATAATTACTAAATCTTTGTTAAAATATTTTGTCCTCTTTTAAACAGACCATGTCAGATTTATGTCAGATTGCCTCAAAGCACCAAATACTAGCAATAGTTGAGATCATTTAAGGCTAGTGGGTTTTCCTTGAAAAATTTTTGTTGTTTGAAATACAGTAATTAAGCAAGAGTTTCATGGGTACAGAAGAAACTCTCACTTTATAATTGAGTAAAAAAGACATATATCAAGTCCCTTTTGGTTTTAAATGTTAAAAGTTTGACTCCAAGTAGCTTACAAGGGGAAAAAAAGATGACACTTATGAGAATTTAGCCTAAACCCTAATAACTAGGAAGGACAAGATGAATTTGCCTTCAGGCACAGCCATGTCTAGGAATCAAAGCAATATATTAGGGCTCTGCCTCTGCATCTCTCTACATCTCTAAGTGTGCTTCCCTCTGTGTTTTGGCTTTATTTGAAGGGGAAGAAAGGAGGCAACCAGGAGATCTAAATCTGTATTATGAGAATTTACAATATAGGAAGAGAGACCCTTTTCTCTGCATTTGTATGGTATTACGTTTCAGAGAAGGCTTTGATTGGACTTCTTTGTGTCATATGCTCATCCCTGAACCTGTCACTGTGGTCTTGGAAATGGAATGCTCTAACTGGTCAGCCTGGGCCATATGCCTAGCCTATAACAATCAGGGGAGGAGGTCAGGGCTACTGCCATTGATGGCCCACTTTGTATGTGGGATGGGTGGTTCTCCAGTAGGTAAGTGAAGAAATATTTTCAAGCATGTACTGAAATTTATTTCTGTTAAATTAAAGTGGCACAAAAAGGAAGAATTTTTCAGTACCAACCATTTCCCTAGCTATTCACGGCATTTCTGCTTCTTGTAGATTTCTATATGACAGGAGCTTTGCTAGGTGCTGGGGATACAGACACGATAAGCCATTTTTATGCCTTTAAGTTCTGCACAAACTTTTAGCTGGATGGAGACATCAAAAGACAAATGTGAGACAGTGTGACATTTGCTATATGGAGGCCTATGCACGTTGCAATGGATGCAGCTGATGTTGTCTAGAAAGTCCCAGATGAGGAGCAAATTGAGCCAACTTTTAAGTAGGAAAAGTTTTCTGGTAAATAAGTAGAGAAAGGATAAAGGTGCCTTCTAGGCAAAGAGAGCAATTTGCAAAGGCACAGAAGCACAACAGAGCAGGAGAGCCAAGAGTCCAGTGTCCAGTGGAGGCCCAAGTTCAGTGCATTCACATAGATAGCCAAGGTCCCTTTGGCATTGCCAGCTCCAGCCATGCAGGATGAGGCACAGGTGCTGGCATTGAAAGGGCCAGCAGGGGATGGCATCTTTAGTAGGCAACATTAAGGCTAGTCCAGGCTTTAGTTCCTAGAAATGGCTGCATTTTGGCCACATCAAAATGGAGTCCTGACTAAAAGAACCTGTTAAGGGCTTTCGGGAAGAGAGCATGAAAAAGCTGAACCCTCCCATAGCTTCTCATCAAAATAAGATGCCCATTGCTAAGCTGTTGCTACTTAAGGGCACTTTTATGTTTGAGCTAAAATCAGTGCTGCCCTTTCAGCAAGGTCTTTCTTTTCTCACTCTCTTCTCCCTTTTCCTTGCATATGTGCACACACATGTGTGTATGAGTGCATGCCTGCATGCTCTAGTGTCTTTCTCTCACTTTGAAGGGCCGCCTGCCCTGTGTCATGTTGACAAGGAGAAGACATGCTGGGAAAATGTTACAGCTGAGTGGTCCCAAGGGAGATAGCTTTGTGAAATGCCAAGCATGTGGGAAGGACAAAGGTTCTCCGGGGCTCTGGAGTGACTAAGCAAGTGTAAGCTAGGGGGTGCCATCACTGGTGGCCCTGAGACAGCCTTAGTGCTTGTTTCAGAGCAAACTAAAGGCAGGCAGCTGTCATTAGGAAAAGGTGGAGTAAGGTTCTTTTTAAAATTCAGGGCTCAGCCTTGCCAGCCCTGGCAGCCCTGGACTCTGGGGATAACGAAGGAGACTGACAAGTTAGTTTAGGCTTAGAGAATCTGCAGCCCTTCCTGGGTACAGAGAGGGTAGCTTCTCAACAAGAAAGGACACATTTGAATCCTACAAAGCACTTTTGAGCTGACTCGGTAGGAGGAGCAGAAGTTGAAGAGAAGCTGTAAGTTAGTTACACAAAATTTTCAGGACTCCTGTTCCAGTTCCACTTTGGAATTGAAAGTGTGGTTTTTCTAAGACCTTACAAATTTCCAGGAGCAAATGGACCCAACCGTAGGTGCTTCTGTAAAACCACAGCATCTGGGGTTTTTTTGGTGGGTGGGGATTGGTTGTTTCAGACATTTTCTGGGCCATACTGAAACCAAGGAATGCAACAGATTGGATTCCATAAGAAGCAGCGCTCATTTCTTTTACAGGGGGTGACAAGAAGGCGTTTTTTTCTGTATACCATACTTCAGGGGTAATTATAAGACTACCTAAGATGGTTGGTAAAGGGTCATTTCCTATTTCTTTCTCCAAGAGCCATGTCAAATAGAAGGCTTATTAAACAAAGGCCACATCTATCCACATCCCTGCATCCTAGTTGAGCACCGACACGTTGAAGGAAATAGCCTTGGGAAACTCAGGTGCCGTATAGAAGACTATACCATTCATCTTCCAAAACGCTGATTTAGGCAGCATTTGTTCCCTTTTTATTCACAGACATTTCCCAATTCCATGATGTTCCTGATCATGGGAATAGGACAGTGGACTTTTTTATTTTTATTTTTTAAGAGATGGAGGCCTTGCTTTATTGCTGAGGCTGGACTGCAGTGGCACAATCATAGCTCACTGCAGCCTCAAAATCCTGGGCTCAAGAAATCTTCCCACTTCACTCTCCTTAGCAGCTAGAACTACAAGCATGTGCCACCATGCCCAGCTAATTAAAAAAAAAATTTATTGAGTTCATCTTGCTATGTTGCCCAGGCTTGTCTCAAATTCCTGGCCTCAGGAAATCTTCTACCTCAGTCTCCCACACAGCTAGGACTACAGGTGCAAGCCACCATGCCTGGGAGATAATGTACATTTTCTAATATTTTATTTATTCATTCATTCAGTCATGTATTAAACATATTATAAGAGATTATGTTCCATGCTTTGGGGGCACTCAAAAAGCAGCGATACATGATTGCTTACTTTAGGAATCTCACAGACTTATAGGGGAAAGAAGACTTGTAGACAAATAAGGGTAATTCAATATAAAAGGTAACGAGCATCATAGTGAAGGTTTAAAGGGCTGTGCATGCCACATCTCATTGGCTACAAGCAGACTATGGCTACCTGAAGAAAAAAAATGCATTGGGATCCTGAGATAACTGAAAGACTAAAAGCTTCAGAGAGACAGAAATAAAGGCAATGCCTGGGAACCCCAGATATTGACTTAATATTTTGGATGCTGCCTGAAGCTCCAACCGCAGTTCGTCTTGCTTTCCTTTCAGCTTGCACCAATCCCTGTCTCTTTCTTATAGTATCTTACTGGAGGCTTCCAGAAGTAGCCAAGAAACTCTAGGATCCTAGAGGAAGGTAGCTCATCTCATCGGCTCAGACTTCCTTACATTTTAGGAGCAGTCACTTTCTGGTATTGTATCAAGACAATGTGTGCAAACTACTATGGTTGGCTTAGCCTGGATCAGTGCTGCTTCTTGGATGAGGGTGGAGGGGGAATCTTGTAATATTGGGATTCAGGGGTTCAGGGGTGCCCTCAGCTCCCCTGAGAGGACGTTTCTCCAGGTTCTTGGTCTCCTGCCCTCTCAAGAATGAGAGAGGGGACCATGGCGCAGTGAGCAGCAAATGCCGGACTCAAAAGTGTTTGTTGAAAGTGATTTATTTAGAGAGAGAAAAAGGAGAAGGAGAGAGGAACAGCTAACTCTCACACTGAGTGAGAAAAAGAAAAGCCGCTCTCACTCTGAGTGAGAAGGGTTCCCAGAGGTGGAAAACCAGAGAACGAAAGCTCCTCTCATACTGAGTGAGAGAATCCAGAAAGATGGAATCCAGGAGAGGAAAGACGGCTTCCACACTGAGTGGATGGGAATAGAGATGGAGTTTAGGAGAGGAAAATCAGCTTCCACGAGAGAGTGTTCATGGAAGTGGACCCAAACGTGGAGTCCCGAAGGGGTGTGGAAGAAGAGGACTTTTACCCTGGGAGGAACCCCCACCTTCTGTAAGACCCCTGGCCAATGAAAGGAGTTCCTTAGAACTTCCGCTGGAGTGATTGACTTTTGACGCTTTCCAGCACCCACAAAATTCAAACGTAAACCGTTAAATCTCCCAGATGGATAGAGATGGGAGGAGGGCATGGTGCTGGGAAATTCTTGCCCTTAAAACTATGCCCCTTTGTGGACCTGGAAAGAGAACACATTCCCTCATTCTGTTTAAAGGGAAAAAGGTGAAGGGAAGGTGCTTAGAAGAAAAGGACATCAAGCTGTCACCTACTAGTGAAAGATACTCGAAGACAGTTTATGTCTTGATGGTGCAATCAGAGGGAGTTTCAAGAAACAGCTGGAATTTAGGCTGGATTTTTGATATAGGAAGTTTTGGGGAGTCCACCTAGATCACGTCCTGTGTCTATGAGAACGTTGCCCTCAGCAATGCCCAGAAGCAGTGCCAGGTTGTACTGGAGGCTCCTACTCATTGGCCATGACTGGCTGGAAGGGAGTTAAACAGCTGAGAGGCAGTGCAGTGGGCAAGTTGACTTGCTTTACCATCCACTGGGAATTAAGATAAACTGTAGTGGGCTGGAAGCTGAGAAAACAGTTACCAGCCTGAGGTGGTCCTGAGAAAGTGGAGACAGAAACAACAGAGCCTCCTCAGGGGATAAAGTAGAGATAACAGCATATTTGATTAGTGAGGAAGGAAGGGAGGAGGAGAGAGCAGGAGAAATGAATCATTCTCCCTAGGGCTTCCCAGTTTCTTTTTCTGGTATCCTCCAATGTCTGGGTGTACTTGGTACTTTTGGTCTTCATGAAATATTCTTCTGTCTTTTCACTTAGTTCCTTTTGGGCTAATTTCTGTCTCTTGCTATCCTTGGACAGTGGGATGTGGACTGCAGAGATGGGTGAAGAGGTAAGGAAGATATGACAGGCAGCTTGAAAAAAGTCTAAAGTGGGTGAGTGTGGGACTTAAAGGGCAGTAAGAATAGTTCATCTTGACTTGTTCATTTTGTAGACAGAGGCTTATGAGATGGGAACGTAGATAAAGCCAGGTTGTGAAGACCAATGAGTCTGGAAGTTAATTGGCATTTAGGGTTGAGCTATTGAATTTTTAAGCTAGACAATGAGATGATCAGACCTGGTCTTTGGAAGATCACAATGAATGGATACCACCTTTGTATCCAAAGAGGGTGCAAAACTCCTGCTTTCCTGGGAGAGGGGAAGGAAAACCCTTCTGTGCCTCATTTCCGTAAGATCTGCCCTGGGACAGCTTGCGGCATGCTGATGCACTCTATACATTTTTTTTTTTAAATTAGCTGGGCATGGTGGCACATGCTTGTAGTTCTAGCTGCTAAGGAGAGTGAAGTGGGAAGATTTCTTGAGCCCAGGATTTTGAGGCTGCAGTGAGCTATGATTGTGCCACTGCAGTCCAGCCTCAGCAATAAAGCAAGGCCTCCATCTCTTAAAAAATAAAAATAAACATGTCGGTGCTCAACTAGGATGCAGGGATGTGGATAGATGTGGCCTTTGTTTAACAAGCCTTCTATTTGACATGGCTCTTGAAGAAAGAAATAGGAAATGACCCTTTACCAATCATCTTAGGTAGTCTTATAATTACCCCTGAAGTATGGTATACAGAAAAAAACGCCTTCTTGTCACCCCCTGTAAAAGAAATGAGCAAGGGTACCTACCCTTGTGCCTTGGCAAGGCCTTATTTCCACAAAACGTGAGCAAAAAAAAAAAAAAAAAAAGGACCCCCTTAATCCTCTATGTTTTGCCTGCATTTCCAGTTTTAACCTCTCTCCATATCCCTTTTGGGAATGTTCCCTCCCCACAGGCATCTCTACCTATGCTGTGAAAAGTGTCAACTCAGAGCTGCCTGTTAGTAAATGGACTCAGGCAATGATGAGGTGGATGCTGAAGTGAGGGAAGCCCTCTTGACCTCACCACCATTAGCAGCGCTGGCAAGCAGAAGTAGGGAGAAGCCCAGGCTAATTGGCCAGAACTGCTGTGAGACCAGCAAGCAGCGGTAGAGATAAGTGTGATTCCCGTCACCCTGGCTCACTCCTTCTTATCCTGTCTGTGTGGAACCCCCCAACTCAAACTAAAGAGGCTCCTCTAGGCCCATCGCAGTATCCCCAGAACATACTGGCCTAACCAGGCCACGACTGGGCTCTTTCCACCCGCCCTCAGCAATCCTTTTTACTTGTAATCATGTCTGCTTTTGAACCTGATTATTAGCCATCACTGCTGAGAGCGGGCTAAGGGCTAAATTAGTTGGTACTCACTGTTGCTGTACACAACAGTGTTTCTGTTGTTTCTCTCTTCCTATCACAGAGGACTCATAAAAGTGAGTGAGCATGCAGTGACAAACAGGATATTCACAAAGTCAAGACTGCAGATCCACCATCTTACTTCTTTTCCATAGCTGAACGATCTTGGGTGTGAGCATGACAATGTTTTCCTGTGCAAGTGGTATTAAAAATTAACAATAGTCATTCTCCATGATTAAGCAGCCTCTCTCTGTTGCTGTAGGTAAGAGACATTGATAATAGATCTCTTCTAAGACTTTGACGTTTCAGGATGGAAAAATTCCTATTTTTATACCCCCACACCCAGTTTAGGCAACAGATCTGGAAAACAGAGTAGAAGGAGCTCAGATTCTGTGTTGGGTCTACCCACTGTAAAGTAGGGAAGTGGTATTCCACATTTTTATCAAGGTTTAAAAATTATTGGTTCAATAACCCAAATGCCCATCAATGATAGATTGGATACAGAAAATGTGGCACATATACACCATGGAATACCATGCAGCCATAAAAAAGGATGAATTCATGTTCTTTGCAGCGACATGGATGAAACTGGAAACCATCATTCTCAGCAAATTAACACAAGAAGAGAAAACCAAACACCACATGTTCTCACTCATAAAGGGGAGTTGAACAATGAGAACACAATGGCACAGGAGGGTAACATCACACACTGGGACCTGTCAGGGGGTGGGGGACTAGGGGAGCGATAGCATTAGGAGAAATACCTAATGTAGATGACGGGGTGATGGATGCAGCAAATCACTATGGCATGTGTATAACTATGTAACAAACCTGCATGTTCTACACATGTACCCAGAACTTAAAGTAAATAAAAAAATTATGGATTAAAGAAGTTTTAAATTTTAAACAGCAGATTCTGTATCTCTTTGGCTGATGTGATTTAAATTAGTAGAGTGTCAAGGAGTCCAACCATCTGACCAATACAGAAATCTTGTCTACACTTTACTTTTCCCTTCCTTCTTCCCCTCCAATAGGCATATTGAATATATGTGCTCAGGAAAGGACAACAAGGAGAGACAGAAATTCAAGTGTCTCATATGTCTAGCGTGGGGAACAGCCACGTAGACACAGCATAATATTGATCAAAGCACAGTGCCTGACACGTGACAGAGTTTACTCAACATACTTGTGTCTGAAAAATAAAGGAAGGAAGAAAGAAATACATTCTCCGTGAGTTTGCTCCCTCTGCTTTTTGAGGAAGCCTTGAAAACAAAATTGAATAATTCTATTAGGAAGCTCTTTCTTCCCTCATTGAACTGAATCCTGTGTCCCTGTATTTTTCCCTCCTGGCCCCTGTGCTGCCCTCTCTTCCTTTCAAAATTCTTTTTATCTTTAAGAGCCATCTCAAGTATCACCTTTATTTGCCTCTCCAGTCTCATATTTCCCCTCCTCTGTTAGCCAGGGAAGCAACCAAAATAGTCTGTGCAATATGCTCTGGGGAGTGAAGGCATGGGTTCTGCTTGGCTGCCTTTACCAATTACCTTTATTGGGGTGTTATTTTCTAGAGGCAAATGTTCAAAGAAAAGCATACTTTAGACGCCCCTAACTGGCTGCTTCTGCAGAGGGGCCCATGCACATCATACCTGCAATCCTACCTCCCAATTGCAATGTATCTTCTGTGGAAAGTGCAGTCCTTTACTCTCACATGCACCCCAAATGCTAAGTCTAGTCTTCACTCTTTGCTATGCTAGGCCTTTAAGGATTCCGTCATATTTGGGAGCAGTAAAAATTTCACAATGAATGAGAGCAGCCATGAAGCTTAAAGACCATCTCTATATGTCGCAAAGGAAAAAGGGGAAGGGGGAAGCTGTCCAGTTGATAGCAGAGTGAAAGGTTTGTGATGGGGACTCTCAGCTGGGACTGTAAGTCTGGCCTGAGCATCTTTTCTCAGGCTTTTCAATGTGACGCAGACCTTTCTCTTCCCCATCTCCACTGTGGCCTTATATTCCCTTAGCAGAGTTTATGTCCACTCTCCTAGCTCTTAGCCTGTTTCTGATCATCTAAATGTCAGTTTCTGCTCCCAGCAGCCCTTGTTAGTTCACCAGGTCACAAAGGTTTTTAAAATGAAATCAAACATTTTCAAGTTTATGAGGCTGAAGTTCCTTGGCTGCAGATTGGTGATAGCAGCAGCAAAAACGGAATCAACTTTTGAAAGTAGCTTTGAGGTCTTGGACAATTGTATTTGTGGTGATTTTACAATCGTGAGGGCATTTTATTTTGAAGTTATCATTTGATGCCATAGATTGGCCGCTTACATGTTCTCAATCGATTTCTCTTCTAAGGTCCGGGTCTCAGCTCAGCACAAGAGCAGGAATCTTCAAAGCAGGGCAATATTGCTCGGCGTGTCAGTTTCCTGCCCTCTATTGCTTATAAGTTTTTAACAGATAAAGCTAAAATATGCCACACACAGACTGAGGAAGTAGCACCAGTTCAGGGTGGTTCAAAGAGACAGAGAAGCCCTCTCTTTCCCTACCCCCAAACATGGCCGGGGCAGTGTTTCCCTTCCTCCCCATAGAACACCACACTCCCAATACGTGAACCCTAAGTAGTAAGACAGTGAGAGTCAGACACTTTGTGTCTCTCACCAGCACATAAAGTGCTCTGAGTTTTGGGCTTTGCTTCAGTTAACGTGGTGAAGACTCGGTGTGTGGCAGAACAGCAGGGAAAGAAATAGCGAAACCAGGCACTGTTTTAACTATTTGCCACATGGCCTAGAGAAGATCCCACAGAAATATTAGCCATTCTGCTCTTTAAAATTTCACATTTCCATTTTAGTGACTCCTCCCTTGCAAAGGTTTTCTCAGATCTTCACCGGCATGAGAAAAAACTTAAGCTATATGCTGATGATTCTCCAATTGCTATCTACATTCCAGACCTCAAATTCCCTTGTGCCATTCCCATTGGATGACTGATGGATAGCTCAAATTCAACATGATCCACACTAAGATGCTGAGAGCCCCCATACTTGCTGCTTTTAAATGCCAATTGTTTTTAATGCTGTTTAGTAAATGCTAACTCCAACCTCCTCGTTGCTGAGGACTAAAACCTAGGAGTCATCCCTGAAGTTTCTCTTTCTCTTGCGTTCAACGTTGGATACAACTGCAAATCTTGTTAGCTCTGCTTTCAAACCGTATCCAAACTCTGACAATTCCCCCTGCCTCTGTTGCTGCCATCCTCATTCAAGCCACCATATTTTACAGCTCGGGTTATGGTAATAGGCTCCCAGGCAATTCTCCTTCATCCATCCTTGTCTCCCTACATCCTATTCACAGCAAAGGAGATAGAGTGATCCTTTCAAATTAAGTCACACTGTGCCACTCCTCTGCTTAAAATCTACCTGTGCAACATAAAAGACCCTACATAAGTTGTCCATTTGTCTCCCTGACCTTACCTCCTACCACTGCCCCCCTTGCCGGCCTCACTCCAGCCTCTCTGGCCTCTGCTGTCTGCAAACATGCAGGACACTTTCTTTAATGCCTCAATGCCTCTCATCTGCTTTTCCCTCTCATCAGAATGCTCCTCCTCCATGCGTGTTTTTCTTCCCTCATTTTCTTCAGATTTTACTCGAAGGTTATTTCCTCATCAGCAAGGCCTTCTCTGATCATCCTAACTAAATTGTGCCCCTACCAGATAGTTCTCATTCTGCCTCCACATTTTGGATTCTCCTCTTGAGACTTACCGTAACCTGGCATACTGCAATGGTGGGCTATTGCTGAGTAAAAACCAACCCTAAACCAGTGGCTTAAAACAAGAGTCGTTTATTTTCACACGAACTCATCTGAAAGTTGGTTGAGGATTAAGCAACCCAGGCTGGGTTTGGCTCCCTACTCTGCTTCCAGCTGCAGGTGCCTCTAGCCTGGCTTCCTGTCGGCAGGTAGGGCTCTGGTGGGCTCCATGTGATTTCACTCTGGGCCCCACGCAGAAGGGACAGCAGCCACCCAGGGAAAGCCCCTCACGTGTGATGGTGGGGGTACCAGACAAGCCCACCTGACACACTTCGAAGACGTTTTCAGCCTTCTCTGGAAATGATAGCATGTCTAAGGTCAACGTTTTTTTTTTTGATGTGTTTATTGTCCCCTTCTTGTCTTGAGATGCAATGTTTATATTCGTCAGTTAGAACCCCCTCCCATGGCTCGTTCCGTTACATTTTTTGTTCAAATATCACCTCTTCAGAGTGATTTTCCCAGACAAATGTCTCCAGCATAGCACACCTTGTTCTTTAGCTCCCGATGCTGCTATATTTTAACAAAGCATTTCTGTCTGCATTACAGTAAATATTTATCCGCTTGTTTCTTCTGTCTCTCCTGCAAGAATATAAGCTTTGTGAGGGTAGAGACTTTGTCTTGTTCATGGCTGAATTCTCAACACTTAGAATACTGCTTGGAGCCTAGAAGGCTTTCAACAGAAATTACTAAATAAATGGTAGCCCAGTGATAAAAGAGGCTTAAGGCTGTGTGAGAGAGAGGAGCAGCTGGGGGAGAGAAGTGTGTCCCCGAATCATGTGGTATTATCGGCAACATGCATTTATTCAGGGCGGAGTTCTTTTTGATACATCAATCAATTTTGTATTTGTGGTTTTTTTATTTGCTCATAAAACACTGTCTGTGCTCCTGTAAGAGAATCTCTAAATTTTTCTTGATAGTGCATGTGCTGTTTTGATTATTTCAGAAGCCATTCTCTGAGCCTATAATATATCCATACCTCTTGTCTGAAGCTACTTTGAAAGTGGTGGAATTGAGCTAAAAATATTCAGAAGCGGCTAAGCAGTCAGACTTGATTCAACCTTGCATACTGACTGCTTTTTTTGTCTTATCCTTACATCTGGTATCAAAACAAAAATCTTTAACATGCGAAGACATTCTAGTCTAAAAGAAATCTATTACTGTTACAGATAATGAACAAGGCAGCTTTTAAAAACACCCAGTGTTCTCTAACCTGTCACTCTAGTCATCCACCTTGATTCTACAGTGAGAATGTTATAATTAATTTCATCCCAAATAGCCTATTTTTAGATAATTTAGGAATAAAATAATTTTTTAAATCTCACAAATTTGTATAGTGTTGACCTTTTTCAGAGCTCTTTTACATCACATATTTTTCCTTATAAGGCTAAATGGGCATGTTCACTCCCATTAGATGTGGAAGAGCCAGGCACAGAGGGGTCAAACGACATCCTGAAGTCACTTGGCTAACTAGTGAGTAAGTTAGTGCAAAATCTCCAGCCTTCTGTGCTGTGCAAATTTCAAAAGTTAAATGTTAACTTTCCAGATTTGAAAACATATCAGTAAGCTTAAAAAAGTAAACTTAAAAGGAATAAAAAAGTGTCCTAGGCAAAGCTATGAGGCTGGGGTAATCTATGTTAGGTCCTCCTTTTCCCTGCCCATTGCTATACTTATGAAAATGAAGCCAGAACAATTTTAATGGGATAGGGTGGGCACAGAAGGGTGGTGTGAAATATGAGGGAAATGTGTGTAAGGAGAGAAGGCTTTGGCCGATAGTATATATAAGATAGGAACTTGTGTGATAATATTCTAGTGCTGTCTTTGCCAACCCTGTCTTTCTCAGGCTGCCTCCAAACAGGAGCTTAGTCCTGTGGGAGTACTGGAGCCAATACTGCCTGACGGGTCAGCCACATTGTTCTTCCCAATGGTGAGGTCTGGGATTTGCTGTCATGGATCAGGTGTGTGGATCAGATATGAGGTATGAGCAGCCGTACACCCATGAAGTCCTTGCCCTCTTTTGAGCCCTGCGGCAGTCGGTTGATATGACTGAGTATCTATTTGGAGCCCCATCCTGAATATCAGACCATTTGTCTGGGATCGTGATGCTCCAGCTAGCCCATACTAGTTCATACCCTGATGGCATGGCTGGGTTTTGCTTTCAGTAGACTCAGGCACTGGTTGAGAACATGAATGGGTTGATCACTGGTCATGCTATTACCACTGCCCGCCTGACTTTACACATGACCTGTAGTACTTACTTCTGGTTTCTTTAGCCTCTGCCTTACATTCTACCTGGAGCATAGTAGATAGTCAATGAATGAGTGAGTGAAGAAACACACTGGATTCCTATGTCCGCTTAAGGGAGAGAGCTTTTTTAGATAGGACATCTGTCTGGACAAAACCTGAATTACATCATCCTTTTAGATTATGAGTCTTGGTCTCTCCACTTGCCCTCATGGGGCCCATGTGCAGCTAATTCAGTGTTCCCACTCTGGACTTGTGGGCAGGTATGTACCTTACAGGGATCTCTCACTTCCTCTCCCCTTTGCCCAACACACAGCCCATGCTCCCTACCTCCACTGCTTGACAGTGAGTGGAAGGACAGTGCCTGTCCACTTACGGGGACTGTGAAAGCCATTTCAAAAACCAACATGTGTACCCCTCCTAAATGGATTCTAAAAATGCTTTTTGAGGAGAAGGAAGGAGAAATCTCTGGCTCGTGCTCAAGACTTTGAAGGCAGAATTAGACTTGGCAGTAAGAAAAATTCAATTCCATTTAACAGAGATTTATTTATTTTTAAAGTATGTTTATATGCCTGGAACCACAGGGATGAAAAAGAGGAGTCAGTCATGGACTCTGCTCTCTAGGGATTAACAATCTAGTGACTGGAGGAGACCCATTAATGATTGAGGTAGGCGCAGTAGTTCCAGTGTCACACAGATTTAGCAAGTGCTATTGTGGAGCAGAGGCAGAACCTATGGGGCTCAGTGGTTGTATATTTCTGGAAGACTGAGGAGAGGAGGAGTCCTGGAGTGCTAGAGCTTCTCCCTGGTGTCTTCTCACTTTTTTTTTCAGGGACCCTCTCTTTCAAATAAAATGAAATTTAATTTTTTGATTAGTTAATACATTCTAATGTTCGAAACCCAAATCAAATTAATCAGAGATACATTAAGAAGTCTTGCTGTCACCACGTTCCCATTCAGACCATTTCCTCCACTTCTCCTCCTGTTCCCTCCACTCCTGTTCCACTCCATTCCCTCCACTCCTGCATGCATTCCTATCAATTTCTTGCATATTCCTCCAGTGCTACTTTATGTAAACAAAGCAGATAAGAATAGATATTTTTATTCCATCCCTTTTCTTAAACAAAAGTTAAGATATTAAATATAGAGTCTCCATCTTGCTTTTTTTCCTTTACAATAAATGCCAGAGATGATTCTACATTAACAAATGAGGAGTTCCTTCATTCTTTTGTAAAAATGCATAGAAAGTCTTCTGGTTTCTTTAACCAATCCTCTGTAGGTGGAGACTTGAAGTGCTTCCAATTGTTTGCTATTAAAAATATTGTTGCACAAACCATTACAAGCATCATCTTATATGTGTTCAAGTGTATCTGTATCCAAATACACAAGTGCAGCTACTCTAAGACCTGTTCCCTTGCTTTTTCTTTTTAAAACAAGCTTATCATTATGTCCAGTTTCAGGGAGATTTGTTTTGTCACAGAGACTCTCAAAGACCAAAGGAATTTGTCTCTCATGGTTGGTTTCCAGTTTTGGGAGGACATATTAGGTGGGATTTTAAGACAACTTAAGACATATAGGAAGCCACTTGTGACAGGACCTGCTATTATGATAATCAGATCCTGATTTCCAAGTCCACCAATATTTGTTCTGGCCCAGGTAATGACTTTCTCTGCCCTCTTTCATCTATTTAGCTGACAAATGTTTATTGGGCACTTACTACATCTCTAGTTGTGATAGACACTGGAGTTAGTGTGCACTTGAGAGGAGTTAGCTGGCTTGCTTTAGGCAGAGAGTAAGGGAAGGGTCCCCAGAGAACCTCTGACCCACCCAGGTCGTTGTCCAATCCACACATACCACAAGGGCTTACACCAGATGCTTTGTGCAGATAAGGGAACTTGCAAAGGGGCTTGCCTAAATTTCATCTCTTGACAAGGGAGATAAATCAATATGTAGTAACTCAGGCTAAGGGCCTGCATATGCACTAGAAGAATGGGGTGGAACTGCCAGGAATTTGCACCTTGCACAAATAAGGAACCCAGCCCCATCAACTTTTCCATAAAAGCTCTTATATTCAACTGTAAAATGGCAACCTGCTTTCAGGGTCCCTCTCTTTGCTGAGAGCTTTCCTTTTGCTTAATGAATTCTACTCTGCCCTACTCACACTCCAGTGCTTGTTTGCCTAATTCTTCCTGGTTGTGGGATAAGAACTCAGACCTAGCTGAGTCAAGGAGCAGGAAGACCATAATGGACTGATACTTGGTCCCTGTTCTCTGTCTCAGAATTCATACAGACATGTATACAGCTAGCTACGCATTCAGCATGGCAGGCATTACTGTAAACATATCTATAGGTTGAGCCTGCCTCAGCAGCCTTACCTCCCCTATGTGTGTTCTCAGAGACCAAGGGGGATCCCTCACTGCCACTTGCCATATGCTGCCCACAAAGCACAGAAATTGTAGTCTGAAAACTTGGATTTTGGTTTAATCTGTGTTACTTATTAGCGTGTAGCTTTTCTGAATACAAAACCTTCATCTGGAATGTAAAGTGAGTATCCAATGATATAAATGGTTGAAAGTGCTCTTTAAATTACTGTTCACATCTTTCTTCCTCAGGAAAGAGCATTGTGAGAGCAATCAAGGCTGTGGGAATAATTTTAGTGGTAATTATAATATTTGTCTCTGGACCTTCAGAGGCTCTCAGATCCCTTCACTTTTCCAGGTGGATTTGTCTGGGTCACAAGCAATTAAAGGCAGCCTATAAAATTCTCCTGCAATAGCTGTCAATGCAATTTCTCTGCTCTACCAGGTGATGGACTTGACATGCTGCTTATGAACAGAGGCACCAATGTTGGCCCACCTGTCCTTGTTACTGTCAGTGTTGACTTCATTATTGTTGAGCCACTGAGCTGACAATCTTGCTTTCACCAGTTTTGGGAGGGCTTTTTAAGGTGATGTCCATGGGAAGTATGCCAGAGCTATAAGAGTTATTTTACCCAAAGTATTCCTGCATGCAGATGGTATATCAGTGTCAGACATCAGTATCATCCAGGGTGAGGACAGGAAAAGAAAGTCCAGGCCAGGCAGTTCAATTAAAAAAATAGAGTATGGGGAGCTCATCTAAAAGTGCCGGAAGAGCTGAAACGTCAATTTGAGGATAGTAAGACAAGTCAGAGATTGGCAACATCAACAACCTGCTACCATCCCTAGCATTAGAGGCAAAGAGGAGGAGGTGGTCCTATTAGAATCCAAGAGATAGACCTGCTGGATCATGGAGAAGGACCAGCCCATTGATGAGGCTGCGTCCCGTGCCTAAGGCAGAGAGAGGAAGACATTCCTTGCCCTTTCCCTTTTTCTTGTCCTCCAGTTTCCCGATAGTGCCTTCCAGGAGCAGAATCTAGTGAGAAGACAATTGCATATTTGCCATAGAAAATTAGGGAATAAATTTGAGAGAGGATAGGCAAATGACCAGCACAGAATCTTCACTCACTCTTAGAAAGTGTTCTCACTAAGTGGAAGAAAGTTGCCTGTAACTTTCCTTTTGTTCCTGAGGCCAAATTCTTGTCTGGAAGCCTGACTGTAAGTTTTCAAATTCTTTATCACAGCATTCTTTTTTCAAGGCCTATTGTGTCCCTGCAGGGAGTTCCTGGCAGTTTCTACCCTAGACCATCAATCCGTATTATTTTACCTATGCTCCTTGACACCTACAATTATCTAGCCAGGCCTTGTCTCAGGGGCTGGGTTGGATGCAGCCCTCAGAAAGTCAGAGCTGGAATCAACAGGTCACCTAAGAAGCCAGATCCATTAACTCTCTTTGAATCATAGAGAAGCCAGATAATCCTGAGAAGAAAAAGATGATTGATTGCAGAGGCTTTGCATTGGTTATCACCATGAGACCCAGTGCTCCTCCGCTGGGTTACAGGAAAAGCTCCCTGAATAGCTTTACCATTTAGCCACTATCTTTTAGTCTTGATTAGACTTATAGAAGTGAAGAACTTATAATGTTGTTAAAAATCCTCAATCTCAACATTTCATTCTCCTTCCTTTTAGAAACAGCAAAAATCAGGTCCAGAGGGGTTAAGTGACACAATCAAGATCACATAATGAGTTAGTGATGTGAGCTGATTTTAAAACATCCCTTTTTCATCTGCCCGAGCCACCTTCACTGCAGTTCCATATTGATTCATCGTCTTAATACATTCTTCCGAAAATATTTAAACAATTCCCCTCCTACGACTTCAGAATGTCTCAGTGTTGAAGATCAGTTTAGATAGCCTTCTGGGTTTCTGCTGCAGATCACATTCAGCAGATTTTTATTCTCCCCTGCTGCCTTCACCTCACCTGATACAAACTATTCTGAATTTCAGAATGTATTAAATGAGCTCTGGTTCAAACTGGCCTGTGACTTGTGCTATTAGAGGGAGGGGTTGTGTGGCTTCTTCTCTCCACATTGTGGTTCAAGCAGGCATGGGGTCTTTTTGTGAGGAGTTCTGTGACTATTACCAGTAAAGTAAGATGGAAAACCAATACCCTCATTTTCACTGTAGGTTTTATTTCCCTGGTGATACCTGAAGAAATGGGTTCAGTGAAGACACCAACTATGAAAATCTGCAGACTCCAGGCCCGCGGGAGCCCACAGAGGCCAAGAAAAGAAGGAAAGCCTCCAACCTTGTGGAGGGCCGATTGCTGAAGGCTTCTCACCAGCTTCAGGACACTGGTTTCTGCAGTTCAGTTTCTATCTCAATAAGGGAGGAGAGAAAAGCAAAGCCGCCAAGAGGATAAAGATGACAAGAAAGGAGGAGGAAGGATGTAAGGGAGACAAAGAACAAAGGAAGGAAGAATATGAAAGAAAATGCTCCCATAGGACCAAAGAGGCCATGGGAGAATGAGAATTTAAAAAGGGGGCCATGTATCACCCAAAAGTGCGTTTAATGAAAATAGGACATGTAAGGGTTATTGCCGAGTTTAAAATGAAGAAACTGAGGCCAGTATAAGAAAATTAAATGCCAATTTATTCAGCTTCCGGGGGAGGTTCTATGGTCCGGAGAAAGGGGCCAGAGAAGTCGCGCTGACTTCCTGGGGCAGGGGGTTTATGGCTAGGAGGAAGGAGCAACAGCTGGGTGCTCTGATTGGGTCGGGGGGAGCGGGATTGGGACGGGACGGGCGCTATTGGTTGGCGGGTTGTCAGGCGGGTTTTCTGATGCAAGAGCTGGCCAGGGTTGCATTAGCCAGAGCCTTCCATGGGAGCCATGAGCAGAGCTAGGTGCTGAGTGCAGAGCCTGGTGCCTGGTGCAGAGTCAGGTGCTGAGTGCAGAGGTGGGAGTGTTTGGCCTCCCGGCGAGGCAACCGGCCTTACAGGACACTTTTTTGGGGGGTTGGCATGGTCGACAGCACAATGGTTAATTATTTATTTTTATCTGTGTGAGATAATCAGACCCAGGCCACATTTCTTTGACTGCAAAGAAATCAGAGTGCTTCAAAGACTAGGTCATCCAGTTTGCAGATGCAGGGACTAACACATTAAGTTCTTACATGGAATGGAAGGTGAGAATGGGGAAGGAGGGAGCAGGAGGAGGACAGGAGAGCTGTCTTAATACTCTGAGGTGAATGGGGTCTTGCACATACCAGGTGCTCAGTAAGCACTTGCTAATCTTTCATTTCTCCCTTTCCTATTTGTTTGGATGCAGTTACGGTGACACCGATTTAGAAATATACACAAAGATGCATTCATACACTTATTTTTAGTTGTGGTGGTCAGTACTTGGTTGAAAATTAGGTGTCCCTATAATCCCAGCACTTTGGGAGGCTGAGGTGGGTGGATCATTTTAGTTCAGAAGCTCGAGACCAGACTGGGTAATGTGGCAAAACCTCTTCTCTACAAAAAGTACAAAATAATAATAATAATAAATAACCAAGCATGGTGATCCATGCCTGTGGTCCCAGCTACTTGGAAGGTGTGAGGTGGGAGAGCACTTGAGCCCGGGAGGCAGAAGTTGCAGTGAGCTGTGATCATGCCACTGCACTCCAGCCTGGGGAAGAGTGAGACCCTATTTCAAAAAAGAAAGAAAGGAAAAGAAAAAGAAAATTGGGTGTCATCAGGGTTAGGGGATAGAAGAGGAGTAAGTGGGAGGGAAAGTTTCACATGTTAACATGGAGATAGGAAGGTGTTGCTCTTCTGAGAAACAGTGGAAAAGATGGAATCTTCCAGAGTAGGGTGGTAAAGGTGAGTATAGAATAGAAAACAACTGCATTTTAATCAGCTGGAAAAAGAAAGGAGAAAACTGGTTTGACATTTTCCATGTACTTTGTCATTACTTTTGTTGGTGGGGCTGTTGGTCTTGATGTTTCAACTGGACTCTCTTGGAGCTTGGAATCATTAACAGATGGAAAGAAAAAAGTTGGATCTAATTTACCTTATGGCTACACCCTAGGGAGACCACCAGTCAGTGCCTGTTACTTGGAGTCCCAGGGCTGCCCTTGCTCCTGCCCTTCTTGAATCTCTTTGGCACTTTTATACATTTCTGCCATTTTGGGAGGTGCCCATTTTTCTAATATGTTTGCTGTCTCTCTCTTTTTCTTTCTTTAAGATGGGAAGAATCTGTTTCTGTTGCTTTTAGTCAAAAGGCCCTGAAACAACCAATAGATGCTCAACTTTGCTACCACACCCTGACTTTCTCCACCAGACCTTTTGAATCTCTGGCTTCTCCAGTAATAAATACTTGCTAGATGTGAAATAGATTGAGATCACCTCAGTCTAGTGATACCTCTAATAAGCCCTGGACTCTCTCAAAGCCCCGAATGAGCCATTCATTCCACCCTGATAGGCTGCAGAAGGTTTATAAACAGCAATGGGCTGAATGTTTGTCCCATCCCACAAAACCATATATTAAAATCCGAATCCCAAAGTAGTGGCATTTGGAGCTGGGGCCTTTAAGAGCTGATTAGTCATGAGACTGAAGCCCTCATGAATGAAATTAATGCCTTTATAAGATGAGGCCAGAGTGCTACACGGCTGTCTCTCTGCCATGTGAGGGCACAGCAAGAAGACAATTGTCTGTAAACCAGGAAGGGGTCCCTCACCAAAAACCCTAGTATGCTGGCAGCCTGATCTCAGATTTCCAAACTCCGCAACTGTGAGAAATAAGTGTTTGTTGCTTATGTCACCCAGTTTATGGTATTTTGTTACAGCACCCTGAGCTGACTGAGTCGCAGACCTCCACCAATAAACATACGGATCAGACCAGGAAACACAGCAACATGACGGAAGAGGTGACCTCCTACTCTGCTATTCACTAGCACATCGCTAGTTAGTGCATAGTTTATTAACCGTTTCCTTTTCTTTGATGTGGGCTTGATACTTGGTTCACAGCTTCGAGAAGAAGGTGGGTGAGCTCACGTACGTAAGGGACCACATTGCTCCTGGCACATAATGGAATGAACCTCCACAAACCGTATTGGAGTGGAAGAGTAATGTGTGCTTGGGGAAATGCATTTAGCAGGGTCCATAGTGAATCAAGACTAGGGATTTTATAATCCTTAGAAATGTGGGTGCTTCACAAGACCCACTGAGGTCAAAGCTTTTGACCAAAGAAGAAGGGAGTATGGGAGAGAATGAGAAAGAGAGACAGAGAGAACGAGGAAGAGTAAATAGACTTAGAGCAGTTGAAGGATTATAAATCATTCTATTTAAAGACACATGCACACATATGTTTACTGTGGCATTGTTCATCATAGCAAAGACTTGGAACCAACCCAAATGTCCATCGATGTTAGACTGGATAAAGAAAATGTGGCACATATGCACCATGGAATACTATGTAGCCATAAAAAAGGATGCGCTCATGTCCTTTGTAGGGACATGGATGAAACTGGACACCATCATTCTCAGCAAACTGACACAAGAACAGAAAACCAAACACCACATGTTCTCACTCATAAGTGGATATTGAACAATGAGAACACGTGGACACAGGGAGAGGAATATCGCACATCAGGGCCTGGGAGGTAGGGGGCAAGGGGAAGAAGAGCAGGGGGTAGGGGGATTGCGGAAAGATAGTATTAGGAGAAATACCTAATATAGATGACGGAGTGATGGATGTAGCAAACCACCACCATGGCATGTGTATACTATGTAACAAACCTGCAAGATCTCCACATGTACCCCAGAACTTAAAGTATAGTTAAAAAAAAAAACAAAACAGAGCAGTTGAGAGACAGAAGCTCACAGCTAGAAATAAAATGTGTCTTTTGAGCTTTCTCTGATTCTGAATTCCCAAGTTGTTTTGTAACTTAACATTGAAGGGTCAGAGAGAATATGGAAATCATGCACCAGGCTAGAAAGACCAGAGCTGACATTAGCATGAGGTGAGGCCTTCTGCACAGCCAGAATTTCTGCAAACTAGTAAGACTCTCATTAAATAAACTTTAATTTCTGTGTGTTCTCTCCACTGTACCTTAAAATAAATGTATTCTTTATGATCTGGAGAGATGCCTACTCTTCTAATTTGGAAGAAATATAAATGCTGGTAGGATAGTCTCTCGAGAATGTTACTACCTATAGTCATTAAGGGAGAAAGTAATGAGGGAGCAGGAGATTAACTAGTTAGTTGGGGAATCTACTAAAAGAAGGGAATTGGTACCTCAGGGCCTAATCTTGAAAATTGTTTTAGCCCAGGCAGCCATACACTGAGCAAAAGAGGAATGGGATGGGGAATGCAGAAAGAAAAAATCATAATTATCAGAAGTGCTAATAAAAATATAATAAAGTGCCAAACTCTTTTAAAAACAGCAACAGTATTGCTATGATGTCTTTATTCATCCATCTATTACATTGATTAAAAATGCTCCCATTACTCAAAACTCTTCCAGCACATGGGCCAGATAGAGAAACCCAAGGGTTAAATTGCTGATGGCTGCAGCTACATTCCTCATATCTGTGCACTGCATGGGATGCGGTGCTTGATGACAGCAGCAATAGCTAAACACACCTCTAAATTGTAATTGTCACAGGGCTCTTTCCTGGATTTATCTACCTTACTTAGCATTTTG
Source organism: Sapajus apella (assembly GCF_009761245.1). Taxonomy (NCBI): domain Eukaryota; kingdom Metazoa; phylum Chordata; class Mammalia; order Primates; family Cebidae; genus Sapajus; species Sapajus apella. Next base: position 1,789,962 of record NW_022437024.1, read on the forward strand.
AGTCTTAGCTATTTAATGAAATGTCATCTTTTCATAGCTGGTGACCAAATAATTGTTTAAAGTGAATCAGCATGTGAAAGGTGAAGGTGTTTATTACCTGAAACATAATTCATTGTGATACTTCAACTCACATCTCAAGCTAACTAAAGGATGTCATCTTGCAGGACACATAACCTTTTACCACCTCACACTTCACCAATTATAGCAAATTTCCCTTTATCCAGAGTAGCTGGAGATAGGTGGTTTTAATTGCCAGTATTCTGATTAACAAAGAGCCTCTTGAAGCTCTTTGTCTGATTAACTGGGTAATGACATATCACCCCATCTTCAGAGAATGAAAATTCATCTTCGTTGGATGATGGCCATAGCTTTTTGACCTTTCTGTTTCTCTAGTATCTCTTTGGGTTAATCTTCTTAAAGAGTAACTCATTTCTCCTCAACTCAAAACCTTTAATAACTTGATTGAATAAGCTATTATTCGAGGGCATTCATTGTTCCCAATGTATCTCCTTTCATCCCCATTTATTTACCCTGTGTGCTCTCACTCTCTTCCTCATAAATACCCTGACCTTTCTCCATGCCTGATGTTCTCTCCACAGAGGATGCTCTTCTACTCTGTTTCTGTGTATTTCAGATCTACCCACCCTTAAAGACTCAGGCCAATTCTCTCTTCTTGGTGACACCTGTCTTCACCTCTCCCTTTCTCTGGGTCGAGTTTTTATATCTTCCTCTTCTGAAATTCCATGTACTTTTTTCTTTTTAAGACAGGGTCTGATTCAGTCACCCAGGCTGGAGTGCAATGATGGTTTACTGCAGCCTTAGCCTCCTGGGTTCAAGCGATCTTCCCACTTTAGCTTCTCGAGTAACTGAGTAGCTGGGACTACAAGCATGTGTCACCACACTGGCTAATTTATTCTTACCTTTTGTAGAGACAGCTATCTCATTATGTTTCCCAGACTGGTCTTGAACTCCTGGACTCAAGCAATCCTCTTGCCTTGGCCTTCCAAAGTGTTGGGATTACAGGCATCAGCCACCACGCCTGGCCCCTGAAATCCCATATTCCTAATCTCTGTCTACATCTCTTGGGAAATGACTTTCCCCTTTAAGCTATCATTATTTACATTGATTTTATCTTAACCTACCAGTCATAATTTCCTCGAGTGTATTATTTGTGACAGACATGTCTCTGTTAGTCCCCTAGGTAGCACCACATGCTTTGTACACAGTAGGCATTCATTAAATGGATGAACCAAAGAACCATAATTTTATCACTGAAATGGGACAGGATGTGCTTTTCTCTTTCTTGGATGATTCATAGAGCACTTCAGGATCTCACAGGGCTTTTGATTTATTATGATTAGCATCAACTATCATTAGAGGGGCTGCAAATAAGTCTGGATATGTGAATTTTCTGGTTTTGATTTCTGAACAAAACTGAGTTCAGGTATGTTTAGCGACTGGGGGATTGACACAACATAAAGGAAAAATGTGAGTGTTTATTGACCTCACTTAAAACACAGGGAATTAGGAGAAAATTAAATCCATCCAGACTTGGGGTAATTTCGCCTAAGAGAGTCTAATTAGTCACGTTGCAGTGTGATCAGAACCTCCGTGTTAATACAACCCACCCACGCCCTCCCCTTCAGCTTGTGTCTTTAGGAAACACAGCTGTACCAAGGGAGAGTAGCGCCCAAGCAGTGGCCGGGGACTAGGCAGGGGTGAGGCAATTTCCCCCTCAATTGTTGCCACAGCCACACTGGGGATTGCAATTTTACTGTGGCTCCTTGCCCCAAGGGCTGCAGGGCATGGCATTTATTTCAGAGCTGGCACTGTCACTGCCTATGGAGCCATGCCTGTAGGGCTGGCAAACATCCAAAAAGAATCATGCACTTGCAGAGAAAAAGAGGAAAGAGGCCAGTTAACAAACAAAGGTGAGAGGGCCATGTCCAGGATGGCAGGCCAGGCTGTGAGCAGGATCAGGTCAAGGAGGCTGAGGAAGAAAGAAAAGGGGAAGTAGGGGCTTATGAAGGGATATGATCAAGGTAGCAATGGTGCAGCTGCCAAATAAGCTAATAGAAATCAGTCAAGGAGAATTAGGTGTCAGGAAAACATAGGAGACCAGCCCAGGCAGGGAGTCAACATCTCTGAAATCTGCAGAAGTTGAAGAAACAGAGCAAGATGCGTTGTCAACATGAAGCATTCTGGAGCATTCTGAAGTTTTCACCCCAGAAGATAGCTGTATGGCCTCAGCAGCCAGGTAAGGACCAAGCTGCCAAGGGAGCTTGCTGTTCCAGGCTCAGCGGTATTGTATGCCCTCTGACTCCAGTGAAACTCAGTTTCAGGTCTCCTGCTCTAGAGAGTTGGGAGAGGGGTGCTCTCTGGAAGCTGGTGGCAAGACATTGGTGTAGCCATGTAGAGATGATTCTCCAGGCTGAGCCATTTTCCCAACACAGATGCACATACTTGTTTGGAAAAGGATCCTCTCTGGAGCATTAAGCTGATGGAGACATTGCAAGGGGATTCTCTTTCTTTGAATTTTGTCTGATTACTCCAAGAGGCTGTGGGAACTGAGAGCTTACTTAGAAGCCTCTTGAAGCTTTCTGTCATGATCTGCTCTTTCCGTCATGATCTCTGACACTGACCGACCCTGATTATGATCTTCCCCACAGCTGGTTGTATTATTAGCAGCTATGGGCAGCAGGAGCCAGGCTCACAGGCCCTTCCAGAGGACCCCAGGCTTGTCCCAGAGTAACTCCGGGGTAGAGAGCTAAGTACTTGTGAAATGGGACCTTCTACATTACAGACTCCACAACACGAAAGCTAAAAAGAGATAGTTTTGCATATTACAAATATAAAAACAAGCTTGGAATTAAGTGATTGGCCCAAGATCACAGTATCAGAACCCAGATCTCCTGAATTCCCATCTATTAAATCATAGCCACGTAGTCTTCAGGGGTCATGCCGAATCCATGTCAGACTTTTTATATTTAAAACTGATTTGTCTGAAGCAAATTTCAGTCTATCTTCTATGCAGTGAAAATTGATTCTTAAAACAATTACAGTGAGGATATGTATGAATGAGTGAAGACATGTACCCTTGAGCAACTTACCAAGCCACTCTGAATTCTATTCTTTTTATGTGGAAAATGGGGACTGAATATCCCTTTTAAGGAATTAATGTTGGGATTAAATGAATGAAAATGTAGGTAGAACATCATGTTCATAATTGGTCCTTGCACCATCAAAAACAAAAAAAGATTAAAAAATGTTCAGTTTGGGGCTGGGTGCAGTGGCTCATGCCTGCCATCCCTGCACTTTGGGAGGCTGAGGTGAGCAGATCACTTGAGGTCAGGTGTTTGAGACCAGCCTGGCCAAAATGGTGAAACCCTGTCTCTCCTAAAAATACAAAAATTAGCTGGGGGTGGTGGTGCATACCTGTAGTCACAGCTACTCAGAAGGCTAAGGCAGGAGAACTGCTTGAACCCAGGAGGCAGAGGTTACAGTGACCTGAGATCGCACCATGCACTCCGGCCTGGGCCACAAGCAACACTCCATCTCAAAAACACCCCCCAAAACCAAAAACGAAAACAACAATAAGAAAAAAAACCCAAACCAAAAGAATGTTTAGTTTTGGTGCTATCTGTATTACTGCATTAAGGATTCTGGGAATTCAGTTAACTCCTGCAGGTTTTCTGTTTGCAGTGCTCTGCTGACCAGAAAGAAGGACAATGTAAAAGGGGGGGAAAACACTAGACTAAGAATCCAGAGATCAGGTTCTAATTCTAGGTCTGCTACCTGCCTGTGGGATAATCCTGTGTAAACCATTTAGAGTCTACAACAGTTTCCTTTTTAAAATTCAGTAATAGACTGTGTTTTCCCTGTGTATCTTACAGAATTGTTGTAAAGATCAAACACATTAATAAATGAGCAAATGTTTTGACAATTAACTCACAATTAATTAACAGTGGCTTGGTATTGAGGGTGCCATCTCTCCCTTAATCTCCACAATAATCCCATGCAGCTGGCGTAGCTTGATCCATTTGAAAACTTGAGCCCAGCCAGACTTCCAGTGACTTGCTAGAGCTTAATAGCCATAGAGCAGGACAGCCAGGATTTTAAACCAAGCTTCCCGACTCTAAGTGCTTTTCTCACTATTATGTTGAATCATATGAAATTGCTATTTTTGTAGGTCAAAAAAAATCAAATGTCAGCAATTTCATATGCTTTAACCTGATAGAACACATCTGTACAAAGAACTATTGAAATTCAAGAGAGCAGGACTATTGAGTAGTAGCTTAGGCTCTGATTAGCACCATTTAGGAACAGTGTTCCCTTATACCATGCAAAGGATCAGAAAAGAGTCATAAATTGCCTGTTTCTTTCAAACCAGAATTGGCAGAACTCTGCTGTTGGGGGTTGGGGAGATAGTTACACAATGATTCGGCCACAGCTTATGCATAGGAGGCAAGCTCTATTAGCACCATCCTTAAACTGGAGTCTGTCTTGATATGGTATTTTGTGTGTTTATTTTGTGTGCTTCACTCATTATCTTATAGAAAACTGTGAATCTATAATGAACCTAAAATTCAGGTGCAGTCTGAGATACTAAGTAATCATCACATTTAGTAATGTTAAGTGTGTGTCTTTAGCAAAATTGAGATTTTTTTAAATGCATATTTAGATTGAACTATTTATGAAAATTATGGTATTTTGGTGGGGTAGGGCAAAGTATATGCTCACAAGATCCTAGGAGATCAGACAAAGGCAGAGAGGATGCTGGTTTGAGCTTCTCTTTAGTTATATTGGAAAAGAGAGACCAAATATGTTCTAGGATGGAACTGGCCTAGCATCAACTGGACTGGAATCTTGATGTCCACGTGGTGTGATATAAAATTGGAGAGCTGACCTATGGGGAAAATGTATACATAGTATCAGGGCTGCCTTGACTGGATCTCAAAGGCAAGATTACACCCCATGCATACAGGTGGGAATGTCTGTGAATACAATGTGTATTTATACTACTGGTCATCTTGGGATAGGGAAAGAGGAGGGCTTTGGACCAAGAAAGGGGGAATCTTCTCTGTGGAGCTTGAAAGTGAATTCAGATCCAGGATTCAAGTTGGGAAGAAGTCCGTCTGGATATTCCTGTAGGACTGAATTCATCTGGCTACTTGCAGAAGGTGGGCCTTTAGTGTAGAATTTTGAGAATTTCCTCTTGGAGTTGTAAATCTTTTACAATAGGACTTCAGTACATCTTCACTGATAATTACAGATCAGCTTCTAGGTAAAGCAATGGGTTGACCACATATATTTATTTTCAGTTCCTTCTGAAACTCCTCTGAAATAATAGAAAGGGATTTAAGAAATCTTTATCCATAGGGACAAAGAAGATAGAAAGAGAGACAATGACAATTAAATTTTGGAAGTTGGACACCAGTTAGATGGGTGATAACTGATTTAGCAGGCCTGAGAATGTATGGGAAAGGAGTGGAAAAGACTGAAAAATTATTGAAGTTCAATTGATGAACTCCTCAAAGGCCCAAAAATTGGTGTCACTACAGAAGTGGGTGTAAAAGTGGGGGCCAATAACAGAAAGATTTGTCGAAAGTCTGTTTAGGAAGCAGTTAGGGCTCCCACACAATGAAGCTGGCTTCCTCCCTCTCTCCCATCCTGGCAGAAGATTGAAGAAGGTAAATCAGAAAGTCACCAAAGTGAGGAGACACTAGGCACAGTTGAGAATAGAAGTATCGCAGTGAAAATGAAAGGGGTGTTGGCCAAGCTAATTCTGTCTATAGTAAACTCCTCTGCTAACAGCCTGCACACTTGTTCAGAGCCATCAGTTGGCCTTTTCACCCTCTCACCCCACTTTGACATATAAACAGACTACCAAGGTTACCACATGTTCCAGAGAGAAGCCCATAACATGACATCTACAGATAAGAACAAATACACAAAATGAAAACCACTTGGAGGAAACAAAAATTAAACAAGTGCAAGAACACTTAAAATGTTTAATATTTTCAGAGATGCAAGAGAGGATAATATATTTGTAGAACAAGGATACAATATTGTCTACAAGAAAACATTCAGAAAACAAAGAAAAGAGCTCTTGGAAGTTAAAAATGATGGCAGAAATGAAAAACTTGGAAGAGCCAAGATATCAGATTGAGAAAATTTCCAGAAAATAGACTAAGGAGGCAAAGAGATGCTAAATAGAAAGAAAAAAGGGCAAAAATATATCAGTGCAGAATGTCCACACCCAAAATATAGGAGCTGTAGAAAAAAAAAGAACAGGGAAACGTTAGAGAAGACATCATCACAAAAATAGTTAAAACAAATTTCACAGAATTTAAGGGCATTGGTTTCCTGACTAAAGTGGCCCACCCCAAGGCACATTATGGAATTTTAGAATATTGGCAACAAAGCAAATATCCTTTATGCCTCCAGAGTGGAGAGTAAAAGTTCATACACAAAGAATGTGAAATTGGGATGGAACTGAACCTCTCCACAGGAATACTGGAAGCTGGAAGATAGTGGAGAAATGTCTTAAAATTTCTTAAGAAAAATGACTCCCAACATGGAATTCTATAGCATGCCAAATTGTAAATTTAGGGCAAGGGTAGAATAAAAGACATTTCAGACGAAAGTCTCAAAAATCAGGTTATTAAAATTAGTTACTAATTTTAAAAACCTGATTTATGATATTATTTGGTTCTTTAAACGATGTGCAGATATACCTGATAAAACAAAATTATTTTTATTTTTTTACATTTTTATTTATTTATGTTTTAAAATAAGACAGGGTCTTACTATGTTGCCCAGGCTGATCTTGAACTCTTGGGCTTAAGCGATCCTCCTGCCTCAACTTCCCAAATAGCTTGGATTACAGTTGTGAGCCACCACACCTGGCCAAAGTGGAAAGGTCATGGACACTTGGTTCAAAAATTTTTGAAATGTTTAGACCATGCATAGCTGTAGGTAGAAGGTGTGGTAAAAATCCAGGAGAAGTATTGGGACCATGAAGAAGTGAAGTATCTGGCAATAAGAAGTCATTTGCCAAGCTCTTGAGCAGGGATGTTTGGCAAAGGGACCAGGGACCAAAACGGTAGATTTGAGGACCATGTAAACATTCTTTTTAAAAAAATTCCTTAAGCAGTATATCCTCTTACATGTGAACATTCTTTAAGGCTGCTGGAAAATGATATGGAGAGGAAAACCAGTTGAAAAGTAAATTTCTGTGGTGTTCAGGATCATGGTACTCAGAATGGCACCTTAGAATAGTACTTTGTTTTTCAGAATTAAAAAGGGAATCTATGAAAGCTGGAGAACATGTGTACATCTGGCTTACATGCATACATAGCTAACATTATCTAGATCTAATTACAGCTGGTGCTCGACTTACGACCACGATTGGTTCAGACAGACCAGTTGTAACACGATTTGGTCGTAAGTTGAGTAGGCTATATGCATGCGGAGATGGTAGTGCTGTCGGAAGCTGGTCTGCACTGTCGTATGCCCAGCTGGGCAACGTTTGCGCTGCCAGACGCGGAGCAGTCGTGACTAGCAATTGTGTTGTAAAGTCAAATGGTCGTAAGTTGCATAGGTCGTAAGTCGATCAATACCTGTACATTACAAATTATACAGTATATTGCAATATATTACATGCCACACTGCCCTACAATATACTATATAGCATATCTTAATATTTCTTGCTATGGTTTTAATGTTTGTCCTGTCCCAAACTCTCAAATGTTTGTCCTCATGTTGAAATTCATTTGGCATTGTAACAGTATTAAGAGGTGGAACTTTTAAAATATGATCAGGACATGGGGGCTTTCCTTTTATGAATGGATTAATGCTATTATCATGAAAGTGGATTCATTATGGCAGTAGTAGGTTCTTTATAAAAGGATGAGTTTGGTCCCCTTTTCTTTCTCATCTCTTACCTTTTCTCACCCTCTCACTTTCCACCATGGGATGATACAACAAGGAGGCCCTCACCAGATCCTGGGTCATTGATCTTGGACTTCCCAGCCCTCAGAACTGTGGGAAAATCAATTTCTGTTCTTCATAATTACCGAGGCTCAGGTATTTTGTTATAGCAGCACAAACCATGACATTTGTGTATGTTGGTTATCATTCTGTATACAAATACTCATACCTCTAAGGTTGCCCATCTCATAGGGGTGCCTTTCCACCATGATCCAGGCCACCTAGCACTTAGATGGCTATTGACAATTTTACTCATTGATAAAGAAGAGCTTTTGGAGTTCATTAATTAGTACTCAAGGCAGAGTATGTCTATTTTATGTAAATGTAATTTAAATTCCAATCAACTCTTCTATTTTAGCATGGAGTTATTTATGCCAAAGTACAAGCGCACTACAGGGTGAGGATTCACTCTAGGGATACAGGGCCAATCTGCTTAGCTTTGGAAAAATGAGAGTTATACAGCCTTGGAAATAGCTGCCCAGGGTTAGCTGCCCACCAGAATTGTAAACAGCCTTTATTCTCCACCAAAACTAAACTAGTGAGTAAGGCAAGAATGTGTGATTGTAATCTCCTCACATCCTCTCTCCTCATTATAACCAGAATGGGAGGATTAAATAGCATGAAAGCATTTAATGCATTTAATGCATCAAGGTGTTATTTATTTAATGCACTTATTTTCATATCCATAACATCATTGATTCTCCTATTCCTTTTATCAACAGTATTAATACTTCAAGCAGGGTTTTAGGAAATTTGTACTCTATTCCTCTATTCCTAGTTCTGCCATTCTGCACTAGCTAGCTGAATTAGAGTACAATGAGCTGGAAGGTATCCGAAAGTCCCTTTCACCTCTGATATTCTGTGGGCAATGTCCCTTGTCTCATTTAAGAGCTCACAACAATTTGGACTCAAGGTTACATGACTTGCTTAAGACCACACAGCTAAGAGATGAGAAGCACAGCATGTGTGCTAAGCCAAGCTCTCCAACAATGGCTCCAGAACTCTTATTACCATTACCTTACAGAGAAGGAATGGAAATAGAAAGACACATGCTTCACTATCTTTGGTAACTTCTCAGGCCTCACTGAAAGGACTTGCTGTCTCCCATGTCAAAGACATAGTGCTCAATGGTAGCACCAGAGGGGTTCATTTATTCACTCAATATGTCTTCATTTAAAAAAGCAGGAATTGGTTATCTGTTCTGACTTGAGTATCATGTCAGGTCATTGCCTGGGCTCATAGTCTAGTGAGATAGAAAAATAAACAATGTGAAAAGGGCCATGATAAAGGGAAGCACGGGCTGCAGGAAGTGCTAGATTTTTGGGCATCTCTTTCAGGAGACACCATAAGCTGGGAGATTTTTTAATTGATTTGCAGCAACTTTGGTAGGAAGCCCACAAGTGGTGAGCACAGAAGAAGGTAGATGGAAAGAGCCTTTTGTGGCTCATGGCTGCTATCGTGGATGCTGTCTGGACTAGCTCCAAGAGGCCCCCCATTCCACGTATCTAAGTGTTCCTCAAATTTCAGTGTGGTCCTGACATGCAAAAGGTTCTTCTTTGGTCACTGAAGGCTGGAAAACTTCATTCTCTGGAGTTAGTGTGTATCAGCCAACATAGGCAAGGTTATGCTGTGGTAATAAATAACCCCCCAAAAATCAGTGACTTAACACAACAGAAGTTTATCTCATGTGGGCTGGCCAGAGTTATGCTCATTATAGTCATTCAGGGACCGAGGCTGATGGATGCTTCACCTCTACACATTCTTCCCAAATTCCCAAGGCAGGAAAAATGGGATACGGTAACACGTTGTTTCTTAAAGACATCCACCTGTAAGTCAATTATATAACACTTCCACTCTCATTTCATGGGCTAAAGCAAGTCCCATGGTCACGTCTAACTTCCAAGAGAGCAAGGAAGTGTAATTCTACCTTGTGTTGGGAAAGAGAGAAGAACTGGAATTTCTCTGAATATCCTAAAACCAGCAGTGTTATAAGAGTCTCCAGCCAAGTCCTCACCTTTTGGGATTTCATACTGGTCTGTGAGCTCCTGGAGGCCAAGAATACACTTTTCACATCTCTCTAGTCCAAGGGTCCTGCACAATGCCTGGCATGGAATAGACTTTCAGTAGATGCCTGTTGGATAAGTTAATAAGTGAAAGGACAATACTTTTTCCTAAAAGAAGAATCCCCCCACACTGGTGACCATAAAAGCCTATGGACCTTTCATTTTTTTAAACTTGGCTTCAGGATCTGAGCTCCATCCCTATGGTGCTCTTCTAAAATAGAAAGACACCCTGAAGACCTGCCCAGACCCGCTAGGAGGCACAAACTCAAGTAACTGTACTTTGAGCCTCACTGATGAATTTTGGGAATACAGCCAGTGCAGCCTCTTATGTGCAAGCTTAAGGAAGAGGCAAGGAAAAGGTGGGCAAGCAACACAGTCACTTCCAAATGGTGAGCAGAGCACAGTCCCAGAGGGGCACCAAGGGTCCCAGATTATCCTTCAAACATGGAGGAAAGTCAATTGGTGAAATATGAATGCAGGACCCTGGCTTTGTGTGACTAGATACCCTTAGAAAGGCTCCCAGAATGAGATACTCTGATTTCCAAAGTAGCAATGCCAATGCCAAGTTTCTGGGCCTGGAGTAAAGGCCACAAAATCAAGTAATGTAGCTGCAAATTTAGAAGACAGCTAAGTCACCGGATGACTGCTAGATCATATCTAGAGCGGCCACAAAAGTTACCAGAACAAGATGGGTAACAAACAGGCTATAATTTGATATACTACTCATTCATCGTTGCCCTTCATGTTCCAGCATCTGGCAGTGATTTCTATCTTTGTTGTGTTGCTGTAGACAAAAAGATTAGTGCATGACCAAGGGTATGCAGGCAACAAGACTGACAAAAACCTGTGCCTTGGAAAAAAGAACAGCATCACTCAGTGTTGTGTGCAGAGTGTGAACCTGAGGTGAGGCATAGGAGCCAAGCTGTCTCCCTTTGGTGGTGTTTGTGGTGGGGTTGGCATACATGGGACAAAACGTGCATGACCTTTTCTCTGAGAGGAGAAATTTGGGGCTGCCCCAGACTGAAGGATGGGGCAATTTATGGTCATCTTTTGCTGCTACCAGGGCTGCAGGCTTTGCCAGTGTAAGTAGCTTGTCTGTCTGCACACAGGTCTGCTGTGCACCTCTCAGGGGTTGACCAACCATGGCATATGAGTCTGAAATGCCCGGGAACTATATTTAGGGTTGTAAGAGGATCAAGGGGGTACACAAAGAGGGTGCACAAGGGGGTGTATAGTGATTTGCTTCCAAACAGTTTTCCCAAGCTGGGTCCAAGGGTACTGGGAGTCTGTAACCTGAGAATGGGGTCATGTGTCCCTGGGGCAGCACCTCCCATATTTTATCCAATAGGCTCAGCTGGCCTGTTTGGGCTAACTCCTGAGCGGTTTCCTTTTCCTATTCCTTATGCTCAGAGAATAAAGATACTAATTGGACATTGGATCGTTGGAGAGCAGCAACCTGTGACTGAGGGGTCACCTACAAAATCCTACCTGTTGCTACAAAAGCAATGCTAACTTCCTAACTTCGTGAGCTCTCAGGATCTTGGAAGAAAATAGGGGTTTCAATTTCTTCTGGAGACGGATAATTTTGTTAAATTGATTTGCTTTGAATGACTCCTTGGGGATAATAGAGACTCTTATCCTAAACTAACTTAGGAATTTGATACAGTAGTTCCTTCTTTACTTTTTCTGAAAAGAGCCAGATAGTAAATATTTTAGGCTTTGTCAACCACATATGGCCTCTGTGCGCATCCCTCCTTCTCTTCTTTTTCCTCCTTTTCTTCCTCTTCTTTCCTTCTCTTGTGCCTTATCTTCTTCTGATCTATTGAAAGTGTGAAAACCATTCTTAGCTCAAGGATCATATAGAACAGGCCTTGGGCTACATTTGGTCTTATAAGCCTTAGTTTGCTGGTACATGCTTTACAGAAAAAAAAATTCTCTAGGCACCATGGCAGTTACCAAAGGCTAAGTTAAGTGGGACCATAGCAGTTAAGTCTTCGGCTTTCAACTGGGTCGGTTGCACAGTTTGAGAGGAGCTGGCAACTAAAAAGTACTTCTCCTTCCATCGAACAGGAAGAACATGAAATTCTACCAGAGATACTTGTTTTTGCAGGTCGAGGCTTACACATCCAGAGGTTCCTAGCTAAAAGATCAATAGTCTGGAGAGATTAGGGCTCACTTCTCTGCATGGGTTTCCCACATGGAGAGGTAAGTTACAACAGAGTGAAATGCAAGACACATAGGTTGAAATGTCTTCTAGACAAAGGTAAAAATCATGAGTATCTGGTTTAGAGAGGAAGAGCTAGGAAAATAGATGAGTTACCACTTTCCATGTTCCTGCCACCACCAGGGTCAACCATGGAATTCAGTGTGTGGTAAACACACCAACATAGATGTGCATGACTCTGTGACTATTGCAGGTAGAGCTGTGCTTTCCCAGCAGTAGCCCACAGAGGTGGCCAGCCCATCAGAGGAGCCCATAGTGAGAAAGGGGCATGCATGACAAGAGAAGGGGTGGGGACAGCACTGGGTTTGGGGGCCCAGGCATGGTAGTCCTTTGGCAGGCATGATTTGTGTGTGACATGCAGGGGACCTGATAGTTCCCATAACCCCTGACTGGAGGACAGAGAATATGGCTGATGGGGTAGGTAGACAATTCAAAGGAAAGATGTGTTAGTTTCCTAGGGAGAGAACGTGGAATTCATCATCTGTGGACTCTAGCAATGCCTCTAGCCAGAGCCAGAGGACAAGGTGTGGACTGGGAGTTTGGCCTCACCCTCTGGTGAATGACATCACAATGCTTTTTAGATATTTGAAAGCTTAGGTCACCTCCACCCTCCTTGGGAAAAGGAATGGAAAAGGGGAAGGAGGAAGAAATACTGACTGTAAGATGATCTTTACCCTAAAGGGATGAAATTCAACTAAAAGAGACTTTTAAAGGAAAGGATGCTGAATTATTGTCAGTCAGTAAATTTAAATTCCCCCACCCTCTCCCCACACCTCCATCACCAGGAATAGAGTCTTAAAAGTGAAAAATAAAGCTCTCTCCATATATGTCCACCCCCATCTGAATCATACTTTGATCTCCCTCTTTGTATTAAACAAACATTTATTGCCAGCATGTGCCAGACACTGCCTTCCCTGGGGATACCGTGGAGAACAAGCCTGGCATTATCTCAGCCCTCCTGTAGCCAGAAGTATCCCGCTGTGCCTGGCTGTCACGGGAAAGGCAGTGGTCATCCCACTCACCCTGTAAGTGGGCCTTAGAAGGACCCACACTCTCTTCCAACATCACACAGCTCGAGCTGTCAGAGGCAGGCTCTTCATTTGCTCCTTCCAATCTTAGCACAGCTTAGCTCCATTCAGTAATAAATGCAGATGGCATTGCATAGGTAGTTTCAATCAAGGCCTGTTGGTCACTGCATGGTTGCTTGCCTTTCTCTCATCCCTTTAGAATTCAAAATGCTCCTAGGAAGACAGCTTCTTCCTGTCTCTCTAACCATCCTCCTTCTCAAAAAGTCACTTGTGTAGTACTGCCCACTCAAGCCAGATTTTTAAGTGCTATTAGAACCACTTTAGATGGTACCAGTTGGCTGTCAGATCCTTGATTCTAGCCTCTAAGTTTCTCCCATATTCATATTTTCCTGGCCATTCCAACAACACTGCTCACAATAGTCTCCTATTTGTTTTTCAGTCCCAGCACTGCCCCTGCTGAAATCCATGCTGGTAGCAGAGTGCTTTTGTAGAAAATGCAAATCTAATAATGTTCCTCTTTTTTTTAAAAAAAGCATTTAATGGTCCTCTATTGCCTCCGTTGCCTTTTCCTCATTAGACAGCCCCAGCAGAAACTTCGTCCTAGACATGGAATTCTTGCTGGTCCCCAATTGGATCAAGCTGCTAGAATCTTCAGAGCTTGAGCTTGGCTTACCCTGCTCTGCTATGAGATTCCTATTCAGTTTTCAAGTCTCCTTTCATGTCACTTTGTTGAAGTCCTCAGAGGGACCCACACCCTATCCCCCATCGTTACACAGCTTGAGCTCTCAGAGGCAGGCTTTTCATTTTCTAGGAACCCCCCTTTCAACCTTCACATGGCAACTTACGTTGGTAGAGCCCTTATCACACTGAAGGATCATTGTTTTTTAGTGTATCTCTCCCATTGGACATCTATTCCTTTATTTGTTCATTCAATTAGTATTTGTTGAGCATGTACTATGTGCTAGGCATTGAGAAAACACAGTCCTACTCTTTAAGGAGCTAATATTTTAGCAAAAAAGACACATAATAAATTTATAATGTGCCATAGACTGAACATTTTGTGTCAGGAATGGTCTGCTATTGTGTTTCCCCAAAGTTAATATGCTGAAACCTAATTCCCAATGCAATAGCGTTAAGAGGTGGAGCCTTTAGGAGGTGATTAGGTCATGAGGGTGAATACCAGATGAATGGAACTGGTGCCCTTATAAAAGACGCCTGAGGGAGCTTTCTTATTCTTTCCGTTTTGAGAGGGCATGGCAAGAAAACACCATCTATGAAGCAAAGAATGGGTTGTTCCCATCAAATCTGTTGGCACCTTGATCTTGGACTTCCCAGCCTCTAGAACTGCAAGAAATACATTTCTGTTGTTTATAAATTATCCATTCTAAGGTATTTTGTTATAGCAACCCAAATGGACTAAAGCAGAATCATATTCATCTTTATGTCCCTGGTACATGCTTGGCACACACGCATTCTCAGTAATGCTTGTGAGTGAATGAATGTATGTATGTATGAAGCAGAATGTTATGGTATTGGCTGCACCAGTATATAGAGAAATGTTTTTGATAGTATTTGGTTTTCGTTCATCTAAAATTCTCTCATTTTCTCAAAATGCTTTTCCATCTTCACTAGTAGAATTCTCACTTATATTCCCATGCAGACTTTTTACCAGGCTCACCTTCTTTCCCCTTCCCTTGTGTCTCATTTTCTCATCATTGCCCTTTCCCCTCATGACATTTGCTTCTTGGGAGACTTCTTACTTTTCTCCAGTCAAAAGCAAACTCTAAGCCTTTCTGGGGGAAAGAGTGGTGTCTCCTGTCGCTCTTTCTCTCTTATTTTATAAGGATCAGATATTCCTCATTATCACACACAATAGTATACTCACAACCAAGGCAGGGCCGAGCCACACTACTCTCATGTAACAGAATCTCATGAATTTCTGTTTCTCCAAAAGACTCTGAGTAGGCAAACATGATATTCACACACAGAGACTTACATGTCTCCCCAGATGGGAAATCTCATGGGTATATGTGCATGACAGCACATAGCCATGTGGAGTGGCCCACAGAGTCACAGTGGCACCCCCAGACCCTGAGACACACAGAAGCAGATTTCTGTCTGAGCCTCCTTTTCCCCAGTCTCAGACTTCTCTGCAGTCTCCAGGGCTGGCTAGTCTCCCTTCTCTACCTCAGACCTGCCTTGAACCCTCTCTTTGATTTTCTTTCCTTATTCTTGGGTCAATAATCCTTCTTCACTGGCAACATTCATACTGAGATAAAAATCCATGTCTGCTGATCCTCTTAACTGAACTCTGTTACCCACCATTTCCTAAAAGTTGACTATGCACACCCCTACTCTGACACTGTGCCTTCCTATACACCTATGAGGCCCTTTGTCATTGTGGTCACCCTTCCCACACTGTGGAGATTCTATACTGTGAGCAGGACACAATTTTGTAGCCCCATCTTGGCTGTAAAAATGGACACATAACTTTTCTCAAGAGATAGACCCGTGAAGAGTTACTCCACAAGCTTTCAGATAGAAGTAGAGAAAGATGGCTAGTCCTTTAATGCCCCACAGGCATCCTGACTCAGTCAGAATGGGCTGGGTTATGTTGTGGTGGCAAACACTCCCTAAATCTCAGTGGCTTACCATAGCAAAGGTTTCTTTCTTACTCATTCTACTTGTCCGTGACAGATTGACAATGATATGTTCCAGACCATCTCCACTCTAGGGCCCAGGCCAACAGAGAAGCTTCTGGCTGGAACACTGAAAATCTCACAATAAAGAAAAGGAGATCATGGCGAAGAATAAGCTGGCTGCTGAAACTTCTCCCATGTTCGCTCACATTTTGTCAGCTGAAACAAAGGCATACGACTAAGCCTGGTGGACATCCTGAGTCAGAAGTGGCAAATAATTTGGTTGTAATATAATCTGTCACATTTTGGAATCGATCACATTAAACTATCCTAAATAACTCATCCTCTTCCTCCACCAAGCTATGACTTCCTTCACTCTATTTGGGTGAACAGCCCTAGCATTCACTCAATCACATTTTCCCAGGATGCTGCCAGAATTGTCTCTCTGATTCATACAATGAATCACAGAATATCCTTGCCTAAAGCCGTTTAGTACCTGCCCCTTGCTCATGGGATTAAGTCTCAGCTCCTCAGGATGGCCTATGCAGTTCTTCACAGTGGGGCTCCTGCCAGACTTTTATCTCCAGCTATGACTTCCCACGACACCCTATGCTACATCAATTCTAAATAACCTAAGGTTGCCTTTAGAAATCCCGTTTTCATGGCTTCATGCCCATTTTTGTGGTTCTCCCCTCAAAACCTCATCTACTCTTCTTGTTATTAGCCTAGAAGAGCCTTCCCTGTCTTTGAACAATCAACACATATATCACCTACACTATAAAACTTTGGCTGTCATCCTGTATTCCCCAATGTCAGGGCTATATTACCCAAGTCCTGTCAGTTGCCTTCTTTTGGTTTTGCTGCATCTTACAGAATAGCAACTTAAAAACTCTTTTTGATTGTGTTCAAGAGATAATTTGATATCCCAGCCGAGAGCACAAATGACATACATACATTATATCTATAAATGTGTATATATACGTATGTTTATATGTATAGATATATATCCACACATATATAGAATTGTGAGTATTAGGAAATATCAACCTTTATAACTTATGATACATTTTATTTTTCATTCTGTTCTATTTTATTCAAAAATGCTGCTAGGTCATACCAAATTGGTTTTATGAATCACTAATGGGTCATGACCCACAGTATGAAAATCACTGCTGTGTAACATGGATAGATTTTAAGAACAAAGTCCTCAGATTAAAAAAAAAATGGTAGAAGCAGATTGTGATCTGTAATTCGGCACCATTTATTTGAATTAAAAATACATGCACACAGAGTAATAACACACATTTTGCAGGAACATACATAAAGAAAAGCATGCACTTTAAAATGGTTGTCTATGAGGCAGAGAGAAGAATGGCAAGTGTGGTATAGAGATATAGAGGATAAATAAATGAAAAAAATGGACAAACCAATCAACCAATTAATGGCAAGGCCTCGCAAGGATAGGGATAATAACGTGTAGAGACTCTACGCATAAGGTCCAAAAGAAATCATTTCCGAACATGTACCATGTTTATAAACCTCTTGATTTCCAGCAACATACTATAAAAAACACCCGCTATTGAAAACACTTCACAACTTCTACTCAGTGTCACCCATTGCTGTTGTGAGAGACAGCACAGCAATATCTAGTATGCCGTAAGTTTTCAAGATAGCCTGAACTTAAAAAGTTGGCCCATTAGCTGTATCTGGTGAATGTAATTTTGGCTCCTAGTTCACTTTGTGTTAAGAGCTAAAACTGTGAACCTAACTTTCTCTTATTGGTGAGTAATAACTGAAAATAAAGATTTATTTTCATACTCACTTCTTACAAGTCATAAAAACAACAAAAAAAAGAATTCACTATTATGAACACTTATAACATCTAAGATTTTAAAATTTGACTTTTGTGTTCTGCAGTTTCATTAGGACATGTAGAGTGTGGATTTATTTTTGTTTATCCTGTTTGGGGTGCATTATGTTTCCTGAATCTGTGGATTTATGCATTTCAACAATTCTAGAAAGTCTTCAGGCATTAGTTCTTCAAATAATGCCTCTCTTTCATTGTCTCTATTCTCTCTTTGGGGATCTGATCAGGCATGTATTAAATGTTCTTGTCTCTCTTCCACATTACTGAACCTCTCATTTTTTGTGTGTTTTTTTAAATGGATAATTTTATAGTTTAGTTGTGTTGTTCTTAAAGGTGTATGATCTACGTGTATCACATCTTTTGGGTCTTTTAAGATTTTTTTCGACAATGATATTTTTCATGTCAGGGACCAGAGACGACTCTTCTCCTGGCCAGAAGGGCTGCAGCTTCCCATGGGACCAGGGGTTACTTCTTTCCTTGAGATATTCTCAATTCAGAGATGTTCCACTGAAATTTAACTTTTCAGAAACTGGTAGGCCCTTGGATTTGCAGGCACTAGGTGGCTGACATTCAACACTGCCCTAAACAGATAGCTCCTTAACTTCAACACTTGACTGCTTGGCACTTGAATCCAAAATTCTTCTTTTTAAATTTATTTTTAATTATTATGGATGTATAATAGTTTACATATTTGTGGGGTACATATGATATTTCCATACAACCACACAGTATATATTGATCAAATCAGGGTAATTGGGACATCTGTTACAACCTCAAGCACTGATCATTTCTATGTGTTAGGAACATTCCAATTCCATTCTTTCCCAAAATTCTTATACCACTACAGATAAAGCTGTTTTTTTTCCTTTTTTTAATATTCACCCCTTCCTTGCCAAAAAAAAAAAAAAAAAAAAAAAGGAGGGGGAAAGCAGTAATAGTATTATAAACCTGCAGTGAATCTAGCTTTGCCTTGGCCCAAGCATGGTAGTCTTCAGAATGTCAAAAGCCTGGAGAACTCATGCTCTTGCTACCCTTGTATTGATAGTTCCAGCTTGCATAGATGACAGCAAAGGGGTGTGTTTGACTTTTATTCTTTGTGACCCTGATTTGCAGTCATGGTGGCTGTTTTGTGAGCTCACTTTTGCCTGCTCTTCATCAGTGTAAATCCTGAAGCCTTCAATCAGGGATATTTCTCTCTAGAGAGAATCTGCATCTACTTCTGCTGGGAGGCAGGATCTCCTAGTGACCTGTGACCATGTTACCTCCCTTCAGGGACCTGCAAATGTCTCAGGTTTAATTTTCTCCATTGCTGCTGGCCTGGTATCAATATCCTAATAGGATTGTACTATTAAGATATTCCCTTAAGGCCTCCCCATCTTCCCATTTACTTATAGCGCTTCCCTCTCTGCAAACAGCTCACATTTTGGGGACGATGGGGAGGGTGGGTGTGAATAAGTCTTGGAGATTTCTTGTGAGATTTCTTATATTGTATATTTATACAATATAAAGTGTTTTGTGTCTAGTATCTTGTTGTTTGATAGCATGAGGGAGCTTTCAGGATATCTAAACAGTCATATTATAAGAAATTGGGTTTTATACATATCTGTCTCCCCCTCCTAGACTCTGAACTCTTTGAGAAACAAAATATGCCTACCTCTAGTACATAGCATAGTGCCTGGATAGTAATAGACCCTCAAAAAATGTAAAAGAATATATGATGTAATAATGCTTTCCTCCCTCAAAACACTACCAAGGTACCCTCCACATATACATAGCATATTCTCCTTAGTCTGATTGTTTATCTTTGTTATTTATTTTCTGAATTTCTGTTTTATGAGGGAAAGCGAGGGCACAATTATTGGGGCTTGTTTCATGTTCAAACTCCTGTTCTATCACCCAGCTTCCCATTCCTTGGAGCAGTGGATGATGGTTATTACTATGAAGTATGAAGGATAAGTTTACTTTATGATAAAGTTCAGCCTGCGTGAGTTCTTCAGAGTCCTTGGGAATGTAATTAGTTTATAGATTTTAAATATCTGTATTCCACACATATATCACTGTTGGTATCCTGAGTCCCCTGAAGTTTTCTAGTTCAGACAGTCTGGTCTGTCCTGCATTCCCTGTTTCCCAGTAAAATAAGAAATAAGAATTCCCTGTAACTAAGTCCCGGGCATTGGCAGAATTCCAAGGTGGTATTATTACCAGGCTAATAGTGCTTAATAATTAATTAGGCTTATTCATTAGTATTATTAACTCTCTCCCCCAGCACCACCTGCAATCATTACGAGATGGCAGACAGATGTTTTCCAGGTGTTCACATGGCCATCTTGTGGGTTTTTCTCACTCAAATCTAGCAGGCTGTGAAGATGCCTGAGGTGGGGAGACAGAGGTTGAGGGTGGGGGTAGAAAGATGGTTAGAGCAATGAATGAGCATACATTTTCCGAAGAAGAGTCATGTCAGCCAGGTCTGTTGTTAATTAACACTGAGTTTGTTGAGAACGTGGCGTCCAGACTGCGGCAGACAGAAGGTGCACCCGATTTGTAACTAGCTCCCGCTAGGGAGGGGCTGGTGAGGAGAGAACACTCCTTCCCTGGGTGCCCTCCCACTGCCTGGTGAGCATATTCCACCCCCATAGGGTGGGAGGGTGGTGGGTTCCACAGTGACATGACACACAGTTGTCTGGAAGTGGGGATTGTGAGCTTCTGGGTGAGTCACACTTGCATCACTTGTATATAGACCCAGGCAGAGCTTTTCTAAACTGTGAAACTGAAGATCTTACTGCAGTAACTTGGATACATTACAGCTTGCTGATCAAAACGTCTCTGTGCCAGTGAAGATCTCTCATGTGGTAAGGTAGATTTTATAGCCCAACTTTGTGCCCTGCGTGTGCCTTTTGGCTGACAGAACCGCTGCGTCACTTAGGGGCAGACAGAGCTGTATTGTTCCATCGCCACCATCGACTGTACCCCAGCCTAGAGGCTGCCTTTCCTGAGGCCCCCCTTCCTTGCTCCTGATGGAAGCAGATGGAGAGTGGGAGTGATCAAACAGCTCAGACAGCCCCTGAGTCTGGGTGCTGGACACTTGTAGTAATTATCATAATAAAAATAAAATTGTCACCCATTAGTGAGAGTCTGCCAAGCATGGGTTTCAACCTCACAAGGATCCCTTAAGCATTGTGGCGTCATTATTCCTATTTTATAGATGCAGACACAAGTCCAGAGAGTTTAAGTCTGCATTCAGGTTATACAGATGCTAAAAGTTGCAGTCAGAGTTCAGACTTGGTTGTTTGATTCCTAATTGTGCCTTCATTTCTTTGTTCTACAAAATCCCACCATTCTTGACCCTAAGCTTGCTTTTTGGTGATTATGGTGGGTTGCTGAAAGTTTTAATACAATCTAATTTTGGTGGGAGATGTTCAGAATTAAAATATAATATAGTCAATGGACAAGGAGTTATTTTAAGCTAAGAACTTGTGAATATATGTAGGTACATTCTGGTAGAAAACAGGGGGAGGTGTGTTTATAGATGGAGCTGTATTTTTTTATGATTTAGACTAGAGAAACAACAACAACAGCAACACACATACACACACCCACACGCTCTGTTTGTGACTGAATAAACTGGCTGCCTGGGAGCAAGATGACCTCTGAGAACAGAGGGTTCAAACACAGGAAAAGAGACAGTGGTCAAGAGAAGCATAGGTGGTTGTTTATTCCAGACAAAGCCCCTGGCTCCAGGGCTGCCCTCAGGCTCTTTCTCCAGAGGGAGTTCATCCCATCAGTTCCTGGAGTGAGGTCTACTAAGAGAAGGCCTGGAGTGAATGTGCCCCCAGGCTGTTTTCTCACTGGAGAATCTCTTGTATTTGTAAAAAAGACCCGTCAGAGTCAAGTGGGAGGCACCAGAGCTGTGGGGACTGTGAACTCAGACTCATGGAGTTTCTTGATTGAAGCCCGTACTATGGAAGGGCCTGAATGCTAAATCTCTGGTGTTCTGGCTCCAAGGCAGGGGGGCTGCCAAAGTTTGTGTCGATGTTGGGAATGCCCGGCTTGCTTATCTCTCCGTCATTACCCTTGACACATAGTAGGCACTAATAATGGTTCTTCAATAAACTAAGAAATGGTAACTCATTCATTGAGCAGTAAGACAGAGATCAAGCTGTGGAAAAACATTTCATACCATGTTTAATAACATTATTCACTCAGTATATATCAAGCTCTTTTATACATAGACCTGTGTAAAGCACTGTGAAGGCTACAAAAATAAAACATATGGTTCCTATCCCTAAGGAATGGAAACTGTAGTTGAGAAGGCAAATGATAACTTAATGTTCTTCCCTTGACCTGGATTCCCTTCCCCTAATCTCCTCATCTAGATTCCTCAAGAATTCTTCAAGAGGGTCTTTAAGACCCTCTTCCAATGATGCCTCTTCCATGAAGCTTCTCCCTCCTCCTACTCTCAAGAGAGTATTATAATTGTTTCTGTATATGCATCATCTCCTATTTTAGTTTAGAAATGTTTTCAGAACATACTTGGCATCTGAATCATTGCTGTATTTTTCTTATCCTAGAGCCTAATGTAAACCTCGAACATATCAGGATATTTATGTGCATTAAAAATGAATGGTTGAACCAATGAAAATACAACAAAGAAAACAAGTTTTGAGGATGACACAGGGATGAGGATAGGCAAAGAGGGAGGGGAAGAATCTAGAATGCTAGAAAGGAGTCTGCTTCATGGAAAGGGAATTAATCATGAAGCCTATCTAGGATGGGGAGTTGATGGAGCTCCATGATGAAACAGAGCATGTGATTGGATCATGCTAGGGTTCATAAAAGTCTGTGATACTATCAAGAATGAGCACCTTACAGTCAAGATTCTAATATATTTCAATGAGGATTTGGAGGCCATCAAAAATGTAGTGTAGACCCAAGTAGAAAAGAAAAATATCCGTCAGGGGCTTTAGTCAACTAAGAAGGTGTACTGAGTAAAAGGGGCGATCTGCCCAAAGCGCTAGAAGCCAGTACTATGACACTAGCTTTTAGAGAAAATAAAAGCTTCATATTGAAAATCATCTCCCAAGGAGATGGGAGTGTCCAGTTCAAATCTGTCTCCCTATGCTGGCTTCAAAGCAGTATTTTTATTAGAAAAG
This sequence comes from Sapajus apella, assembly GCF_009761245.1. Classification (NCBI taxonomy): domain Eukaryota; kingdom Metazoa; phylum Chordata; class Mammalia; order Primates; family Cebidae; genus Sapajus; species Sapajus apella. The sequence goes on from NW_022437024.1 coordinate 1,812,925, forward strand.
TTGGATCCACCAGGTGGTGGATTCTGAAATTAGCAGGTGACGGTGGAAGGAAAGAGGAGGTAGAGGAGGTATGAAAGTCCTTGGGCATGTGTAGTTATCTCTTCATGATGTCTCATGGGTCCCATGTGCAAATTAAGGGGAGTTAGCATGAAACATGCTGTGGAAATTCAGGCTGTGATTTCAGCAAGCTTGTTGTGTGGAGACTCAAGCCGGTCATATGGGTTTCAACTTATTTCAGCCAGTTTTTTTTTTTTTGTCTCAGAAGCAGAGGGAGTTATGATGTTTCAGCAAGTTGTTTCTTCTTTTCAAATCTGCCATCCTGCAAACTCAAGAATTTCTATTCACGATTGGCTTCTCTAGCTCTTTGCGGGCACGGTTTCAAAGGTGCAACTGTGTCTGGGGTAGAGCTGGGAATCTGAATGCAAAAGGAAAACTAAACAGCAAGGCTTTGACAAGCAGAATGGATTATTTCATGGGTAGAACTGTTAAAAAGTGAAGAGTGGCTAGTGTGTCAGTACATTAGTCTGATTTTCCCCTGTAACTAATAATGGGGAAAATTAGCTGTTCAACTGGCCTCATAGAATCCAGCAGAGTGGAGAAGTAGAGGGTGTTCAGAGAGAAATAAATAGGAGGGCTTAACCTACATGAAAAGGCTAATTATATTCATTCTGGGGAATAAGACACAAGATAAAGTTAATAAGTAGATCTAGGCTAGAAAGGGGTTTAGGAAATTTCTGGACAAGTTGCCATTGAAAGTTGAATCTTTAATGCCTTCCTTTTCTACACATAGGACATTTTAAAAAGAGACAAATTCAAACTCAAAGCTATGTTCAAACACAAAATAAACACTCTGTGCAGCATAAACAAAACAAAAAATGTGTAAGATGGGTTGAAACTGGGGCTTGCTGAGCTTTGGGTCTGGAAATAGGCAGAGATAGCCAGAGGTTTTGGGTAGTGCAGAGTAACATAGACGAAAAAGGGCCCCATTCCAGGTAAGGAGTCAGAGATGGTGGTGGGGTGGGGTGGGGAACATCACCCACGAAAGAGGCTAACAAGATGTCATTTGACCTTTACTGGGGCTCTGGTTTATATCAAAGTGGGAGGAAGCAGACCCAGACTTTCACCTGGACCAAAGCCAGGAATGTCTGGGTTGGGAGCTGCAGTAGGAGTTCTAGTTTTATACTGGGAGCCTCAGAAGTCTGCATGGGGGCAACCGCAAAACTGCTAGGATGCTGGCAGAAGAGGTAGGAAGGAGGAGTGAAGGAGGAAGAGAGAGAGAGAGAATAAATTATCAACATAAGACTTCAAACTGACAGTGGCAGAATCTCTGATCACTACAACTTCCACCTCCTGGGTTCAAGTGATTCTCATGCCTCAGCGTCCCAAGTAGCTGGGACTGCAGGCATGTACCACAGCTTCCAGCAATTTTTTTTTGTTTGTTTTTTGTATTTTTGGTAGAGATGGGGTTTTGCCGTGTTAGCCAGGCTGGTATTGAACACTTGATCTCAAATGATCTGCCTGCCTTGGCTTTTGAAAGTGCTGGGATTACAGGCGTGAGCCACAGTGCCCAGCCTTGAGTATTATTATTATTTACCAAAAAAAGTAAATGGGTTGCCAACATTTAAGAATTGAGACTTTGTAGCCTTTTAATATGTATGTATATTTAAACTTTTTTTTTTCTTTTTTAAATTAGTAGAGATGGGGTCTTGGTCTTGCTGTGTTGTCCAAGCTGGTCTTAACCTCCTGGGCTCAAGTGATCTTCCCACCTCAAGCTCCCAAAGTGTTAGGATTACGGGTGTAAGCCACCACACCTGGCTGCCTTTCGTGAAAACTCGGTAGATCTACCAGCCTGCCCCTTTGATGGCAGTGCTGGTCTACTGAAGTTGAGCAGTGTCCGCTTCCTTAATCGCTGTGGAAATTTGAGTTATAGCCTCCTTTTAAGAGGAAGTTTTTAAGGCATATATTAAATACAGATTGTCTTCTTTGATTTTATATATGCTGTTCCATTCTTATTTCTAGTTCCTATAGTCATAATGCTCTATGATATATGTGGGATAAATGTGACTGGTCAGGTTTACAAAATTTGGAAGTTATTTAATAAGTGATTATGTAAAGTGATTTTAATTCATTCATAGGAATAAAAATAAATGCTGCAAACTGGAATTCCCAAAACGTAAAGGGGAAAGTAATGCTAAGAAAAGGGTGACAACAACATCAACTATCTGGAAATGAGTTTATCCCAATGAAATAAAAACCATAGAGTTATCTAAGGACGACTTTAAGGCATGTGTGCTCAGATCTTTAGAGAGATAAAAAGAGAATGTCCTTAGAAAAACAGTAAATTACAGCACAATCGAGTCAGAAATAAAGCAAAAGCAGCTAAAAAAAAAAAAAAAAGACAAAATCAGAAATCCTAGAAGTGAAAAATGATAATTGAAATGGAAAAATCTTAACAGACAAGACAAGATAAATCCTATACTGGACACAAAGAGAGAATTAGTCAATTAGAAGATATTAGGAAGTCATTCAAATTAGAGCAAGTAAAAACATAAAAGCGCAGTTAAGAGCACATGTAATAGGAATTCCTAAAGACAGCAGAGGAAATTACAGAGAACTCATATTAAAAGAGATGAGATAGCTAAACATTTTCCAGAATTAAGAAAATACATGGGTCATCACACTGAAAATACACATCATGGACTAAAAAGAAATCCACACCTAGACATGTTGTGGTGAAATTGAGGAATATAAAATATAAGAGGATTTCTTTAGAGCTACCAGAGAGGAAAGAAAATCCAGATCACTTCAGAAAGAAAGAATTTTCTTCCATGGTCAGCAGACCACTCATTAACAATAAAAAAGTGCAGTAATAATATCTTCAAAGTTCTGAAAAAAAATGAAGGTTAAATGAGTTTTTAAAAATCTAGGTATAAAAATAGTCAACACTGAGAACAACTGAGCATATGCTCCTCACACCCAGTCCCCGGCCCTTGCTAGTAGAATTATGCCATCTAGAACTGTGGTTTTTTTTTTTTTTCCTTGAGGTGGAGTTTGGCTCTTGTTGCCCAGGCTGGAGTGCAATGGCGACATCTCAGCTCACCACAACCTCTGCTTCCCAGATTCAAACGATTCTCCTGCCTCAGCCTCTCGACTAGCTGGGATTACAGGCATGTGCCACCATGCCCGGCTAATTTTGTATTTTTAGTAGAGACTGGGTTTCTCCATGGTGGACAGAATGGTCTCGAACTCCTGACCTCAGGTGATCCACCCCCGCCTTCGCCTCCCAAAGTGCTGGGATTACCACTGCACTCGGCAATTTTTGTATTTTTAGTAGAGACGGTGTTCCACCATGCTGGCCAGGTGTTTCACCATGTCGAACTCCTCATGTCAGGTGATCCACCCGCCTTGGCCTCAGAAGTGTTGGGATTACAGGCATGAGCCACTGTGCCTGGCCAGAATTGTGGTTCTTAATTGGGGAAAATTTCTCCCTTAGGAGACACTTGGAAATATCTTGAAACATTTCTGATTGTCATGATTTGGGAGATGATATTTTTATCTAGTGGGTAAAAGTGAGGGAAACCACTAAAATCCAACAGTGCATAGCGCACCCCACCATAAAAATTATCTTGTTTAAAATGTGAATAGTGTCACTGTTGAGAAACCCTTAGCTAGAAGACAATAAACAATATGAACTTAGAAACTGGTATAATATATTGGCTAATCAAATTGACTGTAAGTTATTACAAAATATTAATAATGCTTCTAAAACAGGTGGAGATACATTTGGCAATGGGGATATTTTTGTAAAAACTGCTTGAGGCGTGACGGACGTACAAAAAGCTGCACATATTAATGTACACAACTTAGTGGGTTTTGAGATCAGCATGTAACCATGAAACCGTCACCACAATTTATGCCATGAGCATGTTGATCATTTCCAAAAGTTTCCTCCTGTCCTCTTTATTATTATTAATTTGTGTGATAAAAACACAAGTATTCCCCACTCTTGGCAAATTTTTAAGATACAATACAGTATTTTGTCTTAGCTGTAAATACTATGCTGTACAATAAATCTCTAGGACTTGCATTTGAAATTGCTTTGGCTTTGAAATTGTCTCCTTTTAGAATTTCCTAGGTGTAGAAAAGGGAGGCTTCAAAGAATCAATTTTCAAGGCCACCTTGACCTGACATTTCCCACTTTGTGTAACTGAAATTTTACATCTGTGACTAACTGGTAGTGGTGGTAGGGGAGAATTCTTAGTAGTTAGTTAAAGCATGGTAAAATCTTTGTTTTATAAAAAAGAAAGATAAAAATAATAACTTTATACTTTATTAAAAATGTACAGTTAAGATTGTTAAAATGTTTGGAATATCAGAACAGTAGAAAAATAATCTGCAGTTCCAAACCAGCAAATGAAGAAAAGTAGGGCTGTAGACAACTTTATTAGTTTGGTGAAAGTCAAGGAAAGAGAGAAAATGAAGCAGAAAAGTACGGAAAACGAAAGACACAAAATAAATAGAAATAAGTTCAAATATGTCAGTAAACACAGCACATGAAAACAGATTAAACTCATCTATTATAGATCTCAAAAACATGAAGTTGGGCAAATGTGTATATATATATGTAGGATGATAACACCATTTGTGTAAAGATGAAAATATTATCTATTATTATGTATACCTGGGTATTATTTATTCTTGAATAAATGTTGCTCATGGATAAATACATGTACAGTGAATATTTTAAAACATTAAAAGAAAAGATAGGCTGGGCGTGGTGGCTCAAGCCTGTAATCCCAGCACTTTGGGAAGCTGAGGCAGGCAGATCACGAGGTCAAGAGATCAAGACCATCCTGGCCAACATGGTGAAACCCCGTCTCTACTAAAAATACAAAAATTTGCTGGGTGTGGGGGTGTGCGCCTGTAGTCCCAGCTGCTCAGGAGGCTGAGGCAGAAGGATTGCTTGAGGCCCGGAGTTTGAGACCAGCTTGGGCAATATGGGGACACCCCATCTCTAAAAAAAAAAAAAAAAGCAAAAAACTAGCCAGGCATTGTGGTGTGCACCTGTAGTCCCTGCTACAGGGAAGCTGAGGCAGGAGGACCATTTGAGCCCAGGAGTTTGAGGCTACAATGAGCTATGCTCACACCACTGTACTACAGCCTGGAAGACAGAGCAAGACCCTGTCTCAAAATAACAAAACAAAACAAAACACCTTCAGAATAGTGGTTTGCTCCGTTCTGGGGTTAGAAGGAGGGGAATGAGACTAAAATAGGAAATGCCAATCTTTTTTGAAATATCTTATTTCAAAAAAGAAAAAATTCTGAAGCAAATATGAAGAAAAAGTTAACATTTGGATTGCCAGTACACAAATGTTCATTATATTAGCCTTCATACTTTTTGGAACATTTGAAATAAAATTTAAAATATGTCATTACAAATGGATTAAAAAATGGAATGAAGACTGTCCTAGGAAAAGATGAAACAGATCAGCATACCTGATAGTAGATTTTAGATGTAAATCTCCATTTTTTTTTTCTGTAATGATGTTTTCTTGCAAAGCTGGTGGCATCACTTGTTAAAAACGTGACTAACTCATAATTATTTTAGATTTGTATTTAATCGCATATTTATTCTCTCTCTATTAAACACATATAAGAAGTAGTTCCCTAATTTATGTAAAATAAACCAACAAAAAGATATATGCATTCATAAGCAGTAAATACATAAGTAAAATCTATCACAATTTCCCATAGGAGAAGGCAGTATCTGCAGGACATCGTGGAAGGAAACTGCAGATAAGCACACATAATGGGGAGAAGTCTGCTCCTGTCTCAGCTCGGCCATGTGGGGCTCTGGGCAAGTTGTGTTGATATGTGCTCTCACTAGGAGATCAGGTTCCTTGTAAAAACCAAAAGAGGCTAATGACACTTGTCTGATGCTTGAAATGATGAGGGTGAAAGCACTATGCAAATTTTAAAAGCAAAGCAAGATGTCTGAAATAGACCAGGGATAAGTTTCACTGGCTGTGAAAATTCAGGTAAGAGAAATGTGAATAGAATGTTTATGCCCCGAATGGTGGGGGCATGGAGCAGGGAGATGCTTGGAAAGTAGAGGAACATTTCTACTCCCTGCTCAACATGTACCTTAGGCTAAAGGGTACTAAAACTAATTTGAAGCATTCCATCCCAGAGGGCATCTCCCTACCTGCTGCTAGAATTGGATAAAAGGCAATGATGCGGGACAGGTCAGTAAGAAATTGGCATTCATGTTGGAGATGCCGGCTGATGAATTCACACAGGACATAAAGTTTACATATATATATATATATATATATATATGTAATATATATACATACATATACATACATATATATACATATATATATGTAACTTTATATATATATGTAAACTTTATATATATATGTAAACTTTATATATATATGTAAACTCAGCATACTTTCCACTGATACATGTGTCTACATATATATGTAAACGTATATATATATGTTTACAAATATATATGTTTACATATATATACGTTTACATATATATGTAGACACATGTATCAGTGGAAAGTATGCTGAGCTTACATATATACATGTGTCTACATATATATATGTTTACATATATATATATGTAGACATATGTATCAGTGGAAAGTATGCTGAGAAGGATAATTGCTTCAGAGGCCACATCGCCACATCTCCAAATATCCACCCAAGCTGCAGGATTAGCATAACTATCATCTCTGGATACCTGCGGAGGTGGTAGGTGTACCAGCCACAGGCTAACTGAGTTCTCAAAAATTCTCTGGTCCCTAGTAGTTACTGCCATGCTGGTCCCTGTGGCAGTTGGGCAGCAAGTTAAATTAGTTTAATATAATTTGGAAATCTATAACACTTTTCATTTCCCAATGTATCCCAAAGCACTTAGTGTTTAAAGAAATGAAGTCAGAATTTTCTCAGGACTATAATTAGAGAAGCAAAGAAAAAGAACTCAGAGAGCTGTAATGGAAGTGGAAAGAGGCCTGGCAGAAGTCCCTAGTGGTCCATGAAAAAGATGTCTAGACAATTAGAAGCCTCCAATATTCCTAATAACAACAGGTACTGAGTGATTACTATGTGACATGTGCTTTGCTGAGTGCTTTATGTGGATTAGCTCATTTATGCTGCACAACCACTCTGAGGTTGTTACTACTGTGATGTTGATTCCATAAGGACACTGAGGCTTGGAGGTCACATAGCCAATAGTCAGTAGAATGGGAATATGAACAGACCTCTGCAGCTTTCCCGAGCCCAAGCTCTTCAACATTATTCTAGTATTTTTTGGAAACCTTGTCAGGCAAATAGCTTCATAACTTTTGCCAAGTGCAGCTGCCACCTGGGAAATTATCTATTAAATATCTGTTTAACTCACCCCACCCCCACTTTTAAAAAACATTTTACTGAAAGATGAAACAGAGATACAGAAAACTCCAGAAGCAAACATAGGAATGAATGAAGGCGAACACCTCAGTACTCACCAGCCGGGGTAAGACATAGAACTTTGCTACTCACCTCTGAACCCCTTCGTGTGCCTTCTATTAATCAGAACCCCTCCCTTCTCCCACAGGCAACCACTCATTTGACTTTTTGGGTGTGTCATTTTAGTTTTATCTCTTGCATTTTATTGTAGTTTTATCACCCCAATGTACATCTCTGGATCCTGTAGAGTTGTTCTTTATAAAAATACGATTATGTCTTTTAGATGTTTTTTAATCTACAGGATCTCCCTCCATCTTTTTCTTTTACTTGCAATTTTCTTGCTATAGATCTTGGCTGTTTGTCGGTTTGCTCAGTCTAGATCTTGCTGATCGTAAGCTCACAGTACAGTTCAACATGTTCTTCTGTCCTCCATATTTTCTGTAAATTGGCAACTGGATTTAGAGGCTTGATAGACACAGGCTCAATCCATTTGACAAAACTTAGGTGGTGTTGCATTCTTTCAGCAAAAGGAGGCACATAATACCTGTCGACCTCAAAGCTTAAATCTGTTCATTCATTAGGCAATATACAGTGATGATATTCTAATTCTGTTATTTCATTCTTTGCAAGTAACTAATTTCTTCTTACTATGATAAACTTACAGATTTACATATGTGTAGGATTTACATCTATTGCAATTATTACTCTTAGTAAAGCCCAAAATGTTCTATCTTTGGCCCACTGGAGCATACTTGGTTTGGCTCCTGAGTTTTTTTTGCTATGACCCTAGTAGTGTTTGATAGTTTTCTGGCTATTTGGAATAAAAAATATAACAAGATTATCTTATGATTTCCTACCTCAAACTTAGAATCTACTATTTCTCCAAAAGCTCTGTTTCTCTATGTGAAAAGTGATATTTTAAGACCGTAATCTGGGGATCAGGGAGGTTCATTGTTACAGTATTGGTCATAGTTTGCAGGTATTTTCTGTCGATAAAGTTAGGAAATAAATATATTTTATGTTTAAAAATATAAATAACAAATATCACATGAATTCATACTGATACTTCCAATTCAAATTCAGTACTATAGAGTCTTTGCTTAACCTTTCCTATGTTATAGATCTCCTTTCTTCTACACTGAGAATTCTGTTTCCTAAAGACACAGGAAATATCAGAATTAGAATATGCCATGTTACTTATTTTCTTTTTCTCACATTACACATACACTAATCTCAGTGCAGTAATGAGTCTGACTCTACTTTTGATGTTTGGCTGCAGACAGCTTTTAGGCCTTTTCTTCCCTCTTTTCCTCTTGCCTCACATCTGGGCAAACTGATAACAAAGCTTACATACTCCCTGTCTTGGCATTAGTGGAGAGTTCAAACCATGCAGGCCCAGGCCACACATGGGAACCTTCATCTCAGCCTCATCCCCAACCGCAATAAAACTCCAAGCTAGTTCCCATCTTTCCTTCCTCAAGACAGCTTTGGACCTGCTGGGAGCCTGCCTTGCATTGCTCAGAAAGCCTCATGATGTAAGAAACTGTTTCATATCCATTTGGTGCATGCATGGCATCACCAGTCTCAACATTTGACCTATTCATTGGGAGGGGGAGCCATCTCATCTCTGAAGGGTGACCTAAACACTCAATTGCCATCAAACTAATTTCTAAGAGGTGTTAAAATTGTTTTGTATATGTACTCTCTGTTCTTGCCCCTTCATTTTTTTGTAGTTATATCTACATTGTCAGAGTTAAAGCCATTTCATCCTCTATTTTTTCTTTTTCGGGACTCATTTAGTCATAGGCATTCAAGTAATTATATATCTACTATTCCAATCTGTGTACAGAAGTATCTCTAGCTTTTTTTTTTTTTTTTTTTTTTCACTTGGAATGGGGCTTTGTTTTTTTGCCCAGGCTAGAGTGCAGTGGGTCCCATCCAGCTCACTGCAAACTTCGTCTCCCAGGCTCAAGTGATTCTCCTGCCTTAGCCTCCCGAATAGCTATTACAGGTACCTGCCACCACATCCCGCTAATTTTTGCATTTTTAGTAGAGATGGGGATTCCCCATGTTGGCCAGGCTGGTCTTGAACTCCTGACCTCGTCATCTGCCTGCCTCGACCTCCCATAGTGCTAGGATTATAGGCATGAGCCACTGTGCCTCGCCTCTAGTCATTTTCGTTGTCTAAAATTTATTTGGTAGATTTCTTAGAAAATGCTCATCAGAACAATATTCCCTAGGTTCCTGTATGTTGCTATTTGTGCTCTAGTTAGAGAATGTAGTGGTTAGTTTTGTTTGATATAAAATCTTTGGGTCATGTTTTCTTTCTTTGAGTGTATTATTAGTGTTTCTCCATTGTCTTCTACTAACTTTTAAAAGAAGTTAGAAATAGATTTATTGAGGTGTAATGTACGTGCAATAAAATCCATCAGTTTTCAGTTTCTTGAATGTATTGGAAAGGCTACTTCATTATTGCATCATTTTGTATGTTGCTTTTTTGTGAGAAGATGAAGGCTAACTTGGGATCCATTCATTGTAAGCGATTTGGTCTTTTTGTCTGTCGTACAGCATTGCTGGCAAAAAGTTGACAATCTAATTTTCTTTCTTTTACAAATTATTTACTTTTTCCATCTAGTTATTGCTCAGATAATTTTTTCTCTTTTAAAGTCAAGTAATTGTATGAATATGTGTCATCTGTGGTCATGCTGAATTGCTATTTTCAGATATGCATTGTGTTCCTTTGATATGTAGTTAGTATTTTTAAATTACAGGGATGTTTCCTTAGATTTATTTTCTATTTTTTATGTTTCCTTTGTTTGCTCTGGTTTTCTTCTCCAGGGATGCCTATTTTCTGTGTGCTGTATTTTCTTTGTTTATTTTCAGTATTTCTCTTTTTATCTCTTTTTCGCCTCTTTCTTCATTTCTATTTTAAGCATTTTCCTTATTTTCACTTTCTCTTGAGGAATTACCTATTGTATTTATTCACCCATGTGTTCTTTCTTGTTTAAGCTCTCATTTCTGAGATTTTTTTTTAATATGTAATTTTTTCTTGTGTTCTGTGACCTAATTTCTAAGTTTTTTGTAGTTTTCATTTATGTTATTCTTTCCTTTCTTTTTTCATGTTTTTTTTTTTTTTTTTTGAGACGGAGTTTCGCTCTTGTTACCCAGGCTGAAGTGCAATGGTGCGATCTCGGTTCACCGCAACCTCCACCTCTTGGGTTCAGGCAATTCTCCTGCCTCAGCCTCCTGAGTAGCTGGGATTACAGGCATGCACCACCCTGCCCAGCTAATTTTTTGTATTTTTAGTAGAGACGGGGTTTCACCATGTTGACCAGGATGGTCTCGATCTCTTGACCTCGTGAGCCACCCGCCTCGGCCTCCCAAAGTTCTGGGATTACAGGCGTGAGCCACTGCGCCCGGCCTCTTTTTTCATGTTTTAAGTGCCTTTTAGTTAGTTTAGAAATAGAGAGTTAAAGTTTTTATCTGTTTATGGACAGTTTTCCTGAAAAAGATGTTATTTTGCTTTGTATTCTTATTTTTGTTATAATTACTTTGTGTGGGATTTAACCTCAGTCCTTTCCTCACATTCTTATTTATATAAAATTCATTTCCCAGAAATTTTAGAAAAAACCTGCGCTCAAGTCAAGATAGATTTTCTAAGTTCACAAAGCTCCCTCTTCTGCACTTTTGTATAGTGTTAAAAATATTTAGAGAGAAGTTTGCTTTCTGAGGTCTCCCGGCTGTTACTGTTTTCTAATTTCATCTAGATATTTTTTTCTCACTTACCTCTATTCTTTCTAACCTGCTCAATTTTACTTCTATTCCAGGAGTTACTGTTTAGTCTGAGGTCCTCTCCTGGAAGGGATTCCTAACTAGCCAGTCCTGAGAGTTTATAAAAAGTAGTCTTTTCAGTTCTCTTGGGATCCTACTATAGTTTACTTGTACTCACCCATGATTTGGGAGGGAAAAATCACTACCAGTTTTAGCTGCTGTTCTCAGATTGGCCTGTCAAGCTTTCTGATAAACACCTGCGGTTATCCGGGGTTCTCCTCATGTTTTCCACTAATGTTTGGCTCTGCTATCTATTTGTTTTCTTTTAGTATGAAGATTCAGGAAGCTTGAAAACCCATGCTGTTGTTGTCTTGTGATCCTCCCAGAAACTTTTACTAACCTTTTCTTTTAATTACCTTTTTTTTTTTGGTGGGGTGGGGGGGCATGGGGGAGAACATTTGGTGCCTTGAGATAAAGTGTACATGTAATAAAATTCACTGATTTTATGTTTCTTGAGTTATCTGAAATTCTGTTTTACTGTTGAGTTACTTTGTATATTGCTTTTGAGAAGTTGGAAGCTAATTAGGTATCTATTAATTTTAAATGACCACTTCTTTTTGTCTGGAGTTCCAGATGTTTTAAAAAAATTAAATTCAGTGTCTTAATTATTCTACTAGGTTCTGTCCTAGTGCTAGCCATTTGGGGTCAAATACTTCAAGGTACATTGTAGGTTCCTTCAATATATAAATTTATTTCTTTTATATTTTTAAAAAGTTTTCTTGCATTGTATTTTTAAATTTTTATTCTGTCTTGTTTTTCTTCTTTGAAGTCTCCATTATACATACATTGGGTCTTCCTTAAGTATCTTCTACATATCACTTTCTTTCTAATATCTTTTACCTAATTTTTAATTTTATTTTCATTTTCTTGGTTGTTTTCTCTTCCCAATTTAATGTAATATATTTTCAATAAAAGCTATTTTCACTTGAGTGCTTTTAAATCTAGTCTTCATTTCCGAGAAGACTTTTTCTTTAGTTTTCTTTCCCCAAGTTCAGCCAATTCTCATGTCATTTTCTTTTTTGTCCATTTTCGTTACAAGTTTTAAATTTCTGGTTGAAGGGTACCTTTCTCTTACAAATCCTACTTTAATGATATTTAATTCATGTTGGAGCATTGTGTTACAGTTTTCCTCTACTTCCTGATTGATATTTTGGAAGGGTTTGGTTTTTTTTTTAATGAGCTGTTTTGATTTTCACTTTCCATTTTCTTCCTATATTAGCTTTGCTTGGATGTCTCCTGATATTTCCATTTATGTTAAAATGCCTTGGAATTTTTTCAGATAAGCAACAACAGATGTTTATATAAAGGTGTGAGAGTAGTTAAGTCTCTTTATTTTACTTTTCTACAGTGCAGTACGCTTTCTTGAATACACGGTGTCTCTTTGGGAGAGGAGGGCTCCTGGTTTTCTGATTGTATCTTCTATCACTTCAGTAAAAATTTTATTTTAAATTACTTACTTCCTAATTCCCTTCACTCCCAAGCTACTCTAAAGGACATCACATCAGTCAGGGTCCAGTCAGAAAACAAATGAATGCAGCAGTAATTGGAAATTGAAAGCCTAATATAAAGAATTCTTAACTAGTAATAGTTGAATGCTAAAGAAGACTAAAGAGGACACTCAGAGATCAAAAAGTAGTGTGTTAAAAAAACAAACAAACAAACAACTACTACGTCTAGGCTGAGGAAAAGTGGTAACAAAGAAACAAAGAACTTGGAAAAGCATCTTCATCCTCACAAGCCTGAGATTTAGACCTTTGTGAAGAGGAACATACAACGGATCTATCATGGCAAAGCTTGCCAAGGCCTGGGTCAAGTGGGGATCCAGTTGCCTGCTATAGCTGGAGCTGCTGTAGCAGAGGCTCATGGAAGCCATCAAAAATCAGATGCCAGGCAGGTAGAACATGGTTTAAAAGTGCAGCTGGCGATTCCAAGGAAGGAGCCCATTGGCTGGGTCACAAGTGGCCACTAGGTGGGGGCAGAGTAGCCTGAGGGCACAGCCAGAGCTGGTCCATGAGGGCCACTAGGCTGCAATACTGAATAAAAAATGGTGGGCTAGAACCTGGAAGAGAAGTGTCTTCATGTGGTGATCACCTACAAGTGTCATGTCAATCCTCTGTTGATAAAGCCTTGTGTGCCAGCTAGCAAAGGAGACACGTTTACAGGGTCTGGCTTCGGTATTACAAAGCTGCACGAGGAAGGGTGGATTCAGAGCTGGGAGACAATTAACTGGTAAGTGGTACAGAGCTCTTCTTTTCCAAGTTGTCTTCTTCGCTCCCAGAAACAGTGCCTTCCCAATGCCACCACATTTGAAGCTATACCCTCTCAAGCACCATTTTTTTCAATTTCCATTTGCCAGTAGTCTTATTTACTGTCTCAGATATTTTCTCAGTATTTCTCAACTCAAGATGGGATCTTCCCTGGAGGTAAATTTGTATGCATGATGCCATCTCAAAAACATTGTGCTCTCTCTTTCTTATCGTAACCTCTGACTCTGCTCTGGCCTGAGCTACAGTTGTGGCTCTGCTGGTTTCAGATGTGTACTTTCCCACTTACCTGAAAAACAAAGTTTGTAGCTTTCTTTGTCGACTACTGTGTAAAAACACCACTTAAGTGGCATGTAAAAATAAGCTTGCCATTTCTTGATTATCCATCTTTGGGTCTGCTGAGTTTTGGTTGACGTAGGCTGGACTTAGTTACAAACTGTGGGTTGGGTCCAAGTCTACAAGCCTCTTATCTTCCCCTAGTAGTGGCTACTCAAGGCTTGCTATAATCATAGCAAAAGACAAGAGAGTAAGAAAATAAGGCCATCTATAAAAATACATTCCAAATCTCTATTTACAAAATATTCCTTAGACCAAACGTATATAACCAGGAGACAGAAAAATGTGTTTTCCCATAGAATTTGGAAGTGACAGGAAGTGAATATTTGCTGACAATAATTTGCCGTAGATTTCCTTTCTGTCTATACATATCTATGTGCTTCCCATATTCAAAATATTCTCATTTCCATCCCAAGAGTTCTCAAAGTCTTATCAAATCATGGCATAAGGCTTGAAATCTAGGATCTTATGATCTACATCAAATACGTGACTCCTCTTGATACAGAAGCTTTTAAACCGTGAAGGCAAGTTGTTATCTACCGCCACTCCACACATATCCAAATATATAACGGTGGAAGAGAAACAGGTTACCTTCAATAAATATTCTAATTTTAAAAAGGCAAGAACTGCCATCACATAGCACATAGACACTGGTCCTTTGACATTATGAAATCCTGGTGGGCAAATATCAGATTCCACTACATTGGTGGTAAAAATGTTTCTTCATTAGGCTCTGGTGATCTCTGTAGAAGTACTCCTAAGTCCATCATTCCTCACTATTTTTAGCTCTACCTTCTGAAAATTCCTTCTTGGTTTTTTATTTGATTTCTATTGACGCCAGTGCCAAAAGTCACACACACATATTTTTTTGATACATGCCTGTCTCTTTCTAGACTTAAATTGCAGCAAATTTGGACAAAATATGCTTTTATGGAATCATGCTCAAACTTTCTAGTTGTACCTTTATTTGGTTGAAAAGGTCTGCAGACGGTTACCTTCATCTCTTTAGAGGTATAAGCAAGTATTATAGCCACATCATTTATTTGATCTTTATCCTGGGGTCGTGTTTTATTAGAAGCACCCTGGGTTTGGCCTTTTCTCTGAGGCTGTGTCATAATGGGAACACCTTTGATTTAGTAATTAGCACTTTTATTTTCCAAGTCTGTAATCTTCCTTTAAATATTGCCTGCAAACCAGTTAGTATTTTTCTGATTGACTCTCTCTCATGTAGGACCTTATCAAATGCAGTTACTAGCAATCAGCTTACACTTTCAATGTTTTGCCTCAAAACATCCTCAACCAACACTCATCTTTATTAGGTAAATATTTTGACTTCTAAGATATCGCAGGTCATATTTTCCCAATTTGGCACTGCATAAGAGAGATTGTTATTTTTCATTCTTATATGACAGTCTCCTCATCGCCAACTTCTCAGTCCCCTAATCAATACCAAATAGTTTCAGTTTTAATTGTAGCAGCATCTTACTTCTGGTACTAATTTCTGTCTCTGTCAGCTATTGCTACAAAACAATCCTAAAACTCAGGTGCATGAAACAATAAACATGCATCTTTCACTCATGCTTTTGGACGTTGACTGGGGTTTAGCTCATCTAGCTTAGAAGGTTTGCTTATGAGTTCAGGTTATGTTCAGGTCCTCTTCAAATGTCTTTTATCCTTTATGAACCAGCTGCTAAAAGGGGCATACCCTACTCTTTTCAATGCAAAGTACACGAGGACAAAAGAACATGCTCAGCCACGCAGGCACATTTCAAGTTTTTCCTGCATCAGTTCTCAATATGCCGCTGGTCAAAGCAATTCACATCCCCACTCTTAATTTCAGAGGTGGTGTTTGTGATTCTTAGGTGGGAAGGAGAGAGTGAATAGTTGCTGAACATTAACGTAATCATTCAATATACTATAATCTGTCTCCTGGTTATGCTACTGAGGGCACAGGTTTTAGTTGTGTTTGTTCCATTTGTCTGTTTGGTTTTAGAGGGTGTATGAGAAATTTAGATTCAGGCAACTGCCATTATCCTGTGGAAACCCAAAAGTTCTCTGTTTAAATCAACTTAAGCATTCTTTTTCCCTTTACTTGGCCCCAAGTAATAATGTCCCTAAATCAAAGATTTAATGTGTAAGATATATTTTTCTTTTTTTATGTCGAACCGTCTTTCTTTGAAACATAGCACCTTACAATCCTAATGCTATCTATCATACTTCAATAAGAGAAATTTCAGCATCAACTAATGAACAGTAGCTCAACTTACAAGAGATCAATCAAAAGTGCTTTAAAACGAGCAGCATCGGCTGATGTTCTGCTGAATCTCTGGGCATTCAGAACCCAGCTACAGGGAAGACAATCTGTCGGGTTGTTTTCTGGACTCAAGCCCTCAGGTCACAACCTTCCTCTCTCCTGGGGATCCACGTGGCCCATGGTCCCCTGATACTTCTGGGGCCCTGTGGGATGAGGGCAGAGCCTCAGGAGCCGAAATGCCCCTCAGGAAAGGCTGGAACTTGGCCTCACCATCAGCTGGCTTTTGCCTGTTGTAGTCATTCTTTCTGGAGTGCCTGGAGCACCCTCTCAGTGGACACAGCAAGCAGCCATCCAGCCCACCTGAGCCATTTTCTCATGGAAGAGGATTTCCCTCTGAAGACTGGAAGTCTCTTTCTTTAATTCCTGGGCCAGGTCTTGGGACATTTTGTAGCAGTCATGGGTCTGACACACACAGTTCAAGTATTTGCAGACCTTGTGAAGTCTCTGGCCGAGGTCCAGGCAGCAGGCTCCTCCTCTGTGGGCTCCAGCGAGGCCCCATCACATGCTCCTGGTGTGGCTCTTCTCCACTGTGCTGTGAAGCCTGTGGGATGTGCCTTGGATCAGTCACTTGGGGAAGCTCAGGAGGCTTGCCATTTTGTGCTTTTTTCAGAAGTTCACCTAGATCCTGATGGGGAGACCCGCTCATTTCATTTAGAACTCTTAAGCAGAGGGTTCAGAGCAATCAAGGACTGGCCTCCAGACTGGTCTTGTCTGCAAAGAGTCTGTCTCCCTTGCTAGATTGAGCTCCTTGAAAAAGGAACTCTGTTTCCCTAACCCCAGTGGCTCGCCACTACCCAGTATATACTAGGGGCTCAGTCGCTTTTTGTCTTGTTTTCTCGTTGACTCCACTCTGACTTAGGACATGTCACTTTCCCCTCTTGACTTCCACATTCAGAGCTGTGAATAAGAATAAGTAGGCCAGGAGTGGTGGCTCACACCTGTAATCCCAGCACTTTGGGAGGCTGAGGTGGTTAGATCACAAGGTCAAGAGTTTGAGACCAGCCTGGCCACGATGGTGAAACCCCACCTCTACTAAAAATACAAAAATTAGCCGGGCACGGTGTCGGGCACCTGTAATCCCAGCTACTCGGAAGGCTGAGGCAGGAGAGTTGCTTGAACCCGGGAGGCGGAGGTTGCCATGAGCCGAGGTTGAGCCACGGCACTCCAGCCTGGGTGACACAGCAAGACTCCGTCTCAAAAAAAAAAAAAAAAAGTAGATAAAGGCCCTTCTAGCTTTAAAACCACTCCAATATAGAGAGAACTCTGAAGCCAGAACCAGAAGCTGAGGAATGGTGAATAGAGCATTTCCCCCGGCATGATGGGAGGACCTCTAGATCTGGCTATTAGGGTGGTTTCCTGCAGCTTGAATGCCTCTGCAGAATTTGATCCTAGTTTTCAAATCAGACTCAAGAATAATCTTTAGTATTGGTGACTTCGTGATTTTTTTTTTTTTTTGGTTGTTGTTTGTTTTGTTGAGACTTTGTTATTGACACAACAGCTTCTGGAAATCTTTCTCACGGAGAGTCTTGGCACTTCTTTGGCCACATTAGGGGGGTGCAGGCTCCCTGTGCTTGTTAGCTGCATCCTACTCCTCTGCAGAGGTTTCTTCAGACACTACGGAGTGACTGGCCATGTCATCTGTCACAGGTGTAAACACAGTGACAACCGAGAGCCTGAAGCTGCTGGGATGAGTGCCTGCCATGGAATCCTGTTCCCTGGCAGGCATCTTTACACTGCGCTCCGGTGATCAGGCCTGCTCCTTCCAAGAAGACAGGACTCCAGGACAGCCAGGATTCTGCTCCCTGAGACACTATGGTCTGTGTGAGCCTCAGGCCTGAAGGGGCGCAAGCCGTGGAGAAGGTGAGAGTTGAGTGTGGATGGTCACGTTAGAAAGGCAGTGGCCCAGCCCTCTGTGACAAGCAGAGCGAGTCGGCCTCCATCTCGCCACTATCTTGTCGCCGCTTCCCTTAGGAGTACTGTGAGCTCTTCCCCACGACCCACCTTTCACCTTTGCCCCATTTGCACTCAGCAGTAGCCTCTCTGGCACTGCCAGGGACTGGGTGCAGGGAGTGGAAGGGCAGCCGAGGGCATGAGGTGGGCGGGCAGCCTGTGTAGGTGTCTCTTGCCCTTTCTACCCAGACAAGAAATCCACTCTAGTCAGTAAGTGTCTCTTCATCCTCTGGGTGTTAATAGCCTGGGTGAGAGGTTTGGCTCCAGCATTTGGCATGCAGGAGTAACACTTACACAGCACTCGCTATGTCTGAGAGGTGCTCTAAGCGCTTTTCACATTAGTTAATTTAATCCTCACAACTCTGACATTAGCACTATTATTATCTCCATTTCACAGATAAGGTAAATGAAGCACAGAGAATGTAAGCAAGCTGCCCGAAGTCGTATAGGTAAGAAGTGGCTAAGCTGGGGTCTAAACTGATCTGTTGTTCTCTCTCTAATGGCAAGCACTCAATAAGGATTTTTTGAGTGAATGAATGTCCTAAATCCATTATGTGGTGTTTTAGTCAATTTTGTGCTGTTGTAACAAAATTACCCAAGACTGGGTAATTTATGAAGAACAAAAATTGATTCTTCACACTCTGGAGGCTGGGAGTCTAAAGTCAAGGCGCTGGCAGGTGAGTCCCTGATCTCTGTTTCCAAGATGGCACCTGCTGTTGCATCCTCTGGAAGGAGAAGCTGTGTCCCCACACAGCAGGAGGGCAAGCTCCCTGAATGATGCATGAAACCCCTTTTAAAAGAACTTTAATCCCATTCACCAGGGAGAAGCCCTCTTAGACTAATCACTTCTTAAAGGCCCTACCTCTCTTAATACCATCGCAATGACCATTAAGTTTTAACACCTAAATTTTGGAGAGATACATTCAAACCACAGCATATGATTAAGCAGAAAAGCCCAGTCAGAGTTTAGGACCACTATATGGTCGTTTTGGAATGATAGGACACCTTATAGAACAGCCTACCTCCCTGCAGTGTTAGGATATGTTTGTTTCATAAACGAATATCAAACATCCCCACCTCCAAACAGCTGTTAAAGCAATACTCTATTTAAAAAGAAATACATGCAGTGTGCTGTTTATTTGAATCTTCGCCTATAAACGGGCATTAACTCATCACTAGACAGGAATGAAACTTCTTCTTCCCTCTACTGGACTGCCTTCCTTGCTGAAACAGCATCAGACACTCCAGTGAGATTTATGTGGACCCTGCATGGGTTAAGCGCTCCAGGCACAATCCTGAGGCACCCTTAGAAACAGATGATCTCTTTTCTTTTTCCTTTCTCCCTTAGGCAAATAGTAACTCAGCTGGCTCCTAGAATTTATTTGTGCTTAAGATAAATTAATGAGAAGCAAAGAGCCTTTCTCAGGCGTTAGTACCAGACTAGAGTGCCCTGAAGACAGCAATCCATTTCAATATCACTGCCTTTCAGGCCACATGATGGGAGCCCACAGAGTTTGTCATGGTATTCGAGCCAAGTACCTTGCAGGCTTCTGGAGCTGGGAGCCCCTCACACTTTGAGGCTTTAATATAGATTTCTCTGCCTGCTCGCCTGTATATAATTATGAGGGGCATTAGAGCAAGAAAGAATAATGTGACCTTCAGGGGCTGTGAAAACAATTGTGTCCTCTCTGAACTTGTAGGTTGAGTGATGATGCAAATTAGGGCTTTAGCTTATTCTTCAGGGTGAAGCACCTGAGACCTTGAGTTACCTTGATAATATTTCATCATTATTTCTTAATACCCAGTAAGAGCTCTGCCCTGTCCCTTCTTAATTAAAGAAATCTGAAGTCCTTGAAATAAAATTATATTTGGGGCTCTCATCTCCTGCGCCAGTTCTGCTCCCCTCCCATCTCAGTGTAAATAAGGATCAAAGACACATCCTAGTCTGACCAAAAGCCAATCAAAAGAATACATGTCACATCCATTTAATGAGCATCTATTCAGCACCTACTAGATATCTGGAGAATTTTGGCAGAGCCCTATTGCTCCAGGCTGGGTCCTTGGGACAGTAGGCAAAGCCGGGCAAACCTGGATTTTATTTCTGATACAGCTGTGTGACCTGGCTACATTAATTTCTCAGTTGCTTCACCCACAGATATGAGATTATGATTTTTTTATTTTCATTGACACAAAATAATCCAACATATTTATGTGGTACAGAGGAATATTTTAATACATGTATTCAGTGTGTAATGATCAAATCAAGGTCCTTAGCATATACATCCCTCAAATATTTATTATTTTGTTGTGTTGGGAACATTCAGAATCCTCTTTGAAAACATACAATATTTGAAAATATATAATCATATACAATAAGTAGACAATAAATTATCATTACCTATAGTCACCTATCCTGCTGTAGAACACTGGAATTTACTCTTCCCATCTAGCTGTAATTCATATTCATTAACCCTCTTTTCCCTATGCCCCGTTTCCCTCTACCCTTCCCAGCCTCTGGTAGCCTCTATTTTACTCTCTAGTACTATGAGAGTAACTTTTTAAAATCTCCCATATATGAGTGAGGACATGTGGCATTTGTGTTTCTGTTTCTGACTTTTTTCACTTGATGTAATGTCCTCCAGGCTCATCCATGCTGCTGTGAATGACAAGATTTCATTCTTTTATTTTTTTAATTGTTGTATAGTATTATATTTTGTATATATACCACATTTTCTTTATCCATTCATCTGCTGATGAACATTTAGGTTTATTCCAGATGATAATGTTTATACTGAGTTGTACATACTTTATGAACAACGTGTAGCATAGACAATTTCTTATAATAGAAGCTCAGCAAATGTTGATTCGATACCATTCCCTTTCCTGCTCTCCTTTTCTCCCTCCTCCCCAGGTACAGAGATAACAGATGTAAGTAAAAGACAATCCTTGTTCTTGAGGGGCCAATCTAGTGGGGAAATACATTTGTAAGGAGAGATACTCTAATGAAATATGATGTCTCCAGAGAAGAATGAACAATGTGCCATGAGAAACCAGAGGAGGAAGCAGCTGGTATTCTAAAAAAATTAAGGCTGGCAACACTTTTAAAGTGGTATAGTTCAGCTTCCTCATTTTATAGATGAGAGAGTCCAGGTCCAGATAGGTCATGTGACTTGTTCAAGGTCACAGCACATTTATGGCAGAGCTGGGTATAAAACTCAGAACTCAATTTCCAGCCTGTTGCTTTGTCACACAGAATATGTGACAGGAAAGAGGAAAGAATAAAGATTTTGCATCAAACAGGACACAAACCTGGAATGAGAGCAGCTGCGTCTAGATGCTGGAAGAGAGCCCTGGAGCTGAGGGAATCTGGGGATAGCTGGTGCAGGCAGAGTACCATGTCTGCTCCTTAATTGGGAGCTTGAGTCCAGTTCCTGCTCTGACAGTCCCCACACCCTTTCAGAAATTAGGGTTTCTGCCCCAGAAGCCAAGCTTAAGAGGGAGTTCTGCTAGGACAATTCATTCTAAGGCAGAACCTGGCTGAGGGAGAGAGCTGGGAGGAGGAAAAAGTATGTCCTTGATGTTGGAAACCACCAAGAAGGGCACCGATGACTTTGGCCATGCCAGGGAGCTTGCAGTGTGAGATAAAACTGTGTTTGAATCTGAGGTGGAGCATCATTTTCCTGTGGTCCAAATGAAGGCTTTGGATGATGCTGCTTTTTAGCAAATGTCTGAGACTTATTCATGCCTAAGAAATTGTCTTCAGAGATCCTGACCAGGAACCTGAAGAAACTCTCTCTCTCTCTCCCCCACCGGAAGAGCCCAGGGAGCTTGTGAGGCCAGAGGGTAGGAGGGGAGGTGGAAATCCATGCGGGTGTCTTCACACAGGTGCAGGTGGCTTTAGGATTAGCCTCAGAAATTAAGAACCTGTTCATCAAAATCCTCTCTAGCCCACCAATGTTATTTGAAACCTCAGAGCAAAAGAGGGAAAGCAGCCTAATCACTTGGGTGTTGGAAATATAAGGAAAAACAGCAATAATCACCCACCTACCTCCTAATCTCCCATGTCTGGTTCCACTATTAAAGCATATTTACAATCCAGGAGTTCTAAGAAAGGTAGAGTCTCAGTTTTTGTTTTGTAGGGAAAATGATGAGAGTTGAGTTGATCCTGAAAGGAGCAACAGAACAAAGATGTGTTGTGTGGTATCCTAACTCCGTGAAGGAGTGCAGCTTTCTGAAGGTGGTTTCCAGTCCAGTGTCTTTTCCCCCAAACTAATCAGGAGCAGAGGTTCTCAACAGAAAAGAGTCTTTTTACTTTTTTTTTTTTTTTTTTTAATCTTAAGATCAGAGTTTAAGGTCAGAGTCTCATTATTAGTATTGACCCAATTACTTATCTAAGAAAACAGTATTTAACTAATAGAGGAAATAAAAAGATTTTTCTTTTTATTTATATGGCTCACCCTTGCCAGAACTGCCTCTTATTCTTGCTATATTTTAAGTCAAAACACACTCATTCTCTGAGTCTTAAAAGCAGCATTAATATGATTTCTGTTTCTCTTTTCCTAAGGGGAAAGATAAACTGACACAATGTCCTTTTGGGAAAATGCCCATTTAAAAAAAATTTTTAGTTGTTTTGGATCCATAGGAGGTGTATATATTTATGGGTTATACGGGATATTTTGATACAGGAATGCTATGTGTAATAATCACATTAGGGTAAATGGGGTACCCATCACCTCAAGCATTTATCCTTTGTTTAAGCCAGCATCTACTTCACAATTCCTCATCTCTCAAGGCTACATAAATACAGTGAGAACTTTAAGAAATCTACATATACGTGTGTTCTTTTGGCTTAAATCCCCTTCCTCAGCAAAAAGTCATAGAGGGCACAGCTGTTCGCCTTCAGCACTCTCCTCTCTTTATCCAAGCACATTTAGGGCAGCTTTCCCTGGTGTTTAAAATTCCTTTCTCCTTGCAGTCTGCTCCTCTATATCCTGATTGCCTTACAGAAATAAATAAGTGGCAGAGTCCTATGCCTTTGCAATTCCAAGGAAACCTATAGAGCGACGAGGCTGTGGAAACTAATGTTCCGCTTTACCGGGGCATTATCAGACATGTTGGGCGCAAATGGGCACCTTTTAGCCTTTTCTTAAATTTGCATGGCCTGTAGTGTGTATGCAGATTGCGAATGAGCCTGAGGAGTCTGCACGTCTAACTTGTCATCATCCCAGAAAAATCGAAACAGGTAGGTGAAGTGAGCACAAGATTTGCAAAAGCAAGGTGCTTGGATGCAGGAGAATGAACTCGTAGCCCTTTAGAGCATGAGTTCCTCAGCTGCAGAACAGGATTGAGAATCCTCACCTGAGTTGCCCACTCTGAGAATGAAGCTAGCTAGATAAAACTCTTGGAGAGGTTAAAAAAAAAAGGTAGTGATTTAAAGCTGGCTAGTGCTGAATTATAGAGGAGCTCTTTGGAAATTCTTTTTTATCTATATAAATGACAGAAATTTAGTGTGATCCATGTAGCTTATACCTGTCACATGTCATCTGCTGGCCGCGATGCCTCACATCTTCCTTAATGTTCTGCTTCTTTTTCTCAATTAAAGTCCTCTGTCCAGTCTTCAGTCCCTGAATCCTTTCAGCAATTGTTTCCTCTAGTCTTAGCGGATTCCCGAGGGAGGAGCTCATGCAACCAAGCAGAATGTGTCTGAGAGCGCTCTGACTCTTCCAGGGAATGATTCCTCATTCCCATAGCCGTTGCTAGAGATAAGCAAGAGATTATACTTTCCCGAGACCTGGGCGTTACTTGAGTATCCAGGGGAAAATCAAGAATACTAAAGGGAAAAGGAGAAAAGGGCAACAGCAGCACATTTTATTTGCATCAGGCAAGAGTGGGAAGATACAGAGAAAATGTTGCCCTTTGATTGCACGGAGAAAGATGGAAAATCAATATGAAAATGGCACTAAGGAGGCATGAGCTTTTCATGGTGTTTTCTTCAGTTGTTATTATTAAAAGAAGGTCAGCGGAACGCAGACATTTGAAGGTAGCACTTCTCACGTGAAAGTAAGAGCCCAGCTGACATAGGTCACTGGCTACAAGGATCACTACTGGGGGCTCTTTACATCACAGCACCTCGGTTTCCTCATCTGGAAAACAAGGGGCTGTAACTATATCGGTGGCTTCCAACTCTCCCCTACTGGCAACAGAGAGCTTCATCAAATCTCACTGCCCCCCGCCCCAGGCTCCTATACCTTTTCTCTGGTTATTTTGTCTCTGTCATCTTAGTCTCCTTGGTGTTCCCTGCTACCCGACTGCAGCAGGATGACTTGTCCCATCCATCGGTCCCATGGAGCCAGTCCTGAGCCTAGATAGAGCAGGTCATGACCTCCATTGTGTGATACAGGCTGTGTGTGTGTGTGTGCCTGTGTGTTGGGGGAGGCTGAAATGACATCTTTCTCTAAATATCTCACCCATGACAGAAGTTTTCCCATTGATTATTTCTACCTCTTTATAAGATAATTTGTTAAAATATCAGACACTGTGAGAGCAATCATGTAGGTCTAATCAGTCGTTGACTCTTTCAAGTCTACAAATCTTTCCTTGTAGCAGGTTTTGAGGAGTTTAGGGGGAGACTGAAGGAAAACAACCCCTTCATATTTTATCCCAAAGCTATTGTTCATAGGTTATTCATCTGGTGGCCCAGGTGCTGACACGGTGGCATGCTTTCATGCCAGTTCTACAGCCAAATTGCGACCATGGGGAAGCTGGAAGCTTCTTGTCTTCTCAGAATTGGGCACATCCTGTAGGGTAAAATCTGAAGCCAGAGGGGCAGAACTAAGATCACAGTATCTGTTTGCTGGGCTAGGGATTAGAAGAATTTTGATTTAAATGTGCACTATCAGTAGTTGCTTGATGAAAACAATTCCCAGCATTTTATTTTTTTACTATCCCTAAGGCAACTCTTGTCCAATGAAAGTGAGAGTCTCTACAAATCCCAGCATTGTAGGTAATAGGACTTACCCTTCCATATCTGTGCAGTTTATATGAGTAGAACACGATTTTAATTCGCTATTGCCCTTGTCCTTGCTCTTATATCCAAATACCCAGTAGCATGATGAGGAGCAAGGGAACTGATTTTCAAATATTAACAAAGTTATTCAAGGGAATGGACTTTCTGTGGCTGCAGTTGGCACGTCTTTTTCATAAGCTTGCCTGTGGCTGACAGCCTGCTTGGCACAGTTTCCCTGGAGTCCTTTGGTGATGGAGAACAGGACTGACAGGATTCAAATGGCCAGATTCCAGAGAGGCCAGGGATGGCCACAGTCTCCAAACCAGGAGAGATTGAGGCCGGAGAAGGGCATCAGCTGATGGATATATTCACTCTAGGAAAGGGAGGTGTAGCCAGAGTCATTTAGGGGAAGTAGATTGAGAGCAGCCGTGAAAATCCTGAAATGAGGATATGGAATATTGCTGGCCACCTCCACATATATCTACATGGAAACACACTTAATTAGCAGAGCAGGGCCTATGTGGAGATGCTGAGCCCCAGGCTTCTAGGTGTTAAGCGTTTTTCTGTGTATAATATGGTGGAAACCACTGCGGACTTTTCGGCACACCCAAGGTAATAGAATTTTAGCTGGGAGAGAATTATCCAGCCAAGGACTCGTTTCTGGCTCCTTTCGGAACTCAGTGTGGTTGTATGGCTAAGCTCTCTCCAGTAGGATGTGAGTAGAATTGATGTGAACCACTTCCAGACCTGATGGCGAAACTTGGCTCATAGGCTCCTCACAGCACCCCACCTCCACCTCACCTTCCTAATTGGCTGGAATTCCAACCTCACAGTAACCTTGAGAGCAACGTACTGAGGATGATAGAACCAACTTCTGCCTGAGTCCGCTGAAGAATACTTGGTATAGAAAGCTCACCACCTGGCCTCTTCTAGACTATTTACATGAAAAAGAAAAAAACTTCTACTCTTCTCAAGCCATTGCATTTTGGGTCTTCCCATTGGCACAGTTTAGACCATGTTGACTAATACATACAACTGGGCACACTAGGTGATGTCATCATTGTATAGGCTAGGAACCTGCAGCTCTGGAAATTTAAGAGATTTTTTATTCAATGTCAGGATATGAATGTGGAGTCATTATTTAAACTGAAGTTTGTTTGGTTTAAACCTTTATCTCCCAGATGTTTAGACCTCCAGAAAAAAGAGGTAGCAATAGATGGCTTGAATGAGAAAGGAATCTCTGATTTGGCTACCATGTCCGCTAACCCAAGCTCACATTCATACCCCCTCTTCCATAGCTCTAGCTGCTGCACTGCTGAACTTGTTCTTCATGCTGGAAGAATGTGAGAGCTGGAAGGAGTCCTAATAATCACCCAGCTCAGTGGTTTTCAAATTTCATTTGGCAACAGAAATGCTTCTAATGAAATCTTACTCAGAAACCCTGTGTGCGAAACAGTCCAAATCAGAGCTTGTCTCTTTGAAGTGTGGGCCTGGAACCTGGCCTGTTTCCCACTCACCTCCACAGCCCCTGAGTCCCTTGAAGCAGGTCAGAGAACAACTGATCTAGACCAGTTCTTCATTTCAGAGGCAAGTGAACAGTGGAGCATGAAATGTCTTCATCAGGGCCACACAGAGGGTAAATGGCACGGTGGGAACAAGAACCCAGCCTCCTGGCTTTTGAATTTAGAAATCTTTCCATTATACTGATGTATTAGAGTTCTCTAGAGAAACAGAACCAATAGGAAATGATATAGATAGAATATAATGAATATGCCATAGCATACAAATAATAAAGGATTGGCTCACATGGTTATGGAGGTTAAGAAGCTCCCTGACATGCCATCTGCAAGTTGGAGGCCCAGGAAAGATGGTGCCTCTGGTCCAAACCCAAAGGCTTGAGAATCAGGAGTTCTGGTTTCCAAGGTCAGGAGAAAGATGGATAACCCAGCTCAAGCAGAGAACGAATTTGCCCTTCCTCTTCCTTTTAGTTCTATTCGAGTCTGCAATGGATTGAATGAGGCCCACCTACATTGGTGAGGATGATCTCTTTACTAAGCACATTGATTTGAATGCTAATCTCTTTTGGAAACACCGTCACAGCCACACCAAGAAATAATGTTTTATCAGCTACCTGCGCATCCCTTAGCCCAGTCAAGTTGACACAAAAGATTAACCATCACAGCTGGATTTCCTCTTTTGAGATACTAGCCCTTAAACCAGCTCCAGATCCAACATGCCCAGCAAAGGTAGAATGGCAGAAGGGTCAGAGTCACTTGTTATATTAACTTTTTTATTTCTGTGTAACAAATTACCATAAACATCATGGCTAAAACAACACCTATTTATTATGATCTCGGAGATATGCAGTCTGGGTGGTCTCATGCTGGGTTCTCTGCTCAGGGTCTCACAGGGCTGAAATCAAGGTGTTGGCAGAGCTAGGCTGTAGTTTGGAGGCTCTAAGAAGAATCTACTTCCAAGCTCATTCAGGTTAGCAGAGTTTAGTTCCTTGTGGTCGTAGGACTGCGATTTCTGATTTTTTGCTGATTGTTGACTCCTGGTCACTCCTGCCTTCTGGAAACTGCTCTCCTGAGGCCACTCCCTCCATGCTACCAATGGAGAACCTCTTTCTCATCAAATCCCTCTCATATTTTATATATTTCTCACTTCCCGTTCTGCCACAAGCCAAAGAAAACTCTCTAGTTTGTTAGGTTACACTTGTCTGGACAATCTCCCCATAGCAAAGTCAACTGATTAGTAACCTTAATTACAACTGCAAATCCATTTTGATGTGCAGTGTAGCATAATCATAGGAATGACATCAGAGGGTGAAGGGCATGGGGGCCAGTTTAGAAATCTGCCTGCCATGTTTGCATAGTTACAACTAATTCTAGAGCACATCACCTTCTCTTGGGTCCTCTGAGAACAATGGTAACATGGTTCTCTCCTATGACCTCCTAACAGTTTTTGCCAAATTCTTTCTGCTAGCTTCCTGGGTATAGATAAAACAGCCTGATTACACATCATTTCTTATTTAACAAGGTTTGTGAGGCAAAGCAGGTTCTAGAGTCTGTAGAGTGTATTTCCAGCCTTAGCCCTCTCTACAGGTTATTTCTGTCCACACACAGGAAGATAGGAGGCAGGCCTGGAATCCTGGGGCCAACAGAAAAGGCAGGGGGTCTCCGTTCCTCTGGTGATGCTCACAAAATGATCAGAACAATCTCCTCCCTTTGTAGATGACACCAGAGAGGAGACAGGATTTAACCAAAACTCACTAGCAGGGCTAGTTGGAGCTCTTAGTTCAGCGTTCTTTCTGCTACTCAGTCAATACTAGAGTCAGCTGGTTTCTCTGCTGATTATTTGCCCCTGGCTTCTAGGTGATCTCAGAAAAGTCTTCCACAGAGTCTCCAGTTTGTTTCCTGGCCCTGGCTCAGCAGGTAGGATTGCTGGCTACATTTTCTAGGCCTAGGAAGTATGAGAAATTGCCTAGTTAAAAGCATCATGCTGGCGGAGTCTGACAGAGCACCCCAGAGAAGCTGCCTCCCACTAGCTGTAGAAGACAGCAGAGGTGAGAAGACAGGTAGGGTTTGAAAAGATGTGAGAGCAGCAAGTGGTATGAAGTTCCCTGGTTTCTGTTTTTTCTGGTTTTTGTTTTTTGTTGTTATTGTTGTTTTGTGTGTGAATATGGATTTGGCTTTGCAATGTGGATCCCAAGGTCAGATCAGGGTCTGTATGTGAGACTGGAGGCTCCAAGGCTTGTGGGAGGCTTGTGGGGGGGGTTCTGGGGGCTTCTGGGGGCAGGACCTTAAAAGGCAGGTGGATAAGAGATAGAATATTTTATGCTTTGTGGAACATTTGCATATATGTTATCTGATTATTTTTTCAGAAGTGAGAATTAAAACAATGAAAGACAAAAGAAATAACGTGACACATAGAGCAGCCAGGTGGTCTTGAGGTTGACTCAGAACCAATTCTTTGAGTAACTCTCACCTCCCTGCGTTTCCACTGACCAACTAAGGGGCTGGTTAAGAATCTTTGCAATTACTTCTATTCCAGTGAGTCCTGGAAAATATATGCTGGCGTCTAGTGAGGGATGCCTGCCACCAGTGATATCCCAGTTTTGCTGGTGAGGAAGCTGGTTCTCATAAGTCAGATCTCTCTGGTGCTACAACCATAAACCGCAAGAAGGGGCCACGGGTAGAGCTTTCCCCTGGGTCTCTTGAATTGTGTAAGGTGAGCATTGGCAACACCCTCACCCCACTAAACGACTCTGCAAGGTCCACATCTCAAATTGTCTCTTCTCCAAAAAGAACGTCTTGGAGGGAAAAGGTGGTGGAGAGATGGAAATGGGCCAGGACTCTAGGGCAGATGCTGGAGGAGGTGGCTGCGCTAGCATTCTCTCTGAATCAGATGATTTGAATATGCCTTTGAGTTTAGGTTGCTGGGTGGGGTAGAGGTAAAAGCAGAATTCACAGGTGCAGGCTTGGAAAAGGGTAAGTCACCACAGGACGTCCAGACCTAGATTGTCATGCTTGGAGGGAGCCTCTTTTTGCCACAGAGAAAGTCTCTGGGTTTTTGGCTGGAGGCCATCCCAGGCCCACTTTTTCTCTCTGAAGTCTGATATCTGGCCACTGTGCTGGCCTTCTAGAGAGGCCTTCTGGCTTAATCCAGGCCTAGGAAATCCCAGTCAGAGACAGTGGGAGGCCTCTGGTGTTGTCAGGGACCTTCACTGCCAGCTTCAGTCTTCTCTCCCAGCAATTCTGTTCCCTTCGAATGGATGCAGTTTACAATGGGCCTATTAGAGCCCTAATTGAATCGTTAACACACCAGCCATTAGCAGCTGCTAATGAGGGAATCCAGGGGATTACAGTATCAATTACCAAGTTTGACTTCTGAATGTGGCTCTGCCAACAGTGGGCTCTTGCGTGAGTCTTTAGAAAGCGTGACAGAGAGAGGGAAGAGGGCCATGTGCACAGGATGTGCCTGTGCGCTGCCTATACCCAGCATAAGCTGTTACAGGTGTCCACTCTCATGTGACTGCACAAAACAGGTCCTGGGGCGGTTTATGCACCCGTAATGGAGAGAGCGTTCATGCCAAACACCTGCATACCTCTCTCCCAGGCCTTCTCTCCCTCCTTACAACACATACGCTTCTTTGCCCCACAGCTGTTTTCTCTTCTGCTCCACTGCCTTCTATAGTCCTCATCAGCTCATCTGTGGCCTGTTTCACACCTTCAATCAAAATCATTCTCAAGTTTCCCACCGCCCACAACCTGTCAGTCACTGAGCCCCTTGTAATCCCAACTTTTAAACATCTCTTAATTCCCTCTCTTCCTTTCCTGTCCTGTCCTTTCTCCATTTCCTTTTACTTTCCTTCCTTTCTTCTCCCTTGCCTTACCTTTCTTTCCCTTCCCTTCTTCCCCTGCTCCCTTCCTTTCTTGTTTCCTTCCCTCTTTACTACTATTGCCTTAGTTCAAGCTCTTACCATCACCATGCCAAAAGCTCCAGGCCAGTCAGAAACCTGGTCCCTCCATCTCTACTTGATCTCCTATCCCACATCCAAATCATCCTCCATGTCTTTTTAAAAGGTAAATTTGATTGTCACTCCCTAAAATGCTTCAGCGTTCCCTTTTGCTCACAGGATAAAGACTAAGTTCCTAAGCATGGCACGATAGGGCGCCCATGATCTCCCTCTTCCCTCCATATCCACCTCATATTCTACCATTCTCTGCCTTTCAGACTGAGCTAGAGCCAGGGTGATCTGCTTGCCCCTCTCCCAAAGGGCCAAGCTGTTGGGCTCACTCCTCACTGAGCACATGCAGCTCTGTCTGCCCACTGTGCCCATCCCCTCTTCATCTGTGAAACTCCTACTTATTGTTTAAACCTCATGTATGAAGTCTTCCTAATTCATCCCTCTTACTCATGTTCCCTGTATGTATTTTTCTCACTGCACCTATTTATGCTAGACTTTTATGATACATTTGTCTCTTCTGTTGTTCTGTGAAGTAAATAACTACATCAACGTTTAATTTTGAAAACCCAGTGTCTAGCACACAGTGCTTGTACATCATACACATTCAGTAAGTTACTACTACTGTAGTGTGTGTTTAATTGATGGATTGGAAAATTGGTGATGGTTTTCACAGCTCATTTTATGGATCTATATTGACATGTATTTTATTATTCCATAAGGGACTGTTAGTTGTTCACAGTTTAATTCTTTTGGACCCAAAGAGAACTATATTAGTCATCAGAACTCCCCATCCTCTGCCCCAATAGCTCAGCACACAGGTTTGGGTGTCTATGCATACACTTTGAATTGAATTCAAATTCACAAATGTTTAGAGTTCCCTGTTCTGCGTAGACCCTAGAAGGCGGTACTTGAGAAAAATATCAGAGATTTAAGAGTTGTACTTATCTTTAAGGTCCTTCCAATGATTTTACCACCTAACTGTACATAATCATGGACAAATACATGAGCTCTCTGCTCCTCAATGGTAACAGGATATCAATTGTGAGAGGGTGTTTGGCAACCCTCAGGGGCTTCAGTGTAATAATGAAGGCAGCTACAGTCCATTCACTGCCTACCATGGCTGTAACTGTGCTGAATGCTTTGGTCTGTGATTTACCTGTAAACAGGATTTGACTGTCACGACCACCTCGGGTAGTGTATAGTCTTGTGCCCAGGTTACATATGACAATACTAAATCCTATGGAAACTGTTAAGAGGCAGAGCCAGAACTTACAGCAAAGTCAACCTGCTGCCAAAGCTTTAGGCTGTCATCCCATAGTGACCTACCACCCTTAACCCCCTGTGGTTAATATCAATCAATCACCCCATCTGGGAGGGAAGCTCTGTACACTCCTGTCCTTCCTCTCCGTCTGTTAACACTTTGCAATCCCGCTGATTGTCCACACATCAAGGCCTATCAAGTTGGATGAAATGAGATAAAAAGCAGATATTAAACAATTGCCTAAAGTCAGAAGCTTTGTTTCAGCCTACAACTCATTTAGGTGGGAGACGTCTCAGAATGAAGAGATTCAAGCAAGGGGAGAGACTCTTGTTCTCTGCTGTCTTCCCCACATCTAGCAAATTCCTGGCACATAAAGAATACCATGAATGTAGAGTTTTTAAATGCTATATTTGTTATTCCCTTGAACCATACTTATACCAGGAATAACTTCTCTCTAAATCCAGTGAAAAAATCCATAGTAGAGTCTACATGACCTTCAGAGTCGGAGGCAAGAGCTGCCTACTTCTCCAAGCAGCCTCTTATAAACCAGAAAAGTATCAGAGACAGATTTCAATTCATTTTGAGGTTTATTTTGCCAAGCTTGAGGATGTGCTCAGGCAAAAGAGAAACAAGCCACAATAGGGTCTGTGGCCCACATTTTTTTTCAAAGCAGGTTTTGAGGGCTTCTGCATTTAAAGGGGAAAAAGTGGGCAGGAGGGAAGAAAGGAAAGAGGAAAGAAAAAGGGAAGGGTACACAAATAGGACAGTGGCTACATTCTTTTGAGGTGTTGATAAATGCTCACTGAGTCCACATGTTGCATGTTAAAGGATGGGTAGAGGAACAGCCCATCATGTATTCATCCTGCACTCAGTAAACCTACCCTTTACATAAGATAAACATAGAGTAGAGGGAGAAGTCAAATATGTGTTGCCTTGGGGTGGGTGCAGGGGTGATTTTTACTCTCCTTTTGTCCCATAGCCATGAAGATAAACTGTTGATTTACATTGTGGGAAGATTTCTGCGTAGAGACACATAGAAAGGCAATTTTTGCATGACTCAGTTTCCAAGCTTAACTTTTTCTTTGGGCTTAGTGAGTTTGGGGTCAGGAGAGTGTATATTCCTTTTACACTCTGTATCCCTACAGAGTGTGACTAGTGAAACTCCCTTTACAAAGATTATGGCAGTGAGAGAAATCTGACATAGCTGATTCCATCTTGCTTCTAGCCTCACAGGCTGGCTGTCTTCACCCATTCTTAGGCATAGGCCAAGCCAACCATGGGAGGAATTTAGTTTACAATTTCACTTAAAAGCAGGGATGATAACAGTCCCTTCCTAAAACTAACTCCCTCCTTGCTCAGAGACCAAAACTAATGAATGGCCATGAGATTAGGATTATGAAAGGGGCCTCGATTCTGCTAAAATGTAGGCATAGTTTCAATAAACTCTTACTGTTCAGGAGCTATGTGGCCAGAGGTCACAAGATTTGTGACTTCCCCAATTGCTTCTATAGATAACGTTGCTATGGTAGAACATAAGATTAGTTTTTTGAGATGTTTTTCAGACCTTTGCATTCTGACCATTGTCTGACCCCACGTGGACCCATGACTCATGACTCATCTCGTCCTGGGGCCCCAGCCAGAGGCAAACAGTACATGAGGACCATTTTCCACTCACCTATGACTCCATCCCCAACCATTTCCCAGACCCCTGCCCACCAGATTATCCATAAAAATGCTAGCCTCTGAGTTCTCAGGGAGGCTGATTTGAGTGATAACTCCAGTCCTTCCACTTGGTGGCCATGCATTAATGAAACTCTTTATTGCAATAGCACAGTCAGTGAATTAGTTTTATCTGTACAGCAGGCAGGACAAACCTGTTGGGCACTTATGCTAGGGTAAGGAAAGAATGGCTCCTAGAGTGAGGAAGAAGACCTTTAATCTCCTTTAACCATCTAAGACCACCTCCCCTTAACTTCCACATTGCATTTTAATAGGAGAAGTAAAGGCTGGCAGACCTTTAATCACACTCCTATAGATCCACAGGCACAGTATGGAGGAATCTTTCTGGAAGGCATTGTTTTTACTTATCAAAACCTGACCTAGGTCACTATACCCTATGCCTACTCCATAGCCCAAGACCCTTTCACATGTAAATTCTAGAGTTATAAGCCCAAGTCCCTGTCCCATGTAAATTCTAAAGTTGTAAGCCCAAGACCCTTTCACATGTAATTTCTAGAGTTGTAAGCCTTTAAAAGGGCAGGGACTTTCTCTGTGAGCTCGAGCTTGGCTGTTAGGCAGCTATGCCGCCTTGCTCCAGGCCAAATAAATCACCCCTTCCTTCCCAGTTCGGTGTTCGAGAGGTTAGTTTCCTGGCCTTTTCCTTCTTCAAGGGTACAAGATTCAAGGAGCCACTCATTCTCAAGGGCCTGCACCCTGCTTTCCTGGCCTTATCCTAGTCCTGGCTCTGCTTCAAAAGAAACTTACTCTGTCAGCTTTAGAAAAATTAGGGTCTAATTGCTATGAAAACATAAATGAGTCCCTAAAACTTATATCAAATCATTTATTTGTATCTCTCTATGGATATGATTTTTTCCTAGAAATTAAAGAAGTGGTGCTCATATAATGATATTTAAATCATGCTATGTTGGTCCAAATGTGTTTTTTTAAGTGCAATTTTTATTGAGATAATTATAAGTTACATATGGTTTTATAAAATAGTACAGAGAGACTCCTTTATCTTTTACTCAGTTTCCTCCAATGGTAACATTTTGCAAAACTGTAGTTTAGTATAAAAACCAGAATATTGACATTGAGAAAATCCATAGATTTTTTTTTTGTGTGATTGTCCTAGTTTTATTTGTGTTCACTTGTGTGTGCACGTGGTCTATAATTAGGGGTCTATAATTTTATCACATATGTAGGTCATGTATCTACCACTGCATTCATACACTGAGCAGTTCCATCAGGATTCCCATGTTTCCTTTTATGACCATGCCCTCCAGCCTACCCATCTCTCCCTTACATTCCCATGGTTTTACATGGTCTTTCACAATATCACATGGATGGCTACACATATTCCATTGGATGTTCTATGCATCCTTTAAAAAGCTATTCTGGAGATTCACTTTACTGAATTTTTTTCTTACATTGAGGATTATTTCCCTAGGAATTCCTAGAACTCATCCTTCATTTAAAAAATTCTTAATTTGATTACCCGGCGCTTCCTTCATTTACCAGCTCTCCTCCAAAGGAAAGAGAGGGCTAGCCAAATTGTAGACCCAAGAGCAGAGAACGGAGCCTGGCTAGGACTAGCATAATCAAAAGTACATACTGCAATCTCCAGAGGCAATTTCAGAAGAGAAGCTGCCGTGACAACTGGGGCAATGGGAGTGTTATCGAAATAAGTGCGCCCTCTTCCCAGGTTGCTAGCTTGAAAATTGCAATTATCTGAGAGTGTAAGTTCTGGTTTTGTTTATAAGAGACCCAATCAGGTACATTTTCTAGTAGCCTCTTCTTATATGATGGGAGGAAAGGAAAAGTGAGAAGGTCAAGGCAGTGGAGATGATGCTCTTATATTAGTAAAAAAGATAAGGGAGGGTAGGCTTGTCTAAGAACCTTGAGGTGCATACTTACTTTTTTTTTTTGAGACAGAGTCTCACTCTGTCACCCAGGCTGGAGTGTAGTGGCATGAGCTCCACTCCCTGCAACCTCTACCTCCCAGGTTCAAGTGATTCTCGTGCCTCAGCCACACAAGCAGCTGGGATTACAGGCATGTACCACCACGCCTGGCTAATTTTTTATTTTTAGTAGAAACAGGGTTTTACCAGTTGGCCAGGCTGATCTTGAACTCCTGACCTCAGGTGGTCTGCCTGCCTCTGCCTCCCAAAGTGCTGGGATTACTGGCATGAGTGACTGTGCCCAGCCCATAGTTACCTTTGAAGGTTGAAGGACACTGTCAGGAAGAAAGAGGTTTGTTGCAGGAAACAGCCCAGCTGAGGAGGAGAAAGGCAGTTTGCAAAGGAAATCAGGTGGGGTGTGGGGCCACCTGGATCAGGGACCCAGCAGGGGAAATAGAAGCATCTGGAGGATACTGTCAAAAGAATTCAGAATGAGAGGAAGAAGACTTGATCCATCTATTGGCAAGAAGACAAGAGGAGCTGGGTCTTGGTCCCTTCTGAGGCTTGAGTGGTGAGGACTTGCAGGTCTTGCATGGACCTCCTGCCAGAGAATGAAGTCTACCAGAAAGAAGCTCAAGTACTTGGTAGGAAGCTCTGGCCCCTCCAGGAGAGTGGGCTGAGTCTTTGGGCACAGGAGACTTCCTTTCTGTGCATGCATTGGCGGGGCCATCCTACGAACTGGACCACCGGGCTTTTGTCCTGGGCTGTGTGATTTCAAAGGCCCCACTCTAGCCCTCCTCTAGTTTTGTCTTTCCTCATGGACTTCAGCTCATCCTTCACTGGGCCGAAGGATGTTCCCACCTGGAACCAACACCTACCACCCTTTTCTAGACCACCGTGCTCTGTCATGCTATATACCCAAGACCCAGAATTTGTGGCCTAAATGATCTCATGCCCGTTCCAGAGCTTTTGCTGACCTCTTCCAGGGGTGTGCCCTCTCAAGGGTAGACGGAGTGACTGGAGCGTGCATCTGGGCTGGAGACGTGGCTGTTTGAGGGCCGGGGTGTCAGTGAAAGTGGTAAGATAATGGCTCCCGGGCTTAAAAACCACAGCCATGTGTCTGGGGCCCAGCATGGTATAGGGTGGACCGTGGGGGCAGGAAGAGAAGTGTGGGCCATGGGCCTACAACCTTCCTTGTCCCTTCTCCCCAGGCCCTGCAATCCTTAGGGATAGGCCAGTGGGTTGGTCCTTAGAGCAGCTGTAACTGTGCTGCCTACTCCAATAGTCAGGAAATGCATCTGATCTCTCTCCATTTTCCATTTGAAATAGAAATTACTTCATTTGTCAGTTTGTCAGACTCCCAAGTAATTACCCTTACAGAATTCCAGAGGCGTCCATGAGCCACAGTCTTCACAGCTCCTCCCAATATGTAGAGAGAGGCACTCAACCCTTTCCACCCCTAGTTTTTGGCAAATGAAACAAAGGGTGGGCAGCCTTAAAACAAGAAAGAGGTTTCAAAGGACTGTGTTCCTCGGCTTATTTAATTATTATAATCACTGGGGCACTTGTTAAAAATACTAATTTCTAGGCCCTATGCCTGGAGAGCCTGATTCTTTTGATTGGGGGGCGATGCAGGAACAGTGCTTCTCAGCCTTGGCTGAACACTGAAGTCACCTGGAGAGGTTTAAAGATTACTAATACCTGGGTCTCAGCCCCAGAGAGTCTGGTTTAATTGGTCTGGCTTAGAAATCAGAGTTTTAAAAGCTCCCTGGGTGATTCTACTGTACAGCCAAGGTAGAGAAACCCTGCCTAGGGACCTCTGCTTTTAACACAAGCCCCCAAGGATTCTTCTGACCACAAAGAGGCAGGAAATATGGCAGTTGGTCCCACAAAGGGAAGTGCAGAAAAGAGTAACATGGACAGATTTTCCTACCTGCAGGAGAACTCATTTTGATTTTGTTTCTGTTTTTTTATTTTTTGCAGAAGCAACTGGCAAGCTCCTTTGTCCTCTGCCTCTTTCTCCCCAGGCTGTTTCTCTAAAGCAGTAAGATAATTGCTCCATGGCTTGAAAACTCTAGGAATGACTCTCCCCACTCTCCCCCTCCCATCTGATAATAGCCCTCACTTTCTTGTGCACAAACATTGACTCATTTTTCTATGAGGGAGGTAGAACAGGTATTATTATCCCCATCTGAGTGCAAACCTAGTGAGGTTCAAGAGTTGTTTGTTTCTGGGGTGGACAGTTCCTTTTATCTTTTCCCCATTATTTAATGAGCTTTGCCCTACCTCATTCCCTGCTTAGGGGTTCACATTTCTATCATGTGATCTGAGTAAGCAAAGATATTACTGAGGACTTTAACTCAAGCCCTCAGAAGAGGGAGCCAAGGTGAGCATTGGTTAAAGACAGAGAAGATGACAGAATCATCCCACAGGGAATGGAAAATGCTACTCTGCAGGCTTCTGGGATTCTACTTTGCCTTATTCTCATCCACTCCACGAAACATACCAAAGTCCAGTGGTAAGTCCCGAGACCTCCAAGGACAGCTCATGGGCACAGCCTTACAACCTTACCTTTTCCCATAGTGTGTGCCTCACTGATGCTTGTTGGGGTTTAGGGGGCTCATATAAGCAGCTGAAGGCTAGCATACAACTTGGAGTTTGTGTTGACTCCCAAGGAAAGATCAGATGTATGTTGGGAAAGGCACAGGGCTTCAAAGGGGATAAGAAGCAATCAACAGTCTGCTTGCCCTGTGTCTGCCAGTCTCTAATTAACCACAGCACAGGTGGCAGCTTCGAGCAATGGCAGCACGCACCGGTCCTTTCAGTAACCTCTGTCCCTAGACAGGACTCTGATTCTACAAACTACAGACCTGTGAGCTTGATGTTAAAACACAATCACAGTTCCACCAGGTTACTGAAGGATTTGTTAAAGACAATAGGGTCACTTGGATCCAGCATGAGGGCAAATTGGAACAGGCTCACCACGGTTCTTTCTCCGACAAGGTCACATTAGACTGGTAAATCAAGAACAGGCACATCACACAGAACATGTGGACTTCAGCTGCTGAATGACATGGACTCGATATCTAGTTGTGGATAAGAGAGAAACACATGAATTGGATACGGAGAGGTACAGGCATATTGGTAATTTGCTAAACATTTGGGCACCAGAGGTACTGCTTAATGAATGTGGAGAAAAATGATCCACAGTTTTCTGGTTTAGAATCTCTCCTTTTCTTTTGCTTTATTCAAATGTATTATCTCTGACTTAGAAATATAGATTTTCAGAAGATAGGAACTGAGTAAAACTGTCTTTCTCTATACACACAGATAGATTTTTGAAAGACTGGATTCAAGAGTAGAATTGCACAAGACAGTAGCTAACAAATGTGCCTCATTGCATGCTATAAGAAAGAGAATGTGGCTTAGCAGGAGTCATGTGAAGAGGCTTACTAGTCTGCGTCAACAAAATATTCAATTGTGTTGTGAGGTCTTCTGCAATGCTACTTGGATTATGGGTTGTAATAATAGAAGTAGAGAGTCTGCAAGTGAGGAAGTGATCTTCCATTCTACAGTGTACTTCTATCATTAGGAATTTTGCCTTCCTAATTTTGGACATCGCATTAAGACTCTGGAACAGGCGGGGATGGAGGTGAGAAGCTGTTTAACAAAAATAACCTGAAACATTCTCAACGAGGAAAATGGAAGAAATGGAGGTGAGAAATTTCAGGAGTCACAAGAGAGACAGCCTTGAGGTCTGCAGTCTGTCTTAGACTGCCACAGCATCCTCACTGGTGGAATGAGAATAAATGTGAGAATGCTCCAGCCCAGGGGTCCCCAGGACTGGAACAGGGCCACACAGCAGGAGGTGGGCAGCAGACAAGCCAGTGAAGTTTCATCTGTATTGACAGCTGCTGCCCACCACTTGTATTATCACCTGAGATCCACCTCTTGTCAGATCAGCCTGGTATTAGATTCTCATAAGAGCTCGAACCCTACTGTGAACTGCGCATGTGAGAGATCTAGGCTGCGAGCTCCTTATGAGAATCTAATGCCTCATGATCTGTCACTGCCTCCCATCACCCCCAGATGGGCCTGTCTAGTTGCAGGAAAATAAGCTCAGGGGTCCCACTGATTCTACATTATCGTGAGTTGTATGATTATTTCATTATATATTACAATGTAGTAATAGAAATAAAGTACACAGTAAATGTAATGTGCTTGACTCATCCTGAAACCATACCCCACCACCCTGGTTCCTGGAAAAACTGTCTTCCATGAAACCAGTCCCTGGTGCCAAAAAGGTTGGGGACAGCTGCTCTAGAGAACCAGGTTAGGGGGTCCATATAAAGGAAACTCACCAGAGATGGAATTTTGGGTTCAGAATAATCCCAGCACCACAATGGAACCAAAGAGAAGTCAAAAGAATACACAGCCCATGTGGATATTGTCAGAAAGGCCCTCATATGTAGCTGGAATAGGAAACTGCATGCTCAGTTTAGTTTCAGAACTCCCAAAAGGCTTAATGATTAGAAAAATCTTTCCTGGCCTTTTCCTGAAACTTCACCATTTAGCTCTTTGTCCCTATAGCCTAAGGCTTTGATTCCTATCCTATTCAAATGCCTCTGGAAGTGACAGCAGTAAATTACACATAAATGTGAATGAAGAATGGAAGTGAAAAGTTCTTAGGAGCAGACAGAGGGTGTGAAGACAGGAGGATGGATGGCAGTTGGGAATTTTAAGTGTAGGAAGCCTGTACTCATTTCTATTTGCCTGCCCCAAAGCTGGTGGGTGGAAGCAAGATCTGACAAGAGGTGGATCTCGGGTGGCAATGCGAGTGGTGGGGAGCAGCTGTCAATACAGATGAAACTTTGCTGGCATACCTGCTGCCCACCTCTTGCTGTGTGGCCCTGTTCCAGTCCTGGGGACTCCTGGGCTGGAGCTTTCTCATGTTTATTCTCATTCCACCTGTGAGGATGCTGTGGCAATCTAAGACAGACTGCAGACCTCAAGCCTGTCTCTCTTGTGACTCCTGAATACTCCTTTCAATAAACTCAGATGATCCCACACTTCCTGATCCCAGGAGGAGGCCCAGTGCTCCATTTGGCCTCTTTCCCTGCCCAGGTCCTGGATTTAGTATTTCCAGGCATAGGCAGGAGTTTCTGCTGCTGACTCAGTCCTAGGAGCTGCTAGAGCACTGGCCCTCCTGGATGCTGCCCAGAGATCCCCTTGTCAGCAAAGCCCTGCATGAAAGCCCCACCAGCGAGAGCAGAGGGAGCAGGTGCCTGGCCCTCTGTACCCGCCCATGCTGGCAAGCTGGAAGTCTGGCTGGCATTATGCCCAGCTCATTTCCAAGAGCTTGCTAGCTAGATATTTGCAGGGAGGGAGCCTTGGCAAGGAGGTAGCAGTTCGGCAGAAATGCTGCCCAGGCCCATTCACCCACTGCGCTGTGGCAACAGAGGGTGATTGCCCTGATGGAGTTTGGTTTATGACACTACATTAGTAAGCTTATGCCTCAGGCTGTTCCTAGCCGAATGGAATGGCCAGGGAAAAGGCGATGCAACTCCTCCATCATCAGCGGCAGGATGAAATGCTTATTGTATCGCCCTAACTCTGTGGCAAGGAAAATTTGATTTATTTTAGAGTTAATCCATCACCCTCTGGCATCCTTTCAAGACAGGCCTTGAGCATAATTGCAGGATCTGGAGAAAATGGGGGAAGTCAAGTTCAATTTATTCTATTAACATTTTAAAAACATTTAATTACAATAAAAACTGAAAAGCATTTACTATGAATAGGACCCTGGCTTTATCTCCTCCATGTGCTCATCCCACCAGTCACTCTCCTGGCTGTCACTGGCTTCTTACAACTCCGTGCCCTGGTTCTGATGGTTCCCACAAGCCTGGGCTCCACTGCCACACCAGCCTGCATGGAGGTGTGAAATTCACTCACCACCTTTTTTGCCAGCAGAAATCCATCTATTCCTTTTTGGATGGTCATTGCATTATTTTTCTCCTCTACTTTACTTTTCGTATTTCCTCCCTTTTTCCTCAAGGGTCAGCCATGGAGGTGGCAGAGTAGGGGTCAAGGCTGGATGTGACCATGCCTTCCTCCCTTCAGTCACCCTCCCTGCACTCAGGGACGGGCATCCAGCACCAGAGAAGAAACACACATAGGTCTCCACCAGGTGGGGGCTGGCCAAGGAGGTGGTTGTAGAATAATGCATGTTTTATTATTCTAAAAGCCACTGATACAGTAATTATAGGAAAGACCAAGCATGTTGTTAGATTTCTTTTTTCTTTTTTTTCTTTTTTTATTGTTTTTAGAGACAGAGTCTGATTCTGTTGCCCAGGCTGGAGTACAGTGGTGGCACGATCTTGGCTCGTTGCAACCTCTGCCTCTCTGGCTCAAGTGATCCACTCTCCTCAGCCTCCCAAGTAGCTGGGATTACAGGCATGCACCACCATGCCTGGATAAGTTTTGTATTTTTAGTAGAGATGCGGTTTTACTGTGTTGGCCAGGCTGGTCTCAAACTCCTGACCTCAAATGATACACCTGCCTCAGCCTCCCAAAGTGCTAGGATTATAGGCGTAAGCCACCGCGCCCAGCCTAGATTTCTTTTACTTATTTTATAATGAGATATTGCTTTTATTTTGAATTCCATGTGGGATTGTGGTAGGCAGGCAAATCACTCTCCAAAGATGTACACATCCTAATCCCCGGAATCTGTGAATGTGTGGTAGCAAAGGGGAATTAAAGTTGCAAATAGGATTAGGGCTGCTGATCAGCTAACCTGAAAATAGAGAGACGACCCTGAATCCTCCAGGTGAGTGCAGTGTAATCACACACATTTTTTTTTTTTTTTACTCAGACTTTTGTTCCTTTTTATTTATTTATTTGATTAAAATACATGTGGTTTTGTTTCAGGCAGATGCTGGTATCCCAGCCTTTTATACAGGAAGCTGTAGAAGGGAGAGGACTTGCTGGGTATGAGCAACTTATTGTGCAGGACAAATGGCATTTTTGGTAGGCTTCAAGATTTTTCTTTTTTTTTTTTTGGGACAGAGTCTTGCTCTTGTCACTCAGGCTGGAGTGCAATAGTGCAATCTTGGCTCACTGCACCCTCCGCATCCAGGGTTCAAGCAATTCTCCAGCCTCAGTTTCCTGAGTAGCTGGGATTACAGATGCATGCCACCAGGCTGGGCTAATTTTTGTATTTTTTATTATATTTTAATTTCCGGGGTACACGTGCAGATCTTGCAGGATTGTTGCATAGGTATACACGTGCCATGGTGGTTTGCTGCATCCATTCCCCATCACCTACTTTAGGTACTTCTCCCAATGTTATCACTCTCAATCTCCCTACCCCCTGCTATCCCTCCCCTAGCCCCCACCCCACAACAGACCCCAAGGTGTGATGTTCCCTGCCCTGTGTCCATGTGTTCTCATTGTTCAACACCTGCCTATGAATGAGAACATGCGGTGTTTCGTTTTCTGTTCTTGTGTCAGTTTGCTGAGAATAATGGTTTCCAGATTCATTCATATCCCTGCAAAGGACATTAACTTATCCTTTTTTATGGCTGCATAGTATTCCATGCTGTATATGTGCCACATTTTCTTTAACCAGTCTATCACTGATGGACATTTGGGTTGGTTCAACGTCTTTGCTATTGTAAACAGTGATGTAATGAACATATGTGTGCATGTGTCCTTATACTAGAACGATTTATAATCCTTTGGGTATATACCCAGTAATGGGATTGCTGGGTCAAATGGTATTTCTATTTCTAGATCCTTGAGGAATCACCACACTGTCTTCCACAATGGTTGAACTAATTTACGCTCCATCAACAGTGTAAAAGTGTTCCTATTTCTCCACATCCTCCCCAGCATCTGTTGTCTTCAGATTTTTAAATGATTGCTATTCTAACTGGCGTGAGATGGTATCTCAATATGGTTTTGATTTGCATTTCTCTAATGACCTGTGATGATGAGCATTATTTTAATATGTTTGTTGGTTGCATAAATGTCTTCTTTTGAAAAGTATCTGTTCATATCCTTTGCCCACTTTTTGATGGGGTTGTTTGTTTTTTTCTTGTAAATTTATTTTAGTTATTTGTAGATTCTGGATATTAGCCCTTTGTCAGGTGTGTAGTTTGAAAAAATTTTTTTGCATTCTGTTGGTTCCCAGTTCACTCTGATGATAGTTTCTTTTGCTGTGCAGAAGCTCTTTAGTTTAATTAGATCCCATTTGTCCATTTTGCCTTTTGTTGCCATTGCCTTTGGTGTTTTAGTCATGAAGTCCTTGCCTATGCCTATGTCCTGAATGGTATTGCCTAGGTTTTCTTCTAGGGTTTTTATGGTGTTAGGTCTTATGTTTAAGTCTTTAATCCATCTGGTGTTCATTTTTGTATAAGGTGTAAGGAAGGGGTCCAGTTTCAGCTTTTTGCACATGGCTAGCCAGTTTTCCCAACACCATTTATTAAACAGGGAGTCCTTTCCCCAATGCTTGTCAAGTTTGTCAAAGATCAGAGGGTTGTAGATGTGTGGCATTACTTCCAAGGCCTCTGTTCTGTTCCATTGGTCTATATCTCTATTTTGGTACCAGTACCATGCTGTTTTGATTACTGTAGCCTTATAGTATAGTTTGAAGTCAGGTAGCATGATGCCTCCAGCTTTGTTCTTTTTGCTTACGATTGTCTTGGCTATGTGGGCTCTTTTTTGGTTCCATATGAAATTTAATTTGTTTTATTCCAGTTCTGTGAAGAAAGTCAATGGTAGCCTGATAAGGATGGCATTGAATCTATAAATTACTTTGGGCAGTATGGCCATTTTCATGATATTGATTCTTCCTAACCACGAGCATGGAAGCAGTTTTTCCATCTGCTTGTGTCCT
Source organism: Sapajus apella (assembly GCF_009761245.1). Classification (NCBI taxonomy): domain Eukaryota; kingdom Metazoa; phylum Chordata; class Mammalia; order Primates; family Cebidae; genus Sapajus; species Sapajus apella. The sequence continues at coordinate 1,857,333 of NW_022437024.1, forward strand.
CTCTTAGTTCCTTGAGCAGTGGTTTGTAGTTCTCCTTGAAGATGTCCTTCACATCCTCTGTTAGTTATATTCCTAGTTAGTTTATTCTCTTTGTAGCAATTGTGAATGGAAGTTCGCTCATGATTTGGCTCTCTGTCTTTTATTGGTATGTAGGAATGCTTGTGATTTTTCCACATTGATTTTGTATCCTGAGACTTTGCTGAAGTTGCTTATCATCTTAAGGAGATCAGAGCAGAACTGAAAGAGTTAGAGACACAAAAATCCTTCAAAAAAATCAATAAATCCAGAAGCTGGTTTTTTGAAAAGATCATCAAAATGGTTAGACTGCAGGCCAGACTAATAAAAAAGAAAAGAGAGAAGAATTGAATAGATGCAATAAAAAATGATAAAGAGGATATCACCACCAATTCTATAGAAATACAAATTACCATCAGAGATTACTACAAACACCTCTGTGCACATAAACCAGTACATCTAGAAGAAATGGATAAATTCCTGGATACTTACACCATCCCAAGACTAAACTGGGAAGAAGTTGAATCCCTGAGTAGACCAATAACAAGGTCTGAAGTTGAGGCAGCAATTAATAGACTACCAACCAAAGTAAGTCCAGGTCCAGATGAGCTTACAGCCAAATTCTACCAGACATACAAAGAGAAGCTGGTACCATTCCTTGTGAAACTATTCCAAACAATATAAAAAGAGGGAATCCTCCCTAACTCATTTTATGAGACCAATATCATCCTGTTATCAAAACCAGAAAGAGACAGAACTAAAAAAGAAAATTACAGGCCAATATCCATAATGAACATTGAGGCAGAAATCTTCAGTAAAATACTGGCATACTAAGTGCAACTGCACATCAAAAAGCTTATTCATCACAATCAAATAGGCTTCATCCCGGGGTTGTAAGGTTGGTTCAACGTACCCAGGTCTATAAATGTAATTCACCACATAAACAGAACCAAAGATGAAAACCACATGATTATCTCAATAGATGCAGAGAAGGCCTTGAACAAAATTCAACAGATCTTTATGCTAAAAACTCTGAATCAACTAGGTGCCAATGGAATGTATCTCACAATATAAAAGTTATTTATGACAAACCCACAGCCAATATCATACTGAATGGGCAAAAACTGGAAGCATTCCCTTTGAAAGCTGGCACTAGACAAGGATGCCCCCTCTCACCACTCCTATTTAACATAGTACTGAAAGTTTTAGCCAGAGCAATCAGGCAAGAAAAAGAAATAAATGGTATTCAGTTAGGAAAAGAGGTAGTCAAATTGTCTGTATTTGCAGACGACATGATTGTAAATTTAGAAGGCCCCATTGCCTTAGCCCAAAATCGCACACATTTTTAAAAGTGGAAGAGGAGGGCAGGAGACAAGGTCAGAGTCATGTGGTGTGAGGGCTTAGCCTGCCCTTGCTAGCTTGGAAGACAGAGAAAGAAGCACTGAGCCAAGCAAGGCAGCAACCTCTGGAAGATGGAAAAGGCAAGAAGTGGGTTCTCCCCTAGAGCCTCCAGGAGGAAATGCAGCCTGCTGACACCCTGATCTTAGCTAGTGAGGCCCAATTTGACTTCAGATGTACAGAATGTAAGATAATAAATCTGTATTGTTTTACAGCACCAGGTTTGTGGTAATTTGTCACAGCAGGAGATGGGAATGAATCCAAGCCCTGCCTAAAGTGGGAGAGGGGAAAGATGCTGGGAGCCACCATCATCTCTAGCAAAAACATCCCTGAGCACCTGCCAGATAGAAGGTGATGTGCTGAGGGCTGGTCCTTGCCCTCCATAAGTCCAGGAGGACAGGGTGTGAGTTACGTACTCAGCAAGGATGGAGCCTTCCCAGGATGGAGCCTACCCAGCCTCTGTCACCTCACACTTGGGTCAACTGGGAAAGTTATTTAATTTCTGGACTCCCATTTCCTTAGATTACAATGGATATAATAATGTCAGGGTTGATGTGAGGAATGAATGAGTTAATATTTGCAAAACACATCATAATGCCTGGCAGGAAAGAAAGGCCATCTATGTGTTAGTTACTGTCTATCATTCTTACTGTTATTGCTATTACTGAACTTTCAGGGAAGATTTCAGGAATAAAGTGGGCTTCAAGGAAGGAAAGTTAGAGAGGATAATCAAAATAGCTAATAGTTATGAAGTGCTTCCGATAAGTAAACATTGTGATAAGCACCTGCCTTTATAACACTGAGGCAAGTACAAATGTTAGCTCCACTTTACAGGCACAGACAGTGATGTTTAGAAAGGCTAAGTGCTATGGTTTGGATCTGTGTCCTTGCCCAATCTCATGTTGAATTGTAATCCCCAGTGTTGAAGGCGGGACCTGATGGGAGGTGATTGGATCATGGGGGTGGAGTTATCAAGCATGGTTTAGCACCATCCCCATTTGGTACTGTATAGTGAATTCTCAAGAGATCTGGTTGTTTAAAAGTGTGTAGCACCTCCCTCCCTTTCTCTTCCTCCTTCTCCAGCCACGTGAAACGCTGGCCCCTCATTTGCCTTCCACCATGATCATAAGTTTTCTGAGGCCTCCCTAGAAGCCTAGCAGATGCTGCCATGCTTCCCGTACAGCCTGTGGATCCATAAGCCAACTAAACCTCTTTTCTTTATAAATTATCCAGTCTCAGGCATTTCTTTACACTCTAAATAACCCAACTATGTGAAAATCAAGAGGCAGAGCCAGGATGTACTTTTAACCAGCACATTTGAACAATCACCCAGAAGCAGGGAGGAGCACATGTTGGAAGGAAATCAAGACAGGCAGGTGGTTCAGTTGGAGGGAAATTTGGTCTAAGGGAGCAAATAACTGGGAACTAGCCTGGGAAGGCAGGAGGGCCAAGCAGCGACTGCCTTAAACGGAGGAACAAAAAGCCATTGAACCTAAATAGTATTGTAGGAATATGAATCTGGCAGCTGTGCTGTGGACAAATTCAAGACAAGAGGATCCCAGATGCAGAAAAAGCAATGAGGACATTATCCCAAAACAACTCTGCCTCCCTTACCTGAGTGAGAAAGACAATACAAAGGCAGCATCAGCAGGACCTGGTTGTGACTGCCTGACCGTGGGGAGGAAAGAGGAGCAGGAGGAGAAACTCAAAGATTTCAAGCCAAGGACTTGGTATTTGGCTCTCAGATATAATGGCTGCTGAGCAGGCAGGGCCTTGGAAGGCTGGGTTGAGTCAGGCCCCGTTTGCTGGGTCACTGTTTCTCGGTGAGTGTGTATGCATGTACATATGTGTAGGGGGGGTTAGGGGGTCACTTTATCTCTCTGTGAACCCCTGTAAAACAGGAATAACTATGCTTGCCCTCCTATCTCACAGAGATGCCCAAGGAGGCTCACTGGAGATCGTGGGTTTGAAGGTGCTTTGATAAGTGAGAGGTTGGTAAAAATACAGCATAGGGATTAGTATCAGTCATGCTGGCAAGGCCAGCAGTTCTAAGGCCCACAGACTTTCCACAGTGGAATTTCATCTGTTAATATCTATTCGGATACAGTCTCAGGTTTGAGTTTTTTGTTGTTGTTGTTTTTGTTTCGTTTTTTTGAGATGGAATCTAGCTCTGTTGCCCAGGCTGGAGCGCAGTGGCACGATCTTGCTCACTACAACCTCTGCCTCCTGGGTTCAAATGATTCTCCTGTCTCAGCCTCCCTAGTAGCTGGGACTATAGGTGCATGCTACCACACCTGGCTAATTTTTGTATTTTTAGCAGAGATGAGGTTTCATCACATTGACCAGGCTGGTCTGGAACTCCTGACATCAGGTGATCCACCTGTCTCGGCCTCCCAAAGTGCTGGGATTTCAGATGTGAGTTCCCATCCTCAGCGTCAGGTTTGAATTTTAAGAGATCAGAATTTCCATATGCAATTAAGAATCTTCTTTTAGGGATAGCACTGGGCACTAATCACTAGCCCTTGCCTTATTTTTGGGACCCCTCAGACTTGGACGCAGACCTTTGAATGAGGCTGGATGCATCATTTCCAGTGACAGAGAAGCTGCCTCTTTTCTTTCCAAGAAAACAGACCCATGAGAAGAGCCCAGCAGCCCCAAAGGGAACTATGGGCATTGCACAAAGGAAGAACCTGTATTCTCACGCTGCAAACATAATTAAAACAACTCCTTGCTTCTCTGAGACTTGGAAGGAAGATGAATGGGAAGATGACATGGGGAGAAAGCCCTTATCTCTTGTTTTATAAATGAAAAAAAAAAAAAAAAAAAGGCCTTTTTTTCTTTGTTTGTTTAGTTTCGTTTGTAGGAAAAGCCACTGCCAAATTGTGTCCATAGCAAGAGGAAGCCTGAGTGTGCTGTGAGGAACCCAGCACGTGCTGTGACAGCTCTCAGTGCCTTGGTGGGTTGCAGGAAAGCCTGGCACAGCCCCAAAATGAGGCAGCAATGGGCTGCACCACAGCGGCCACCCCATGGCATGGAATGCACTCTTAGATTCCACCTTCCAGGACAGATTTTCTGCGTGGGACTAACAACACAGCTGCTTTGCTCTCATCTTCCAGAGGGAATAGAGAGGATGCCTCCCTTCTCCGTCCTGTCTTCCTGCAACTGTCCACTGTCCCCTGCTCAGATTGCCCCTCACACCATCCCACCCTCTTCTTTTCCAAGTGCTGGGAAGTTGATCCTAATCCATGTTCTCCAAACACTGAAATATCCCCCCATGCTTTCTCCACACAGCTGTCAGATCAGAGTTAAACAGAAAAGGGAGAACAGCAAAAGCAACAAGAGTGAGAAAAGTAAGTTAAGAGAAGAGGCAGTGGAGAAAGAGTCTCCCCCGGGCCCTCTCTCCATGCTCCACCTCTGTGATGTGAGATGGTGTTCACACCTATCTGCCCTCTGTGCAGAAGCTAGGACTTACCCAAGATAACCCTGCCTGGCCAATAGCAGCAGAGCCAGCCAATGGGAAACCCACATTCCCTTGGTCAAGCTACCTTTGGAGGATGCGTGGAGTGCTGTGAGGACTAAGTGACACAGGTGGTGGCCAGTGAATGTGAAATTTAAGGAAAATAACATCACAAAGGCCTTTTCTGGTGATTTAATTAAAACATTCAGTCACAAAGTCAGTAACAAAAGCAACAAAAAACAATGAGGCATGGGCATGAAAGAAAAGAAGTACATGGGATGACTGGAAAGTTCCCTGAGCAGGAGCTGAGCCAGCCCAAGAAAGAGGCTGTCAGGAAGCATGAGTGTCCCTGAACAGAGGGAATGGGTGGGCTGAAGAATAAAACCTGCGTAACCTCAGAGCAGCCTCTGGGCCGCAGGGGAGCATGCATAAATTCTCACAACGTTATGCTCTGGTTCACCCAGAGTCCTGACCCTGGAGACCATGGATGTTGTATGCAGGAACAGAAACAGCAGCCTGTAAGACAGAGTGAGGGAGCTTCAGGCTGGAGTCAAAGGAAGCTTAGAAACTTGCAGGGGTTACTGTGGAAGAAACACCGTTCTGAATGAAAGCCAAAGAGAGAAGTTGACACGAAATGGGTCATAAAGCTAAAGAACATGTTTCAGCACATTGAGACTTTCAGCGGAGTGCCACGAAACCTCCTGCTTCCCACAGGTTCTTATTTTAATGAACTCAGTAGATCAAGACTTTTCCTCAAGGGGTGCTCAGCATGAGTCGGTGGACCTCTGAGAACTGCCTGCTCATTTACTAAGTTCTGTTGATTCTAATGCCTGGATGTGCCTCCAGCTCCCACTGATTTTTGCCTTCATTCAGATTCTCATCTTTTTATCTCCTGCATTATTGAAACAGCCCCCTAAATTGTCTCCCCACCTGTGGTCTCATCACCTTCCAATCCATCTCCTCCCACCATCCAGAATGATGCTTAAAAATCACAAATCTGATCTCTCTTCACAGCTGCCTAAAATCTTCCCTGGCACCCAGTTGCCCACGGAAGAAGTCTCAGTGTTTCCCTGAGCAAGGACTCAGCTGAGATAGTTGCTAGATCCATAGGCCCCTCCCTCTGAGATTCTCATTCAGCAGGTTAGGGATGCAGCCCTAGAATTTACCATATAAATAAACATCTTGGTTGAAGCTCATGATTGGGAATCATGATCACTGTGGGAAGCACTGTCTGTAGTGTGACACTGAACTGTCTTGCATGGTGGACCCTGCCCACCTCTCTGCTCTGTATCTAGACGGTTGAACTTCATCTCTGAACCTTGATGGTTTCAGTCCAGCCAGACTGGGGTCTGGAACTGGGATGCAAACCCAAAGGTCCATTCAGAATTCCAAAAACCAGGCAGATTAAGTTCATCTACAACAGACCAGCCAACTCTGGGCTGGGAGGTATGACCAGGAGTGCACCTGCCATAGCAAGATAGAGAGAGGGTTGTTATTCTTGTCGGATTTTTTTTAAACAAAAATGGGAGAAGAACAGGCTGCAGGTAAGAAGGGAAATGTAATTTAAAAATGTATAAATAACTTGCGGTGTTCACAGCCTGCTGTTCTTCTGAGACAAATAGCTTAGTAAGTAAACCAAGGCAAGACAGACATTCTGGTGACAACACTCTAGCTTTGCTGTGATTCTCAAAATTACACACACCTCAAATTTCAGAGCTCCAAATGGCAGAATCATTGCAGCTGGAGAAGTATGCTTTGATATCCTCAAACCTCTCCTTTGCTTCTCCTCCTCTCTCTTCGTGTTGCCTCTCTCAGATGTTTGTGTCCTCATCAGGAATTCAGATACTCAGAGCTCCTTACCACGAATACTTTCGCAACAGTCCACCTGTCCCCACCCCTAACTCCTCCGCCCACCCTTATCCTCACTCCTCAGTTCATCCTTTGCCCACTTGCTTTCAAGAGGCTGCTAAGATTTTAGTGACTTATAGTAACTCTCTTCAGGGACACAGTGTCTGTGTTTTAGCAGGGAGCTGCTGGGAGACAAAACTTTACCCAAAGTTTAGTACATGGTGGAATTTTAAGAGAGTGCCTTGGAATTCAAGAAAGATTGTTACGTCCCACCTAATGGCTTCAACAATTGTATTCCACCCTTATCAGGGTACCTGTCGCATAGTAGGTACTTAACCTTGCTCAATGCCTTGGACCACAGAAAGATTGATTTCCAACATCTAGATTTTCTTGGACCACTATGTGTTAATATAATTATTATTTGACAGAGGGGATTAAATACATATTTAATGAAAATGTGTCATTTAATTTATATCACTGAAGGCTTTTATTTAAATAATTCCCAAAGTAAAAAAAAAAAAAAAATAGATGTCAGGCTATGTGTTGTGATTTGGGAATTTACCAGTTAGGGTTTTTTTAGGGTTTAATAAAATATTATTACTTCTATTCTGCTGCTAACATAAATGTCTTTGACTAAGAGTTTCCCTCTTTTCTGAGTTTTCTCATCTCCAGCAGAAGCAGTGTTCTCAGCCACAAACCCAAGTTTCCAGTTTGGAACTTCCCCATGACCTGTTGGTCTGCCAGGATGGAGGGTTCTTCACTGTCTTTAGTCTCAACTACTGTTGGTATGGATGCAATTGATCACCCTTGGCATTTATTTGCTAGTGCTGCCATCTCAAAGTACCACAAACTGGATGGTTTAAACAACAGAAATTTATCCTCTCACAGTTCTAGAGGTGAAAAGTCTGAAGTCAAAAAGAGGCAGGGCCATGCTTCCTCCAAAGGCTCTAGGAAATAATCCTTTCTTGCCTTTTCTGGTTTCTGGTGGTTTCCAGTAATTGTTGGCAGTCTTTTTCCTGGAGATGTATCAGTCCAGTCTCTGCCTCTGTCTTCACAAGGCGTTCTCCCTGTGTGCCTGTGTCTCTGTTTTCTCTTCTTAACATGTTACCAGTCATTGGATTGGGGCCCCCTGTAATCCACTTTGACCTCGTCTTAACTAATTATATCTGTAAGCACCCTATTTCCAAATATGGTCATTGTATTTGTCAATTTTCATACTGCTATCAAGAAATACACAAGACTGGGTAATTTATAAAGAAAAAGCTATTTAATGGACTCACAGTTCCACATAGCTGGGGAGGCCTCACAATCATGATGGAAGGTGAAGGAGGAACAAAGACACATCTTACATGGAGGCAGGCAAGAGAACGTATGCAGGGGAACTGCTCTTTATAAAACTATAAGATCTCATGAGACTTATTCATTATTATGAAAACAGCATGGGAAAAACTGGCCTCCATAAGTCAATTACTTCCCACTGGGTCCCTCCTATGATGCATGGATGCCAAGTCCAGCTCCATTTTCTTACTAGGTCCAAGAAATTTTTGTTTCAGCTAGAGTGTCTTCCTTGAGCACCAACCTGGTATTGATCTCCCAGTTCTCCCTTCCCTTAACTTGTGAATGTTAGGAACTCACATCCCAGCCACAAAGCTATCTTCACATTGCTTCTTCTAGGGCACACAAAAAAATTCCACCAAGAGTACACAGTAGGGCCAACTAGGGCCATCTCTGGCATTATGTGGGGAGAGGGTGGGTTTGACCTGTTTCCTCCTTCCTTCATGGACTCTTCCTGAACTCTGGCTGTCCAACACTCCAAAGGGCTTGCACACTTGCTATTGTACCTGAGTATTTCTAGCTTTGCTATATCCATTAAGTATCTTCTTTCCAACCCTCTTGCCTCCCTTTATCCCCCTATTAAAAAATATTAACATTTATTTTTCTAGGTTGAATGTCATGGGGCTATTTTCCACTTTGCTTAGTCTATTTGTATCATTATTCTACTGTTCTCTTGCTTATACAAGCTCCCAATCGAGCATGATCATACCATTTTCAGCCACTTCTGGATCATTAATAAAGCCGTGAAGGGAGACAGGTTCTTACCCCAAACCGCATGGCACCAATTAGACACTTACCCTCAAATGGGTTCCTTGGCAATTTATCATTACCCTATGGTCTTTCAGTCATTGTTTAATCAGTGAGGCTGGGTTCCTATCCCAGCCAATTTAAACGAAATTTCAAGGAAACTTTCTTGAGACCAATTGCTTTTCTGAAACTGTCTTCTCTATTGCAGTCCTTCCAGCTGCTCAGCTTGGAGCACACAAATCTGCCAGACCATTTATTTGGCTCTTAGAGTTGTTTAGGGTGGTAGCATTTACCTCTTTTTACTTTCAACAGTCTTCCTTTTCTTGAGGGAAAGAAGTAGAAAGAGAACTACTTCATTGAGAACTGCTCCCTTCTGTAACACCATAGACTAAATTGTTGCCTGGGTTTGGGAAAAAGCCTATGGTCTCCCTTGGGCAAGGCTTTCAACATCCAGATCTGCTTCCCCAGACATAGCCAGGTGCAGAATGCTATAGAAGGGTCTAACAAAAGGAGGCCAATGGCATGGGTGGGTACCTACACATGCTCAATGAACCTGAGGATGAAATCATAATTATTGAGCTATGATCATTTTCTGAGGCTTACATCAGAGATGCCCATTTAAAGATAAAGGAGCCATAGCCTGCACCCTCAGATGGCTTCAAGGCTGGTGGTGGCGGAACTGTAGGACTCAGCAGACAGATCATCCATCTTTGCTTGCTCACAAACAAACAACCCTCACTGTTGTTCCCTACTAGGGCTTGAGATATTAGAGGACCCTGAGAAATATAAATGTATTTGAAATTATTTTACCTGGCATGATAAAACTTTAACCTTTTTCAAGTTAGTATTACTCTTGGCTGTGTTGGGCTATCAGAGAATGACATATGAAACCAGTACTTTTCCTGGGTGAGTTATTTAAATGAGAAGATATACAATTTTGGTTCTAAAATGATGGCATAGAAGCAAGCTGGGTTGACTCAGGCCTCACAGAAAAGCAAAAACAAATACATAGCACCAAGTTATCACCATGAATACACAGAACTCAAACATGAAAATGAGACAGGCTGGGTGTAGTGGCTCCCATCTGTAATCCCAGTGCTTTGGGAGGCTGAAGCAGGAGAGTTGCTTGAAGCCAGTATTTCTTTTTTGTTTGTTTGTTTTTGAGATGGAGTTTCACTCTTGTTGCCCAGGTTGGAGTGCAATGATGCGATCTCGGCTCACTGCAACCTCAACCTCCTGGGTTCAAGTAATTCTCCTGCTTCAGCCTCCTGAGTTGCTGGGATTACAGGATCCCATCCCCATGCCCAGCTAATTTTTGTTATTTTTAGTAGAGATGGGATTTCACCATGTTGGCCAGCCTAGTCTGGAACTCCTGACCTCAAGTGATCTACTGGCCTTGGCCTCCCAAAGTGCTGGGATTACAGGCATGAGCCACTGTAACCAAAGCCAGGATTTCAAGACCAGTTTGGGCAACATTGTGAGACCCCATCTCTGCAAACCAAAAAAGAAAAATTAGCCATGCATGGTGGCACTTGTCTATAGTCCTAGCAACTTGAGGGGCTGAGGCAGGAGAATCCCTTGAGCCCAAGAGTACAAGGCTGAAGTGAGCTATGATTGGGCCACTGCACGCCAGCCTGGGTGATAGAATAAGACAATGAAACACAACAAAAAAAAAAAAAAAAAAAAAAAAAAAGGAGAAAGAAAGTAAGGAAAAGAAGAAAGAAAGAGTAAGAAAGTAAGGAAAAGAAGAAAGAAAGAGTAACAAAGTAAGACATGGAGGGGGGTACACAGAGAAATGAAAAAGCTCTGAGTAGATGATAAAAGAATCAGACTTCCACATCTTCAATGCCTCTTCCCCCACTCTGCCCAGCAGCAGTGCATAGAAGATATTCTCTCAACTCACCATTTCTATACCAGAAAAAGTGAGATAGAGAAGGATAACCAGTTTCCCCACCATCTTGGGCTCTCTGGGAATAGACCAGTCCCTACCTTAACCCATGAAAAGTATGGAGAGTTCCAGAAGAGAGATATATTCCTGAGGAAAAGCAGAGACAAAAGAGGGAAGTGGAACTACCATTCCCAGTCCGAGAAACTCTGCTCTGTAAATTGGCCAAAGGAAATGCCAAATCAGAATAGCTGTTTAGCAGCACCATGCTGTAGGAGGTTCATCCTATAGGTCTCCTGGACACAAACTGCTAGCCAGCCTTCTTATACTGCCAGGGTATCCAGGATATCCCCTTTGGGATTCCCCACATTCAGGAAGGATAGCACTCTGATTGTTTACTAGAGCTAAGGTGAAGCATAAGGCACTACTCAGAGCCAAAAAGGAGGCAGTAAACAAGCAGTAAAGAACCTCTAATCAAATATATCCAGTAAAAACCAAAGCATGCCAAAGAAGACTGGAATAAGTAATCCCTAGTGCAAAGACATAAATGTACATCCACAAGAAGCAACAGCAAACAGGTAACCATAATCTCCCCAAACAGACAAAGCAAGGAAACAGTAACTGACCCTAAGTAAATGGTAATATGTGAGCTCTCTGACCAAGAACTCAAAAATAGTAGTTTTAAGGAAACTCAGCAGTCTCTATGTTAAAATAGATGAGCAATTCAGAATGTAACAGAGAAATTTAACAAGGAGATCAGCGAACTCAAAGACAAGCCATTTGAAATTACATAGTTGGAGGAAAGAAAAGGAAAAAGAATGAAAAGCAAAGAAGAGCATCTACAATACATGGAAAATTACCTCAAAAGACCAAATCTAAGAATTATTGGTGTTCAAGAGGGATTTGAGCAAGAGCAAGGGTAGAAAATGTTTTCAAATAAATAGTAACATTTTTCAAAACTTGAGAAAGATATAAATATCCAGGTAGAGGAAGATCAGAGCACACCCAACAGATTTGACACAAATAAGACTACCACAAGGCATGTAAGAATCAAACTCTCAAAGGTCAAGGACAAAAAGAGAATCCTAAAAGCAGCAAGAGAAAAAAACAAGCAAACAAATAATACATCAAAGAACTCTAATTCATCTGGCAATGGATTTCTCAATGGAAACCATACAGGCCAGGAGAGAATAGAATGAAATCCTCAAAGCACTGAAAGAAAAAAAACTGCCATCCAAGAATATCATGTCCAGTAAAGTTATCCTTCAAATGTAAAGGAGAGAGAGATAAAATCTTTCCCAGAACTGAGAGAATTCACCACTACCAAATCTGTCTTATGAGAAATGTTAAAGGAATCTCTTCAATCTGAAAGAAAAAAGAAAAAAAACAAAAAACAAAAAACAAACACTAACATGAAAACAAAAATAAAAACAAACAAACAAAAACATTTGAAGGTATAAAACCCACAGTAAAATTAAGTACATGAAAAGACCCAGAATACTCTAATATTGTAATTGTGGTGTGCAATACACTCATATCTCTAGTATAAAACTCAAATAACAAATCTGTCAAAAAAAATGATACCTACAACCTTTTAAAAGATAGGTAATATAAAAATATGTAAATTGAGACAAAAGTCAAAATGTGCATGAGAGGGAAGGAATTACAGTCTAGAAGTTTTAAAAAAATTTTTTTGTTTATTCTTTGTGATCTAAGATAAGTTGTCGTATCTTTAAAATAAACTGTTATGTCTATAAGATGTTTTTTGCAATCCTCATGGCAACCACAATGGAAAAACATACAATAGAGTCACTGAAATTTAAAAAAAAAAAAAAAGAACTAAAACATATTACAGGAAAAAATCACTTAGCCACAAAGGAAGGCATAAGGAAGAAAGGAGTTATGAAATGACCAGAAAACAAACAACAAAATGGCAGTAGTCTTTAATCATCAATAATAAAACTGAATGTTAATGTACTCAATTATCTAATTAAAATGCATACTGTGGCAGACTGGATAAAGAAATAAGACCCAACTATATGCAGCCTACAAGAAAAACACTTCACCTGTAAAGACATACATTGACTAAAAGTGAAAGGTTGGATGACGATATTTCATACAACTGGACATCAAAAAGGAGGAAGAGTAGTTACACTTATATCAGATAAAATAGACTACAAATCAAAGATCTTAAAAAGAGACAAATAAAATCACTATATAACGATAAAGGGGTGAATTTGGCAAGAGGAGACAATTATAAATATCTATACACCCAATACTAGAACTCCCAAGTATAGAAAGCAAACATTAATAAATATGACAGAGATAGACTACAATACAGTAATAGTAGGGGACTTTAACACTCTACTCTCAGAAATGGACAGATCATTCAGACAGAAAATCAATAAAGAAGCAGCGGAGTTAAAATACACACTACACCTATTAGGACTGACATTTACAGAACATTTCACCCAATTGCTACAGAATATGCATTCTTTTCATAAGCATATGGAGCATTCTCCAGATAGATTGTATTTTAGGCCACAAAACAAGTCTAAACAAATACAAAAAAGTTGAAATCGTAAACTATCTTTTCTGATCACAAGGGAATAAAAACAGAAATCAATAAAAGAGAAACCTTGGAAACTTCACAAACACTTGGAAATTGAACCACATTCTTCTGAATGACCAATGAGTCAATGAAGAAATTAAGAAAGAAATTTAAAAATTTATTGAAATGAATGAAAACTGAAAACATATCAAAATCTGTAGGATACAACAAAAGCAATGCTAAGAGGAAAGTTTATAGCAATAAACATGTGTATCAAAAAAGTAGAAAAACTTTAAACAACCTAATGAGGCACCCCAAAAAACTAGAAAAGCAAAAATAAGCCAAACTCAAAACTAATAGAATGAATGAAAGAAAAAAGAGCAAAAAGAAATATAATTGAGGCTAAAAGAATAATACAGAAAGAAGAGCAATGAAATGAAGAGGTGGTTTTTTGAAAAGATAAAATTGACAAACCTTTGGCTAGACTAAGAAAAAAAAGAGAGAAGACCTAAATAAATAAATCAGAAACAAAAAAGGAGACATAACAAATGAGACCACAGAAATAAAAAGAATAATTAAAGACTCTTATGAACAACTATATGTCAACAAACTGGAAAACCAGAAGAAATGGAGAAATTCCTAGACACAGCCTACCAAGAGTGAACCATGGAAAAATGGAACACCTCAAAACCAATAACAAGTAATGAGGCTGAAGATGTAATAATAATAAAAAAATCCTGTCAAAGGGAAGCCTAGGACTTGATGGCTTCACTGCTGAGGTCTACTGAACATTTGAAGAACTAATACCAATTCTACTCAAACTCTTTAAAAAAATTGAAGAGGAGGGTATATTTCCAAACTCATTCCACAAAGTCAGTATTACTCTGATACCAAAACAAGACAAAGACACAACAAAAAAGAAAACTACAGGCCAATATCATAAATGAACATAGATGAAAAAATTCTCAACAAAATACTAGCAAATTGAATTCAACAATACATTAAAAAAATTATTTACCATAATCAAGTGGGATCCATCTCAGGGATGCAAGGATGATTCAATATATGCAAATCAATAAATATGATAGATCATTTTGAGAGAAGCAAGAACAAAACCCATATGATTATTTCAATAGATGCCAAAATAGCTTTTTTTAAAATTCAACTTCTCTTTATGATAAAAGAATCCTCTATCAAACTGGTTGTAGAAAGCATATTATCCCAAAATAATAAAGGCCATGTATGATAAACCCACAATAACATCATACTGAATGGGGAATAATTGAAGGCCTTTCTTCTAAGAGCTGGAACAAGATATAGATGTCAACTTTCACCAGTTTTATTCAATATTGTACTAGAAGTTCTTGAGACAAGAGAAAGAAAGGGCATCCAAATTGGAAAGGAAGCAGTCAAATTAGTCTTATTTGCAGAGGACATCTCGTACTTAGAAAAACCTAAAAACTCCACCAAAAAAAGTTAGAACTGATAAATGAATTCAATAAAGTTGCAGGATATAAAATCAACATACAAAAATCAGTAGCATTAATATACACCAACAGCCAATAATAGGAAAAAGAAATCAAGAAAGCAATTCCATTTACAATAGCTATAAAGAATACAAAATACCTAGGAATCAATTTAACCAAAGAATTAAAAGATCTGTACAAGGAAAACTATAAAACACTTTTTAAAGAAATTGAAGAGAACACAAAAAATGGAAACCAGGATAGTTTATGCTCATGGACTTGGAAGAATTAATATCGTTAAAATGGCAATACTCCTCAAAGCAATGTACAGATTCAATGTAATTCCTATCAAAATGACAATTCTTCACAGAAATAGAAAAATAATCCTAAAATCCCCAAATTGCCAAAGCTATCCTGAGCAAAAAGAACAAACCTGGAGGTATCACACCACCTTAATTGAAAATTCACTACAAAGCTATAGTAACTAAATCATCATAGTAGGGGCATAAAAACAGACATATAGACCAATGGAACAGAATATAGAACCCAGATATAAACCCAGGCATATACAGCCAACTCATCTTTGGCAAAGGTACCAAGAAATACATTGGGAAAAGGACAACCTCTACAGAAGAATAAAACTAGACTCTTCTCTATCACTGTATAGAAAAATGAGGTCAAATAGATTAGACTCAAATCTAAGACCCAAAACTATAAAACCACCAGACAAAAGCAGTGGAGAAATGCTCTAGGACATTGGTCTGGGCAAAGATTTTTTTGTGTAAGACCTCAAAAGCAGAGGCAACTCGAGCAAAAATAGACAATTGGAATTACATCAAGCTAAAAGTCTTCTGCACAACAAAGGAATCAATCAACAAAGTGAAGGGACAACCCCCAGAATGTGAGAAAGTATTCACAGACCATCCATCTAACAAGGGCTTAATAACTAGAATACATGACAAGGTCAAACAACTCAATAGCAAATCTCCCAAATAATCTGATTAAAAATGGGCAAAAGATCTGAAGGAGCATTTCTCAAAAGAAGATATACAAATGACCAGCAGGTATATAAAAAAAAATGCTCAACATCACAAATCATTGGACAAATGCAAATGAAAACTGCAATGAGATATCATCTCATCCAGTTACCATGGCTTTTATCAAACAGACAGGCAATAATGGATGCTGGCAAGGATGTGGAGAAAGGAGAACCCTGGTACATTGTTGGTGGGCATATAAATTGGTATAGCTACTATGGAGAACAGTATGGAGGTTCCTCAAAAAACAAAAAGTAGAACTATCATATGATCTGGCAATTCTACTACTGGGCATATATCCAAAAGAAAGACAATTGATATATTGGAAAGATATCTGCACTTTCATGTTTATTGGAACACTATTAACCATAGCCAAAATATGGCATCAACTTTAGTACCCATCAATGGATGAATGGATGAAGAAAATATGGATATGTATACAATGGAATCTGATTAAGCCATCAAAAGATTGAAATCCTGTCATTTGCAATAACATGGATGAAACTGGAGGTCATTATATTAAGTGAGATAAACCAGGCACAGAAAGACAAATATTACATCTTCTAACTCATACGTGGAAACTAAAAAAGTTGATCTCACAAATATAGAGTAAACTGGTGGTTACCAGAGGCTGGGAAAGGGTAGGGATGAAGAGAAGTTGATTAGTGGCTACAAATATACAGTTTAATAGAAGAATTAAGACCCAGTATTAACCAACCTAGATTAGTTGGTTGACTCTAGTTTACAATAATTTATCATATATTTCAAAATAGCTAGAAGAGAGAATTGGAATGGTTCTAATATAAAGAAAAGACAAATATTTAGGATGATGAATATCCCAAGTACACGGTTTTTATTTTTACAAAGTATATGATTATACTAGAGTATCACATATACTTTGAAACTATGTGCATCTGTTATGCATCCATTAAAAATTAAATTAAAACCTTCATGTAAAAAACAGAAAATGCAGAATATTCTGCCATACAGTCCATGAAAAGGCCAGCCAACAGGCAACTGCAGTGGTGAAAGTGAGAGATATTAGTGATTTGGACTGTGGTCTTAAAGTTGGCAATGAAATAACTTCATTGCTAAGTTTAAAATATATTCTACTGGGTAATTCATGGGGGTCTCTATGAGATGTCGGGGCCAGAGAAAGGGAAGAGGCTTCTGAGATTTTTGCATCAGCAACTGGGTGCCTTTTGGTTTCTTTCACTGAGATGGTGAAGGCTGGGGCATGCCAGTACTGAGATGCCAATAAGATTTCTGAAGGGAGCTGTTAATAGCAAGTTGGATATATAAGTCTCGAGCTCAGGGAAGAGGGTGGTGTGAGAGATATAAATTTGGAAGTCATTAGCATATAGATGGTATTTAAAGCCTAGGGAATGAAGATAGGCTCTACAGTGCAATTCACAGTGAAGATCTTCACGTCATGACTCTTTTAGCAACAAAGAGCATAAACATCACTGAAGCATGTTCTGTGCGTGGGACTCTTGTCAAGTCTCTTAATTTCTCTAAGTATTTGTTAGCCTATCAGGAAAATAAGTGGTAAGCACACACGTTCAGGCCATACCCTCAATGCCTGAAAGGCCACGTTGTAATTCTCTAATTTTATAGAAGGTGAAGCCATATATTTTGTTTTCTACAAAAAATGCCACTTTAAGATCTTCAGAGAAATGCAAAAATTGACTAGGACAGTTTAGAGTTCATCAAATTGCACAGTTGAGAGCAATCTACACTCAAGTAGATGTTTGAAATTCTACATTTAGTTGTGGGTTTCTTAAATATGCAGCAAATAATTGAAGTGATTCAAGACACTGCACAAATAACTGGAGAGACAATAATTTCTGTTGCATTCCTGGTGGCAAAGTATTATGAAAATGAAATACTTTGTGTTCAGAATAATACTACCCCAAAGCATGCAAAATCAGTCCACCTGGTAAACTCAATCTTTCAGGAATACAAACAGAATGTACTTCTGAAAGTTGAGAAAAGGAACTCAGCTTTCGAGTCCATCTTTAGACTTTATTTTTGGTGACGGGAGTAACAAAATGTATAACTTTTGCGTAAGCAACTTGTACTTTTGCATATTCATGAAAACATATGCATTAAGTGTTTTAAAATGAGTCTAGTGTAATTTCTCTAATGAAAAAGTAATTGCTAGCTCTAAAAAAATGAGAAGGTAAAATGGAAGAAGTCTGGGTAATAGAGAGGCAGCTCGAGCAGTAGGCTCATGGGGGACCCCAAAACTAGGCGAAAAGCTCCCAAACTAACTTCTCCTGAGTTGTTCTTTTGGACCATTGCTCCAAGTGTGGTGTTGGAATCCCTGCATCAGAATCACCCAGGGGATTAAGATTTCTGGATCCCATTTTATACCTACTCCACCACAGTTTCTGAATATAAATCTGCATTTTAAATAAGCACCCTTAGGTGGTTCTAAATCAGGAGTTTTAAACCTGGGTTCACGGACATGCTGGGACAAGGTTCTCAAACTTTAGTGTACATAAGATTCACCTGAAGAGTGGGATAAAATACAGATACTGGAAACTGGAAGTCCAAGAGCCTGTCTGTGTTTTTAATTTGCATCATGGGTCTCTCAAATGCAGGTGGTCCAGGGATCTCACTCTGAGAAATCCTGCCTGGGAGATCTCAGGAGTTCCATGCCCTGCCATCCCCATCCTTCCATCTCCACTCCCTGACAAGTTAAATGCAAACTTTATATGTATGTGCCTCTGTGCCATTACATCATAAGGAAGGTCTTTATCTTCCAGTTTAAGTCCAGAAAAAGTTGAGAGACACTGCAGAAGATACCAGCTCTTCTGATCAATTCTAACACTTTCTTGCACTTCTACATAAGCCACACAGAAAAATAGTATTGGCCAGCAGCTGCTGAAACTGCTCCCCCAGGTGAGCTATTTGCTCCTCAAATGATGCATAAGCCCCGTCTGAGCTGAAGCTCGAGGATAGGAGTACATCAAAATGCATTCAGTCTCTAGGTTCTGATTCATTTCTCTGACTGCTCAGCCTTCAGGCAGTATTTTAGGGAAGCCAACTTTAAAATTAAAACAACAACAATAATTTGTTTATATCACTAAGTATGCTACCCCTGGAAGTACATGTTTTCTGATTTACCATGGTTTTTCTTTCCCAACTCCCCAGAACTGTCTGTCACGGAGAACCACTTCTGCTTTCCTCATTATTGAACTGGAAGGCTAAGGAAGGCTGCATTTGCTCACTCTCCTGTGATTTCTAGTAAAATTGAGCATCCTGTCTTGTTCATTTGTCCATAATTTCATCGGTGTTCGACCTAGCTCCAATTATATTCTTTCTTACAGAGCTTTCCATTTGCTTGTTTCTTTTATTCCTTTTTCTGTTGTTTTCAACTCATTTTGTGTTTGAACAGGAATAAAAAGGATGTGAAGATGATGTATTTTTCTGGCAGCCCAGTTGGTAAAAAAAAAAAAACACACAAAACATTTTAAAGCTGAAATTTTTGAAGTTGCTGCTGAGATACCAACCAAAATGGATCAAGGACACAGCACATTGGAGTAGGAAGAACTCTGGCTTTGGAAGCTGAAAAATCTCAGCAACTTGCTGCCATGTGGCTCTGGGAAGCAGCCTACAGGCCTTTTGAGCCTCAGTTTCCCCATCTGCAAGTAGGCAGATTCCTTGTTCTACTTGTCTGGGTAGGCTGACATTTTCTCAACCCAGCCAGAAGGATTCAGCATCTCTTTCTGCCCTTCCAGTGGGGTCACTCATGCCACAAGGATTCTAGAGCCATGTCGAATTTACTAAAGATTTTGTACAGAAATGGAGAAAGGTTTTACACTGCAGACCTCCACAGTAAAACCTTCTGAGCTCCCATGAACAGGTCCCCTCTCCCGAGTCTTTCCATCTCCCTGCTG
Source organism: Sapajus apella (assembly GCF_009761245.1). Taxonomy (NCBI): domain Eukaryota; kingdom Metazoa; phylum Chordata; class Mammalia; order Primates; family Cebidae; genus Sapajus; species Sapajus apella. Next base: position 1,876,977 of record NW_022437024.1, read on the forward strand.
AACGACAGCTTCTCTTTGTCATCTCTCCTCCGCTTCACACAGTTCCCAGACTCATTCACTGGGTGAATCTTCTGTCTTCCTCACTTCCAATATATCCCCCTGTGACGATGATCACATCAGGGTCACCACCTGAGACGTTGATCACCACCTGAGGCAGTCTGTTCTGCAAACCCTGACTCTGTGACAGATGAATAAAAACATTCAAACACAGAGTACAGAGAACGAGTGGCTAGGGAGGTCATCAGCTGCTTTCAGAGGGTGATTGCAGCTACCTGACCCCTCAATAGCTGTTCCTCCTTGCAGTTATTCAGTATAGATTTAATAACAAAGGTTCTAAGTCAACACACATGTGGATAATTAACATGGTTAAAAGAGTGGTTATGTGAATGATAAAAGGTTTGGTTGTGGGGAGCAGAGCAAACACCATTAACCAGTAATTTCCAAGGTAGACCTCCCCCAGAGGGGGCCATCTGGCACAAAGTTTACATGAGTAAACAAGCTAGTTAGAGTAGAGACAAAGGAATGTGGGGTAAACAGACTTAACTGGGGAAGGTTCTATTATCCCTAATCTTTTTTTTTTTTGACTTCAAAATATACTACAAAGCTGGCCAGGCATGGTGGCTCACACTTTAATACCAGCACTTTGGGAGGCTGAGGTGGGTGGATCCCGAGGTCAGGAGTTCAAGGCTAGCCTAGCAAAGATGGTGAAACTCCATCTCTAGTAAAAATACAAAAAAATTAGCTGGGCATGGTTGGGGGTGCCCATAATTCCAGCTACTCAGGAGGCTGAGACAGAAGAACCACTTGAACCCAGGAGGCAGAGGCTGCAGTGAGCTGAGATGGTGCCATTGCACTCCAGCCTGGCCAATAGAGTGAGACTCCATCTCAAAATATAAATACATATACAGTATATGTACTACAAAGCTATAGTAATCAGAATACCATGGTACTGGCATAAAAACAGACATATAAATCAATGGAACTGAATAGAGAACCCCAAAAATAAACCCACGCATTTATGGTCAGTTGATCGTCAACAAGGGTGCCAAGAATACACAATAGGGAAAGGATAGTCTTTTAAATAATGTTATATCTCTAATCTTTATACTTTGACCTAATGCTCTAAAATAAGAACTGGCCACCTTCAGCCTGTTCCATTATTACAAGTTATGAAAACCTTTTGGCCTTCCAAAAGGTTTGAGACTATATCTTATAACTTTCCCTAATATTTTCTTTAACATTTTGCCAACCACCCTGAGTAAATCCCAACATCCTCCTTCCCTACAAGCCTCTAAATCACTGTCCACTTCCTCATTGCTTGGACTGGGATCCTCCAAACTTGTAAACCTGCAGCCATCAGGTGCTCTGAAATCAAGGAAACTTCTCTCCCTTCCATCCTGACTCCTTACCTTGGAAAACACAAGCAGTTCAGCACTTAGTTATTTAGCCTGGTGCAAAAGCAATGGCGGTTTAAAAGTAATTTCTTTTTAATGGCAAAATTTAAAAGTAATTACATTTAATGGCAAAAATCGCAATTGCTCTTGCACCAACCTTAATATTATGCTATATTAACTACACCCTTTCTCTCCTTTTAAAAGTCCCTTAAAACAAATCCCAGCCTTTTTCATGTTACATGTAAAAAGTGATAATGACAGACTGAAGATGCTAGCCCTGGCTGGGACACTTCCCAGGGCCCCAGCTTCCCAGTAGCCTAAGGGGCAACATTTTACTGTATCCTGAATCTACCGAGTGCATACCATGTGCCATTGCACGCAGATGGGGAAGACATTCTCACCTATAAAAAGAGGGAAATAATGCGTATTTCATAGGGCTGTCCTAAGATAAAATGAAATCATGTCTTTAAAGCAGCAAGCAGAGTCTTGGGCACTCAGGCAGTGTTTAGGGAATGTCGTTTAGGCCTAGTCTTCGTCTCCATGTTGGTTCATTTTCCTGGCAAGTTTTCTTTGTTGAGAACTTCTTTTCTCCCCTTCATTTGTTTCATTTTAGAAAACATTTATGAAGTCTTCTAACTTTCTTCCTTGAAGTCACACTGGCGGAAGTCAGTTATTTTCACTGTTTGTAAGGAGTTGCCACTCTGTGCCTTAATGGTGGCCTCCCCTGGGCCACCTTTCTTCCATGCATTGTACATTTTAACCCCCACCCTGCCCCGTGCCTTGCTGCTCTCACTCCCTCTCTGACTCTGACGTTCCTTCTCTGGATCCTCACACTGCTGATGGCCTAGGTCCACGTCTCATCGTCACACTGTATTCCCCCTTTACCACCTGCTCCTGGGTTAGACTAAATTGCTCACCGGAACCGAGGGAGCCCGTGACTCTCACATTGTCCTACATGTTACTTCAGTATGTCAATTTCAATTATTCATCTGTGGACAATCCCCTTTGCAGATTAGCATGAACCTCTGAATTTCGTAGGGAAAGATAACTTGAAGATCAATTATAATTGCTCTTATTTTCTTCCTCATACTGCTCCAGCCATGCCCGCTTCTATGCTGCTCCATGAACGCAAGGGGGACACTCCTGCCACAGGGCTTCGCTGCTCTTCCCTCTGCCTGGAACGCTCTCCTCCCAGATTTCCACTTGGTCTGCACCCTCACCTGTTTCAAGTTTTTGCTCAATGGTTATCATGAGTCTTTTCCCTGACTATCCCCCAGTGCCTTTGACTTCTTCCTTGCTTTACTGGCTGTTAACTCTGTGTGTGTGTGTGAGAGAGAGAGAGAGACAGAGTGTGCGTGTGTGTGTTCAAGAAAATATAGTTTGCCTGCTCCCACTAGAATGTACAACTCCATGACAGTAGGGATTTTGTCCTTTGCCTTTCTCACTATATATCCCCTGTATTTAGAATATGCCCTGGTACATAATGGGTACTTGGTATATAGTTGTCAAGTTGAATGAATGAATGTGTAACTTATGTCAGACAACAGAATGGGCCAGAGAGGTGAAAGGCATTGTCCAAGGTCAAACAGTTACTTAGGAGTCGAACTGGGAAGTTGACTTGGGTTTCCATCACACAGTTCGGAGTCTTTCCTCTGCCTCCAGCTTCCTGCATTATCAACCATAATCAAGTGCTCTGCCCTCCTAGAGCGTAGCCTGGGAAGGCTTGGAGTCTGGCACTAGCGAGGATCAAACAGAGTAACGTCTTTAGTGTCTTCAATGTACACACTTACGAAAGCCACTTCATTTGCTATGCTTTAGCTATGCTGTTACTGTCCTTCCTTCAGTTCTTCAAATCTGTCTTAGGGATTTTGCACATGTGATTCTCTGAAATGCTTTTTCCCATGATTGACTCCTTTCCATCCTTCAAGCCTCAGCTTAAATATGCTTTCTTGAGAATCCATCCCTTCCTATCTGCTGTGTTGGAATATTTGTGTCCCTCAAATTCTTATGTTGAAACTTAATCCCCAATGTGATCGTCTTAAGAGGTGGGGTCTTTGGGAGGCGATTAGGTCACTAATAGGATTAGTGCCCTTGTAAAATACACCAGAAGGAGCTTGTTTGTCCTTTCAACCATGTGAGGACACAGCAAGAAGTCACCATCTATGAACCAGGAAATGATTGGGCTTTCACCAGACTCTAAATCTACTGGCACATTGATCTTAGACTTCCCAGCTCCAGAACTGTGAAAAATAAACTTTCATTATTTATAAGCTACCCAGTTTATGGTATTGTGTTATAGAGCCTGAACAGACTAAGACATTACCCACACCAAAATTTTCTATTATTTTCTTCACAATATTTGTCACTGTTTGCTGTAGAGCAAGGGCCATTTCTGCTGTGTTCGCTTTTGTACAATCAAGGCTAACATAGTGTCTGTAGTGGATGAATCAATGAATAAGTCTATTATCAAATGAAATGCAAAGGACTTGAGGATTAGACATTATTTCATATTAGTCATTATCACTGCTGTTTGAATAGACCATGTTTAAAGAAATAATTGCCAGCAAGTAAAAGGCCCCACAAGCCAACTACTGGTTGAGCAAGGCATCTATGATTGTATATTTTCACTCAGGTCTAGTTCTAACTTGTCAAGTAGATTTCAGGCAAGTGACTTGATATCTCTTCATCACAGTTGAAACTCAGACACAGAAATCACATGTCATCTTGTAGGCCCTGATTTGCAAGTAAGGTATAGCGAGCTGTGACGACATATATTCATATCTTATTGAGGTATCTTGATTAATTTCTATCTTGTTTGGTTATACCTAACAAAAAATGGAAAATTGTTTTAGATCAATGAATAAATATTTATTGAGAACTTATCCAGCCTCTACCCCTGAGAAGAATATAAAGACAAGGCCTTGTTCTTAAAAAATAGACTGTTTAGTAGGATGAACACAATATATACACAAGATGCCATAAATAGGATTATACTCCATACTGTGTGCATTGAGCAGGACAGACAGTAAATACAATGGAACCTGGTGGGGTGGGAGAGGAAAATAAACATGTGCTGGGGTTTTAAGAGAAGGGTTTCTAGATGAGGTAGAATTTAGTCTTTGAAGGGTAGGGGGAGAATAAATCAGCATATTTATTGAGTGCCTACTGTGCATAAGATATCCTATTAAATACTATGGGGGATACAAAGATTATAAGACAAGGTGCCTATGCCTGCCAAGCTTATAATCTTGTTGTAGAAACATGACATACATTAGTGAAAAGTTAAATAATGTTATGAGGGATAAATAGCAACTTAAGATGACAGCAGCACAGGAGATGTCATAGGCATTATGCGATTAATTACCCAGTGAATGATATTGATAATTACGACTCTAGGAGCTCCAAGGAGGTGGGTTGGGAAGCCTTCTCAGAAGACACAGGGCCTCTACATGGGTTAGAAGGATGGATGGGAATTGGTTAAGAACATGATGGGAGATATTACCAGGCAGGAAGAGAGGAGGTTGGCATAAACAAAAGAGTACAGGCAGGGCAGGACACAGAGGAAAATGTGTCAGAGGAAAATAAGTGAGCCAGACTGGCTAAGAACAGATAAAAAAATTAGAAAGCTGAATGGTTAGAAATAGAACTGGGGAGAAGGATTAAGATCAGGTTATGAAGGCAATGAAAACTAGACTATTGAGTGTATATATCACCATTCCTCCAATGAAGAACCACTAAAAATTTTGCATAGGGGCACGATGTTTTAGAATTTGTCTGGAGGCAGGGTAAAGAAAAGCTTTAAAAAGAGTGGTTGTCTGAGAGGCTACTTTGGAGGTGCAAGCACAGGCTAGTTAGAAAGAGCTGTTAGAAGTGGTGGCCATTCCCAGAAAGAAGTAAGTAGACACGTACAGTTAAGCTGCAAGGGAACGATCACAAGTGTTTACAGCTGGGTGAACATGAAGTTGAAGAGAGAAACGGGTCAAACAAGGGTTTTGAATGTTTCCAGCTTGGACTGCAAAGGAGTTCAGTAACACCTGCTTACCTGCACACACACACACACACACACACACACACACACACACACACACATATTTTACTGAGTACTTGCTATTGGCCAGAGACTGCCTTAGATGTTAAAAATGCAAAGACACATGAGACAGGGCCCCTGACTTTAAATTTTTATAGTCAGAGTGGGATAACAATGTTCAATAAGCAGTTTTAGAGTGCCCAATATCTTCTAGAGATAATAGACAAAATTACATAGAGAAGTTTAGGAATCCGGAGAGGGAACGTAGATTCGGTTATATGGGAAGGGAAGTACAACTTCAACTTATGTGCATGGAACTCAGCGTCATGGAGGGACTTTCACATATAAATGTACAGAGGAAGGGCCGGGTGTGGTTACCCACTTGTAATCCTAGCACTTTGGGAGGCCTAGGTGGGTGGATCACCTGAGGTCAGGAGTTGAAGACCAGCCTGGCCATCATGGTGAAACTCCATCTTTTTTTAAAAAAAGAAAAGACAAAAAACGAAATGTGCAGAGGATAAAGGCAAAGCTAGATTAAAGCCCAGGGAGGTGAATGCAGATTAAAGAGGGCTTAGTGAAAGTAGATGGCCTCAAAAGAGAAAGTATCAAGAAAGAAGAGACAGAGGCAGAAATTCAAACCTTAGGCTACAGTCACATTTAGAGTTGGCAAATTAGATCAACTAAGATGGGGTAAACACAATCAGGGCAGAGTTGGGACAGTGTATATTACTCAAAGGAAGGAGAGGCTTTATTCAACCGCGGTGGTGGTTGGGGGTTGCTTTGCAGAGGTTGAGGTGGGAAGGATTCAGAAGAGACCATGAAAGGGGTCTATGCTGTCAAGGAATCCTCTGTTCTTGGGACTTTTCACCAAAGCCTGGATGACCATGTTAAGGATATCACAGAAAACCCTATAAACAGATAAAGGATTGTTCAACTATGGTGTTTTCAAGAAAAGCGTTACAAATGAAAACAAAGTATAGAAGTTTGTAAGGTATTTGCCTTTTTTAATACTAATAAATCAAAGAACATCAGATTTATCCAAATACTAATTTTTTATTTGATGACTTGCATTTAGATACAATTCCTTGAGTGGGAAAGGTAATTTACCTGAAAGGTACCTTACCTGGCATTCAGACATAACCCCCAGTCCATGGCATGTCCATGAACATCTTTGGCTCATATGAATATCATTAGCAATCATGTGTTTAGTCATGGTATGTTAGGCACACTACAGGTTCTCTTGAAACTCAATATTTTTATAATACTGTGATTTAAAAATTAGCGGTCATAGGTTAGGAGCTTCTGAAGGGGAGGGAATGTGTATTGTACCCCTGCATGTGTATCTCTTATGATACACTAGTAAGTATGTAATAAATAAACTGATGGAGGTCTTTGGTAGTGCAGTAAAGGTACAGAGAAGCAGGAAAACTTTTTCAGTATCTAGTCACAAAGATGATTAAGAGATTAAAAAATAGAGGTAAAATGTAAGGGGATGATTTTTGAAATAGACTTCATATCTGTGAATGGTCATTGCATTAGAACATATACCTAGACTTTGATAAGGCTGACTTAGATTGGGTATGAGAAAGCTGTTTTGGCAACACAGACTGATAGATGCCGAACTAAGATTGCCAAAAGGATGTGAGTGGTAGATGTCTGAAGTGCTTGAAAAATGAAAGCAATGTATGTTGTAGCTTTTATTCCTTTTCCTTTCCCTTCACTAACACAGTGATCCAGACCTCCACAGAAACTTTCTCTCCTTGTAACATTACTCCAGTGAATCTTCTATTTCTTGGAGTTTTGATACTAACCACCTATTGATCATTCTTAGGGCCCGAAGTCAGTCTATTATGCCTGCTGCATTCCCCGTGGCAGATAACTCAGTGTATCTTCAGTGAACATTAAACTGTGAATGTCAGAGAGTGAGGCGCCACTAGCAATAAGCAATGAGTGAGTGAGAGGAGATGGTGTGTGTGTGCATTTCCTGTGGTTATGTCAGCCCTCTTTCCATTCATGGGAAAATGTGCCTCCTCACACTTCCTTATAAGAGGACCCGGACTCATTGCTTATTGTGAATTGTGAGTTACTGTTTCCATTCAAATACACCGGGAATGGAAACCAGGGACTCGAGTACATTATATTTCACTTTGCCAAATCTCTCTTGCCTTACTCTTTACTGTTTGTTTTCGCTCATTTATAAATCACCTTGCACTGTGGTCAGGCATTTACTAGTCGCTTTGCTGGAGCCTTTGACAACGGCCATCCTCACGTGACAGGTGACACTGCTGAGAAAAACGCCGGAGGATCTCGAACACAAATTCTCTTCCTCCTCCCACTTGGCCTCAATCTGGACTTTCTCCTTCTTCCCTTCTGTCGACTTCCTGTTCTCTTTTTTCCATTTCATTGCCTTTTCCAATTTCATATTCAAAGATGCTTTGAACACAACAAAAATACTGCCAAAACTAATTATAATTGCACATGAATTTTGTTATATTACATAGCTTTCTTCTAGTCTGAATATTTCAAATTGACCTCCGAGAGGTAAAAAGAATGGATGTGATCATAGTTCCCTCCCTTCCCCCTCTCTGTTCAGTTTCTATTGAGGGGAACATTCTTTCCCTCCCTGTCTGTGCCTATTTTTATTCCCTGTCCCCTGTACCCTTATTTAAACCTAAAATATTGATGAGCTCTACTTCAAGCTCAGCATTTATTAGCAGAGCCATAGCTCAGTTCAGTACAGGTGGCTGCAAATCCACAGGGTTCCTGAGAGGCCAGAGGCAGTGAGGTACAGAGGATCACACAGGGAGGACAGATAACACTGAGCACTTATTTGGATGTCCTGTGGACTTGAGGTAGAGGTACATGGGTGGGAGAGGGGGCAAATTTGAGAAACAATCTAGGGGAGTCCCGTAAGTCAGCAGGATTCAGTGGCAGTGGGTGTATGGTGTGGATTCCAGGGACGGTAGGAGGCTACAGCAGTCAGGGCAGGAACTTGCGTCAGGCTGCTGGTATTCAACTGCCAGCTCCAGATCTTGCTAGTGGCCTAATCTGGGGCATGGCCCTTAACAGCTCTGAGTAGTTTTCTATAAAATAGAGGCCATAACAGTTTCTAGCTCACAGAGCTTGGAGAGAAATTAGATCATGGATATAAAGGCATTTAGCTCAGTGCCAGTCATATAGAAAGTAATAAGCAGTAGCAATCATTATGTGTTGTCCTTTTTACTGATGTCCATCGGTAATCAGCAAATTGTAACTATTATTTCTTTAACTATCTCCATGAGGAAGAGTTTATGAAAATGGTGTTTAAAACCAATCAGTAGCCTTAGGAGAAAAAGGAAAGGCAAGCCCAATTTGTCCCATAGATAATACGAACAATTCTGGGCTGATATCAACTTACTAAGTTTTCTACACTGTCCAAGACATTAATTTTCTTGCTGTTGGTTTGTGTGAGTGATATCTCAGTTGTCTGACATATGTGTATGTGTCTATATATATGTGTGTGTGTGGGCATGTATATAGACATATATACACACACAGGATGGTGAGTGAAATGTTTCCTGTTGCTCTGGGATTGGTATCTGGGGCACAAAGCCTGCCAAGTGTCAGGACCTCTGCAGCAGGAGGCTGGACGGCTGGGAGGTGGTTCACAGGTCTGGGAGCTGGAGGACTGAAGGGCGAAAGAAGTCAAGCTGGAGGTGGATCCTTTACATCAAAGGGCTGTGCTGCAGGGAGGCTCACAGGCACTCCGAAGAACTCACACGTGTGTCTGAGGAGAGACAGACCCCAGTTGGAGCCTGCTGCGTGGAGGGTTCTGATGGCCAGTCTGGGTAAATGGGAGATGCGGCCATAGTCAGCAGAGAGAGGACAGACGGTGGCCAGCCACGCAGAGGCACGTGCCCTCCCCACCAACATCACTGGGAGAATCAGGATTTTCAGAGTTAGGGTACAGGAGGTGGTTCAGAGTCAGGGCGCAATCCCAGATTGCAGCTTCTTAGGGTTGAATGTGTCCCCCACAAAATGATAGATTGGAGTGGAATCCCCTGTACCTCAGAATGTGATCTTATTTGGAAACAAAGCCTTGCAGAGGCAATGAAGTTAAAATCGGGTCATCTGGGTGGGCCCTAATCCAGTGTGACTGGTGTCCTTATAAAAGGGGGAAATTTGGAAAGAGTCATACACAGAGGGAAGATGGGAGAATAGACATCAGGAGAACTTCATATGAAGATTGAAATTCTACTGCCACAAACCAAGGGGTGTCTGGGGCTACCAGAAGCTGGTAGAGGCAAGGAAGGATCCTTCCCTAGTGCTTTCAGAAGGATCACAGCCCTCATTTTGGGCTTCTTTTCTTCAAAACTCAGATAATAGATTTCCATAGTTGTAAGCCCCACAATGCGTTGTACTTTGTTATGGCAGCCTGAGAAAACTAGTACACAGCTCAGAGCTGTGCAGGAGGGAGGAGAGGGAGACGTGATTTGAGTGCTTTAGAGATTGAACCTTTAACCTGGGCTGCACTTGAAGAGCCAAGCATGACTAGAAAGTTATGGAATCTGCCCGAGATCTTAGTGACCAATGTGCTATGTATTAGGAAAGGGAGGTTCTATAGCCGTGATGGAAAAAAAAATACAATTATTTTATGCATACAGCCCACCGAGCTCAGACTGCTCAATAGGCTGGTTACATACAGATTCACACATCCTCTGCCCACCAGATGCTTGGGAATTTGGCCAGGATTACTCTCAGGCTGCATGCTGATTACCATGACAACATAGGTAAAAAACAGTCCTGTAGCTTCCCCAGTTTATAGACTTGGAGCCAGGTGTAGTTCTAAATGCTCTAAGCGTGAATGTTCTGTGATTAAATCTGATGTTTGACAGTGAGCCCTGGGGACCATAAATCACTGAAATCTGAGAGTGCTCTAAGGGCAATAACAGAACTCCCTCAGTAAAAGAGCTACTTTGCAGGCAGCTTGGAGAGAAGACCTCTTTTTACGTCTTGCCTTCACATCTAGATCAGCACCAGAAGCTCCATGCCCGCAAGAATCTCTATGATAGTCAATTCCCAGTGGCCTCTGTCACATTCTTCTGGGATCATGGCCTTTGTCTTCATTCCCAATATATCTCACTGAGCTGCCCTGTTAAGTGTCTGCACAGTCCCAAGAGCGTGTTGGCTGTGAGCTGATTTTCTGAGGTGAGTGGGGCACCAAGGATTTCTACCATTTTTCCTCATGGAGACAGGAAGAGAAGAGTCTTGGCAGGTTGGGAAGTCAGTTATGTTCATCCTGCTGGGTCTCAGTAGGGGCTCACTGCTCTAATTAGCACTACCTGTCTTCCAGGACAGGGAGGGCTGCTCAGCCAGGGCCTCTCCAACACAAACTTTCCTTTTCTTCACCTTACAGGGGATGGAATTAGAGTGATTTTCCTGATTCTCTGATGCACTAGATGGTTCTTGGTGGTCTGCCTTGGCATGCCCAGCTTTGGCTATTTTTGAGATGATGGTAGCCTAGAAGAGGAGGCATTGGAGGAGGAGACAGCAAGGAATTGTAGGGTGCATGGGGAGGCAGCAGAGATACCAGCATGGGCTTGCCATGATGTCCTGGGACCCCAGAAAGAAAGAAGAGGATGGACATGCTGAGGGATCCTAGCAGGAAAAGGGAATTCTCCTCTTTCTTTTATTTTTGTTATTATAGATTCAGGGGGTAGATGTGCAGGTTTGTTACATGGGTATATTGCAAAATGGTGGGGTTTGGGCTTTCAGTGAACCCATTATAGCGAACATAATACTAATACTAATATATAATACTAAACATGATATGGTGAACACCAAAATAGTGAACATAATACTCAATAGGTAGTTTTTCAGCTCAGTCTCATGCCTGCATACTTTTGGAGTCCCCAGTGTAGATTCTTTTCATCTTTACGTTCATGTGTACCCATTGTTCGGCTCCCACTTATAAGTGAGAACATGCAATGTTTGGTTTTCTGTTTCTGTGTTAGTTCACTTAGGATAATGGCCTCCAGCTGCATCTGTGTTGCTGCAAAGGATATGATTTAATTATATTTTGTGACTGTGTAATATTCCATCATGTATATACACCACATTTTCTTTATCCAACCAACCATTGATGAACACTTAAGTCGATTCCATGACTTTGATATGGTGAATAGTTCTGCAATAAACATACGGGTGTGGGTGTTTTTGAAACAAATTCCTTTGGGTAGATGCTCTGTAGTGGGATTACTGTGTCAAATGGGAACTCTCCTATTTCTAAATCTGCTTTTTTTTTTAATAGTTATCTCCAGTACTCCAGGTATTCTTGGTGGGAAATCAAATATCCCTCCTTAATACCTACCTTTACTTCCCACTGGAGCTTGGTCCTGGGTGTTGAACCTGGGATGTTTATTCCTATCCACTAGTTGGCTCTGCTGGGGAAAGAGGAAGGCAAAGATAGCAGCCAGGATTAAGGAGGTCTATTTTCTTTCTATAAAATAAGCTGCATGGGGCAGTGGGAGGATATTAGAACATGTTTATAGGTCTCTACTACTTTAAGAAAATCCTCTTGGTCACCCTTTCTCTTCAGCTCTTATCTCTCTTTCTTTACAAATTGAAGCCTACGGACCACTGCTCCTTTCCTGAAATTCTCTGTCTGGAACTCCTGGGACTCCATGCTTGTCTGGTTTTTCTCTCTTCTCTTAGGCAGCTCCCTTTCCACTTCCTCCTGTGACTCCTCTTCCTCTACCTGTCCGTTAAATGCGGGCATCCCTCAGGGCTTGTTCTTAGCCCTCTGCTGTTCTCTCTTTCTGGGCTCTTTTACTCATATCCTTACTGATGACTTTCAAGCCTATATTTCCAGCCAGGAAGTGTGTCTTGAGCTCCAGGCTCAGAAATCCCATTTCTTACTAGAGAGATCACTCCATCTGTATGTCATGCGGATACTTTAAATAGAAAACATCTAAAGTGCTCTATTCATTCCCACTCCCCAAAACAGCTCCCTCTCCTCTCTTGCCCCCATAGTCTACCAGCTGGCAAGACCAGAAATGCAGAAGTCTTTCTTAACTCCGTCCTCTACCTAATGCCACATCCAATCAATCACTGAGTCCTAATAATGCCGACATCTAAATAGACCTCAGCTCCATCCACTTCTCTTTCCCACTGCCTCAGTCCAGATCACAGCCATCTATCATTTAAGGGCCAGGGATGCAAGATGTATGGGCTCTTCAGGATTACTAGTTTCTTGACCCACCTTCACAGCAAGATTGTTTAAGTGTATAGTTATCATTTATTTAGAGGGAAATTGCAGAAAAGCAACATCCATGGAAGGAGCAATCAAATTATTTTTTATTGCAGAAGTTGGCAAATGAAGGCCAGTGAGCTGACCACCTGTTTTATAAATAAAGTTTTTTTGGAAGACAGCCATACCTATTCGTTTATGTGTTGTACTTGGCTGCCTTCATGCACTAATGGCAGAGGAGAGTAGTTGTGACAAACACAATCTGTCCTACAAAGCCTATTTACTATCTGGCTCTTTACAAAAAAAAGTTTGCTGACCTCTGTTTTATTGCCATGAACAATTCAGCTCTGACTTCGCACTTGCATTCTTCCTCATTAAATAATTTAGAAATCATCTGCTGTAAGTCTACCATGCCTTGGGGCGGGAAGGGGTCCCACACAACCACAGTGGCTAACCAAGCATTTTTCGGATAACATGCAGTGTTTCTGCTTGGCAAGATATCCGAAACATACAATTGTCTCCTTGTTCATTTCCATCGATGTTTTAGAAACTTAGTGAGAATTCATTTCCCTTCTTAGATGGACACCCGAGGCACTGCCCAGCTGCCTCCCCTTAATTTGCTTTTGATGTCATGGGCCTCGTATCGGGCCTTCCTGCCTCAAGTCTTGCTCCTTGTCAAACCATTCTCTGCAATGCAGATAGGATAATCTTTTCCAAATGCATATCTAATCATGCCACTCACCTGATACGCCACATTGCAGGGTTTAGAGAACTTACCGTATGTTCTCAGCTCTACAACAGGGCTCAGCGGGCCTTTAGGATCAGATGTAAAGGGCAACACGGCTTACCTAGCATTTGTTTTCTGGATCCAGCTTTGTTTTTGGCCTCATGTCTTGCCCTTCTCCCTCTTTTTCTTTTTTTTCACATGACAGTCATATTTTTCCTCTTTCAGTTCCCAGATGTGTGTGCCATGCTCCTTTTCTCTGGGTTTTTGTGAATTATTTTTCTCTATGCACAACACTTTATTTCCCACTCTTGCCATTACCTGGCTAACTTCAGCTCATCGTTCATATCTGTGTAAATATCATTTTCTCAACTTGGGTCTATCTGTCCCTTAGACAAGATTAATTGCCCTTAATCTCTCTGTACTTCCCTTATCATAACATCAATCATTCTTATTGTTATTACTTGTTTAATTATCTGTAAGTTCTATAAAGACAGGGATGACCAGCTTGTATTTGTATTGACTATCTGGCAATAAGCAGGTAGTCAAATAGATATAGAAGGGATAAGTGATTGAATGCATGCATGAATGTATGAATGAGGATTTAGGAGCCTTTCTATACTGCTCATTATCCCCCAGTCTCCACAACCCACTGGTAATCAAGTCTGGCTCTAATTTTAATTTTAATTGTGAAGCGTTCTAATTTTCACCAACTCTCAGGTGCTTTCCTTCTTTTATCTTATATCTGGACTATGACAGTGATCTTGCCTTCAGTATGGTACTTCATTAAATTTCCATAATGATATCAGAAATAAGTATCTATGTCCTTTCCTTTCTAGTCCATGGTATAAACACCAAGCTCTTTTACCTGTTTGATCAATTCCTATAGCCATCTCTTGTCCCTCTGTCCTCATGACCTAGAAATGCTGAATTACCTATTGTTCTATAGAATATGCTAGGATGTTTCATGCTTTCTAGCTTTCCCCCAATTTTCTCCATACTTGGCACATCCCACCCCATTTTGTGCAGCTGGAGAACTCTGGTTCACTTTTAAAACTCAGTCCAAAGGCACCTCTTCTGTAGAGTTAGTCTGAACCCTTCCTTCTCTGTGCCGCAGCTGAATAAATGGCTGTCACAGCACCAATATCACTTTTTTTTGCATGCACTTATTTGTCTTGGCTTTTCTATTTTGAGGGTAGAGGACATATCTGATTCTTGTTTATATCTCCAGCAACTAGCCCAAGGCTGGCACTTCTGGCTGAAAAGTAGAATGAATGGAAGTGATCTCTAAAGTTCCTGCTAACTACAGCATTCCATGCATTAAGAAGCTAGTCCTGGGATTACAGGCGTGCGCCATCACGCCAGGCTAATTTTGTATTTTTGGAAGAGATGGGTTTTCTCCATGTTGGTCAGGCTGGTCTTGAACTCCCGACCTCAGGTGATCCACCCATCTCAGCCTCCCAAAGTGCTGGGATTACAGACATGAGTCACTGCACCAGGCAAAAAAGTTCATTCCTGCAGCTAATATTTGTTGGTGTTTATTCAGCCGTCATTTTTGCCTTTCTCCCTCCTAATACTGGTTAGGTTTTTGTCTGGATATCCATCCTTCTCCAAGAGACCATGAGCTTTAGGGGCAGTTGACATCCCTACTAACATGGATATCTCTGATTGGCTTAGGCAATTAGAACTTTTGAACTTCTGGTCCAAAGTGTTTGTCTTGTGGATGGACACAGACCTATATCCCAATCGGGGTGAATCTTAACACTCTTGTTTGGAAGGCAGAGACAGAAATATACCCTCTCCCATTAGATGTGCCTGAGGACATCTACAGCCATGATAGTGGCTGGTGGCCATCCTGGTTTGAGTTTGGCTTTTTGTTATTTACCATTGAAAGCCTGTTCTTTAGACTTTCACCCAGTTATGTCACTTCTAAGAATATATCCTAATGAAATAATCATAAATTCATCCAAATATTTAGTATATCATTATTTATAAGAGAGAAAAATGGGAAACAGCCTATATAAATGTCCTTAAATGGATGAAAGTTAAATAAATTATATTGTACTCATAGGAAGAAATTTTATGAAACCATTACAAATCATGTTCCTGAAGAATGAAGACTTTGGAAAATGCCCACAGTATAGTGTAAAGTATAAAATGTAAGATGTAAAATTGGATTCACATAATGTGATCCCATTATCTTATTTACATATAGAGAGATTAGAAGGAAATACACCAGAATATTAACAGTTGTTTATGGGTCATTTTTATTACTCTCTTTATAGGTTTTGAACATTTAATATTTATAAATGTACATATATCACATTTATAATGACAAAAATTCCATAAACATTGTCAATATTTTTGTAGTTTTGACCCTTTTCCAGAGACCCCAAAGGGTGATATCATGCTAATTTTTTATTTTGCTGAGGCATATATTCATGATGGGCCCTGGAGAGGCTATAGGGAGGAGACACGCTTCTAAATTCTGCCACCCTTCACACACAGGCCAGGCCTTTTACCCAGCTCAGCCCTGGAGGGAAATTAGAGTTAGGTGGAGCTGGGGCGCAATCTGTCACTTGACATAGACACGAATACTTCTCACCTAAATAAAAGAATTGGTGCCTTACTTCTTGAAGCCAAGCTGAATCTGAAGTTGTATCTACTCTTTCCAGACTCTCTCTGCCCCTCCCCTCCCCATGCTCAGGTCTAGGACTGTTACTGCATTTTGCAGATGGGAGACTGAAATGCTCGGAAGTGACTCATTCTCAGCCAGACTGTGATAGGGCCAAAAAGAAACAGTTTGGAACCAAGGCCATCTATCTCCCCAGTTAGGGGGCTTAATACCCAAGGCAGCTTATCACTTAGAACTATTTTCCCCCAGGCTGGTGTTGAGGGCAACCTCCTCCATCTAAAAGTCCTGCCATGGTTTGGCTTGATTTTTCTTCTAGCACAATCCCAGCAGGAAAAGTTCTAGTACTTGCAGCTTGGAAATAGCAAGCCCTATTTCTCCATTCTCATTCAAAACAGGTCAGATGAATAGGCAAGATTTTCTTCCTAAAAGATTCAGCTCCTTGGGCTGTGTGAAAGAAGCAAGATCTTTTCCCCGTCCTCCTCTCTCCTCTTTCTCCCTTTCCCTTTTTCTCCCCACTCCCTCTGCCCTTCCCCGCTTCTTCTCCTCTATCTTCCTTTTTCGGTATCTTTGATGGCTCATGCAGCTTAAAACTTCACTGGCAGTTTTCAGGGTTTTCAAGAGCATTGGATTGCCGGAATGAGAAGGGTGCCTTTCCCATGATCCCCAGGACTTAGGCGTCTAACTGATCCAGTCCTTTCTCACTGTTGGACTTCTGGCTAGGGCACCACTCCATGCTCTTAGCTGTCATCCCCTCAACGGGGTATGGGGCATTTAGAACCTCCTTTCTAGTTTTGACTCCTCCCAGAGCCAGCTTTTTCCAGATGAGGCCAACTTCATCTAAGACCTATAGTGGCACTGGGCTGAGGGTGCTGTTAGGTTCTGGGCCTTTCCCTTTTGGAAATATAATGTATAAAAATGATTCACCTGTTTATTCTACAGTCTGGCAGTTGTAAGGGCTCCACTGCATGCTTGGAGATGTGCCAAGAGTTTATCTCACCAATATCATCTCCCTTGATTACTTGAAGTGTTAGCTGTGATCCTTAATGAGGGGACATATTTTAGCCAGGACAAGATAATGGGCCATTTATCTTGCAGGTTCACTGGGATTTATTTCTGAGATTAGATTCTTCCAGGAGGGAGAGGAGTCCTGGGGAATAACACGACTCAGGGTACTGGAGTGAGGGGCACACAGCCGTGGAATGCCATTGCAGAGGACGCTGGGTGGAGCCAGAGCCAAGGTCCCCAAGAGCCAGGATCGGGGCTTGGTTATCTTGGACTTGGTGGCACTGAGCACAGAACTGGTGCAGGGGAGTTAGCCTGATCCAGCCCCCAGCCTACCTTGATTTTTAAGGAGAGGTTGCTGGCAGAGTAAGTGGACAAAGCTGCATGTGTGCATTTCTGAGTCATGTCTTTCAGAAGCTGCCTTGTAAGTTGAGCTCTGGCTGCCCTGTGGACGTTGCCGGCATATCTCTGACTTTGGCTGAAGTAAATGTCAATGACTTTATCTTTTGGCTCTTGGTGCTTTTGAATCCCTTCCTCCCTGATAAGGCACAACCAACATCCAAGGCTTTTCTCCTGTGTGTTGGAGGATCTGATCTCTTTGTGCTGGAGTGACATGGATCACAGATTGGGGCTAACAGCACGTGGTATTTCACCTCCTTGCTTAGAGTTCCATGACCACATGTGCCATGTGACTGACTCACACTTTACTGAATTGTGTAACTGCTGCGTGGGGCCTCATGATAAACCCCTCTGGGACCTTCTGACAGTGCTGGGATCATTCCTACTATGAATGGTCACACACATCCTTGAGGGCTGGCTTCCTCAGATCTCAAAGACTGAATAGAACATACAAGGTTCTAAAATCCCCCACTTCCAAGGATTCAACTTGCCAATATTTACAAGTGTCCATCAGATGCTAGACTCAGTGCCAGATGTTTTAACTTATTTCAACCGACCCTCATATTGTTCAGTAGATATTATCATTATCCTGTTTTACAGATGAGGAAACTAAGGATTGGACCAGGTAAAAGACTTGCCGAAAAAAATCACCTGGCTAGCAGTAGAGTATAAGAAGTTGAGATTGACTTGACTTCAGGATATTGCATCATGTGTCTTTGTAGGCATGACTGTGATCAGAAGCCCCATTTACACAGAACTGTCCCATATTTTGAAATTTTCTTCCTACATGATAAGATTTTATACCTCATCTTCCAGTAGATGGAGTCCCAAGAATGTCTCAATGAGGAAATCAGTGGGAGGGGGGCAGGGACACACATCTGATTTCCACCGAGTCTTTCCTTTTCCTCTTGCATCTTGCCTTGTTTTCAAAGGAGAAAAAGAAGTCAGTGTTGTGCAGTGTTGCAGAATTTTCTCTGGACTCAGGTTGATGGATTCAAATCCTGGCTGTGTCACTAATTTTGTGACTTGGGGAAAGATACTTCTCCTCTCTACGTCTCAGTGTTCTCATCCGTAAAATAGGGATAACAATCATCCTGCACTCATAAGTTTGTGATAATGAAATACAATAATGTATGTACAGAAGTTATTTGGTGCATAATGAATCCCACAGTCAGTTGACCATTTATATTACTAATAAATAGCAGCTGGAATGGGTATATAAATTGGTGCAACTACTTTGGAGAGCAACTTGGTGACACCCAGTAAAATAGAACCTGTTCATACCCTGTGGCCCATCAACTCTTCTAGGTATACACATAAGAAGCATATATCAAAATGTTTGTGTCGGCACCATTTGTAATCACAAGAAGTTGAAAACAATGTATATATTCATTAATAGAAGAATGCATAGATAATCATATGGTCATAAAATGAAATACTATACATCAATGAAAATAAATGAACTAAAGCTGCACAGATGAACATAAATAAATCTCTTGAATATAATGCTGAGGGGAGGTAGTGGAAACCCAGCTAGGCACTCATTAAATCTTAGTGCTCCCAAATCTCCTTTGACTCCCTGTCTCACATCCAGGGCATGCTGATGCAAGGGGTGGGCTGGTATGGCTTTAGGTAGCCCCGTTTCTGTGGCTGTGCTGAGTACAGCCCCTGAGGCTGCTTTCACAGGCTGGCGTTCAGTGCCTGCAGCCTTTCTCAGCACAGGGCGCAAGCTGTTGGTGGGTCTACCTTTCTGGGGTCTGAAGGATGGTGGCCCTCTTCTCACAGCCCCCCTAAGTAGGACTCCAGTGGGGACTCTGTGTGGGGGCTCTAACCCCACATTTCCCTTCCATACTGTCCTAGCAGAGGTTCTACATTAGGGCCCTACCCCTGCAGCAGACTTCTGCCTCGACATCCAGGCATTTCCACACATCCTCTGAAATCTAGGCCACCTCGGCCTCAACTTCATTGTCCATTTCACTATCAGCATTTTGGTCAAAACCATTCAACAAGTCTCTAGGAGGTTCCCAAAGCTCAACTCTTGTTTTCTGCACACCACAAGCCCAAAACCATGTGGAAGCTACCAAGGCTTGGAGCTTGTCCCCTCTGAAGCAATGGCATAAGCTGTATGTTGGCTCCTTTTAGCTACAGCTGGAAGTGGAGCAGCTGGGAAGCAGGGCACCAAGTCCCAAAGCTGCACAGAACAGTGGGGCCCTGGGCCTGCCCCATGAAACCATTTTTCCCACCTAGGCCTTTGGGCCTGTGCTGCTGTGAAGATCTTTGACATGACTTGGAGACATTTCCCCTATTTCCTTGGCACTTAACAAATACATAAGCTCCTCATTACTTATGCTAATAAGTAAAGCAGCCAACTTAAATGCCTCCCCAGAAAATGGGTTTTCTTTTCTATCACATGGTCAGGCTTCAAATTTTCCAAACCTTTATTCTCTGCTTCCCTTTTAAACATAAGTTCCCATTTCAAACTATCTTTTTGTGAATGCATTTAATGGAACACTTTCAGAATAAGCCAAGTAATCTCTTGAATGCTTTGTTGCTTAGAAATTTCTTCCATCAGATGCACTAAATCATCTCTCTCAAGTTCAAAGTTCCGCAGATCTCTACGGCAAGGGCAAAATGCTGCCAGTCTCTTTGCTAAAGCATAGCATGAGTGACCTTTACTCTAGTTTCCCATAAGTTCCTCATCTCCATCTGGGACCACCTCGGCCTCAACTTCATTGTCCATTTCACTATCAGCATTTTGGTCAAAACCATTCAACAAGTCTCTAGGAGGTTCCAAACTTTCCCACATTTTCCTGTCTTCTTCTGAGCCCTCCAAACTGTTCTAACCTCTGCCTGTTACCCAGTTCCAAAGTCACTTCCACATCTTCAGGTTATTTTTAATAGCAGTACCCCACTGTCCTGGTACCAATTTCCTGTAATAGTCCATTTTTACACTGCTATAAAGATACTCTCTTAGACTGGGTAATTTATTAAAAAAAGAAGTTTATTTGACTCACAGTTCTGCATGGCTGGGGAGGCATCAGGAACATTATAATCATGGTGGAAGGCAAAGGAGAAGCAAGTACCTTCTTCAGAAGGTGGCAGGACAGGGGTGGAGGGGGAGGTAAGGATGTGCCATACTTAAAACCATCAGTTCTTATGAGAGCTCCCTCACTATCATGAGACAGCATGAGGGAAACCACCGTCATGATCCAATCACCTCCCACCAGGTCCCTCCCTTGGCACGTGAGGATTACAATTTGAGATGAGACTGGGTGGGAACACAGAGACAAACCATATCAATGTGTGATGATAAATATCATGTGATGCAAAGGGAGACTATCCAGGGACATCAGTTTATTAGAATATTTCCTTTCACAGGCTGAATGGTGGGTGCCTAGAAGGTAGTAGGCCGATTTCTAAGAGGGTCCCGAAGATTCTTACAGCTGGTGTACCCACAGCTCCTCCCAGTTATTCAATCAATACTGAATACTCACAGCTTCTCCCAGTTATTCAGTCAATACTGATAGAGCTTCTGCTGTGAAGGGATTTGCAGATGTCATTAATGTTCTAAATCAGTGGACTTTAAGATAGGCCTTAAGATAAGTTACCCTAGATGGGCCTAACACAATCAGCTGAGCCCTTTTAAAAGGGGTGGGACTCTTCCCAGAGAGAGAGATTTGAAGCATGGGAGAGATTCTGTGAGGGAGAGTTTTTGTTTCTTGCTGGAATGAAGTGGTGGTGTGGCAAGGAGCTGAGGGTGGCCTCTGTAAGCTGAGGCTAGACCCAGTTGACAGCCAGCAAGGAACCAGGAACCTTAGTCCTACACCAGCAGAGAACTGAATTCTGTTAACACAGAGAAGCCTGGAAAAGAACCCTGAGCCACCAATGAGATGAACAGTGAGTAAGTCTGGCTGTTATTTGGATTTGTGTGTTTCCCTGAACAGAGAATCCAGCCCCACTGGGCCTGAATATCTGACCTATAGAATTGTGAGCTAGTACAAGTATTGTTCTAAACTGCTAAGCTTTTGGAACTTTGTCATGTGGTAATAGAACTAATGTATGTAGAAACGATATTATTCTTTGTCTCCCCTCTAAGTACTAACCAGGCCTGACCCTGCTTGGCTTCTGAGATTAGACAAGATCAGGCCTGTTCAGGATGGTATGGCTGTAGACAACAATCTTATTCTTTGTATGATTTGTGTACCTATGAACTATTTTCTAATATTTTTTAAGAGCATTAGAATGGGTTGGAGCCAGGCAGTGTTGCAGAGTTCTGGACATGAACCAGAAGCTAAGTAAACAATTAGCTGAAAAATAAATAGCCTGTGTGTTGGGAGGTAGTGAAAAAACAAAAAACACCGAAAACTATACATGTTGAATTGGAGACTGTATGTCGGTGTGACACTGCTGAGGCTAATTCGGCAACTAAGTGGGGCTCATCATAAGTGAATTGGGTATAGATGGTGAGGATAAAAACCTTGATTGAACCAGGTAAGTGAAGTTCTGTGAAGTTTTCTGAAGTTCAGGGTATCTGAAAAAAAACTTCTATTGCTGGTCAGAATCTCTTGGTTGCTCGGAAGGACTTTGAGCTCTTAGGTTAATATTTTTGGGGTTGAGTGGGGGATGGGTAGGATGGGAGGGGAGATCTCCCTGTGCTGGTAGAGGGCATGTTGGTACATCCTGGGGAAACCTGCTCCTCCCTGCATCTGTTGTAAGAACCAACACCCACTCCTCTCCCATCACTCAAGTCCTTATCTTCAAACTCCTCCTGATTTCAAAAAGTGATTACCAGATACAGAGGCCCAGGACCACAGAAGACTCAGGACCGCGGCCTGGAATGACCAAGTCAGACATGTTTAGGCAGTAATTGGAATAAAACAAGTGTGTGAACTGAGGCTTCTCTCTTCTTCCCTTTGGGAGTTAAGTGGGCATAGTGTTTCTGCATGAAAAAGCCCCAGACCAGCCCATCCACTTGCCTGCTGCATAGCTCAACCCAAATGCTCCACTAGAAATCAAATTCAATACTGGTTCCTGTGATCTAATTATCTCACTTCCTTCAACCTTCCTCACCTGGTGGATCCTCTTCCATTAGAACCTCACCATTCACCTGGCTTTCCTATTAGAAACCTAGGAGTACTCCAGTCATTGCAATTACTTTTCATGCTCTGTTTCCATCTACTCATACGCCTCTCTAGAATGTGTTACCTCCTTTTTCTTCCCAGTCTTGGTTTAGGCTTATTTGTATATAAACTTTACAGAAAAGTTTACATTCAAATGCCAAAGCAAAGTTGCCATACTTAGATTATTCCCGTACGCCCTGCATTCAAACTGTTTATTATTTTCTTCCCCTTCTCTTTTCATTTCTCCCTCCTCATCTCTCTCTTTCCCTGTATGTGTATGATTCTTTTCTCTAAACCATTTGTGAGTGAGTTGAGGCATTACCCCCCATTTACAACTCGACCCTTCACTGTATATTTCCAAAGAAGGAACAAGAATATTCTCTTACAGTATAATAATCAAACCCCATTACAATAATCAAAATCAGGAAATTTGACATGAATGTAATAGTTGTAGTTAATTCACATAGTCAAATATCCATTTTCTCAATATTCTTTATAATATTTTCTAGTTCAAGGTTTACACAGGATTGTATGTTGCATTTAGTTGTCATGCCTCTTTAGTTTCTTTAATTAGAAAGTTCCTTTTTTCTTTGACTTTCTTGACCTTGACATTTTTTCAGAGTACTAGGTAGTTATTTTGTAGAAAATCGCACAACTTGGGCTTGTCTGATACTTCCTTTCTTCTTTTAAATGGAGCAATAACATTCTTTTGGATAGCGCTGTTGGGAGTCCAGATTGGCTAGAGGCAAAGAGAGGGAAATCGGAAAAGTCTTTCTGGAAGAAGTGAGGTAAGGCAGAAAAGACAAGTGGAAATTTGCTAGGGACAAGGGGTGGAATTCCAGGTGGAGGGAACCTGGTGTGTGCCTTTGTTACAAGGAGAAGTACAAACTGGAAAGAGGTGACAGGAGAGGTCTCTGGACATCTGTGTGCACGCGCCCTCCTTGAGGGCAGTATCCTGGGTTCAGACCTCAGAACAAACAGTGGGGCCTAGTAAATACTGTTAACATTAAAATCCAAAATCAGAAGGGCTTGTCTTTTGTTTTTTGCCATTGTAAAATGTACTCTGTTTATTTAAGCAGTCCTCTAAAATCTGACATTTGGCCCTTTTTGTATTTTTAATAATATAAACACTGCTTTGCCGTTCCAACCTTTACTGATGCCCGCTATGTGCCAGGCACCAAGCTAGGAGTGCTTGTTATCCTCCCAGCCCACTTTTTGCTTTGCAATTATTATGCTCCTGAATCCTCCTGCCACTCAAATAGGGAAAGTGTTGTTTCATTGCTACTTGACAGATAAGCAAAATGAAGCTTGAGGACTTTGTCCAGGTCACTCATCTAGAAAGATGCCAATGCCAGCATTCTAGTCCTAAATCCTTACTGGGTCTTCAACAAAGGCCAGTTGCCACAGAGGACAAGAAAGGTTCACACAATCAACCTCACAGATCTCTCTGCTCGGGGAGTTGTTGACAAAAGCATTCCACTTCCCTGTTTGTAAAGTGGGCACATATAATACCGTGAAATGCAGTAATGCCCCTGAATTTTTCTCATGCTACCAGGCACAAAGAGAGGCTCAATGACATGTAACTGTATTTAATGCTGATAAGGAAGCTCATGTCTTTTCCCAGGGCAGATGGGAGCCAATGAAGGGTTTAGAGCAGGAGAGGGGGCAGGCAGACCCAGCTGGCTGACGGCTGTTTCCCCTCCATGGTGGCCTGGGAGGGCTGCTGGCTCTGCAGAGTTTGATATTTCCTCAGGAGTACATTCAGGCTGGGAATTTTTGGCAGAATTATCATTTGGCAGGCTCATAATGTCAGTTTGTCCCAATATTGGTGATGTTAACTTTGCTTATTTGAGTAAGGTAGCATCTGCCAGTTTTCACTTCTGTTAAGTCACATTTTCTTCCTTTGTAATTAATAAGTAATGTATGAAAAAGTAGTTTCAGGATAAGAGATAGCCTGTCTTTCAAGAGACTTTAACTCACTAGTTTTAACACCCATTGATGATTTTCCAAGTCCTTCATTGCTTCCGCATTTACTTATTGGGCTCTTTTAAATACATATTTAGTTATATCTGTAAGAACTTAGGTATTTTTAAAATTATGTTTTATTGTGATAAGGACACTTAACATGAGATCTACCCTCTTAAATTTTTAAGTGTACAATGCATTATTGTTAACTATAGGTGTAATGTGTTAAGCACACTTCTAGAATTTATTCATCTTGCTTGACTGAAACTTTATTTCCATTGAGTAGTAAGTTCCCACATCCACCTCCCTGTAACCAGTATTCCACTCTGTGAATTTGAGTTTGGCTATTTTAGATACCTCATATAAGTGGAATCAGTCAATATTTGTCTTCCTGTGACTGACTGGTTTCACTTAGCATAATGCTCACAAAGTTCATTCATATTGTCACATATTGCAGAATAGCCTTCCCTTTTAAAAGGCTAGTAATATTTCTTTTTTTTCTGCCCAGGAGTGTAATGGCACGATCAACGCTCACTGCAGCCTCTGCCTCCCAGATTCAAGTGATTCCCCTGCCTCAGCCTCCCAAGTAGCTGGGATTATAGGCACCTGCTACTACACCCAGCTAATTTTTGTATTTTTAAGTGAGATGGGGTTTCACTACATTAGCCAGGCTAGTCTCCTGACCTCAGGTGATCCACCCACCTCGACCTCCCAAAGTGCTGGGATTACAGGTGTGAGACGCGGCACCAGTCTAGGCTGGTAGTATTTTATTCATATATATACCACGTTTTCTTTATCTGATCATTTGTGGTTGGACATTTAGGTTGTTCCCACAGCTTGGCTATCATAGCAGCTCTGCAGTGAACACACGAGTCTAATATCTCTTTGAGATTCTGATTTCAGTTCTTTTATACAAATACCCAAAAGTGGGATTACTGGATGATATGGTGGTTTTATTTTTAATTTTTGAGGAACCACCATATTTTCCATAGTATCTACACCATTTTGCATTTCCATCAACAGTATGTACGGGTTCCCATTTCTCCACATCCTCACCCAGACTTGTTGTCTTTTATTTATTTACTTTTTGATAGCAGTCATCCCGACAAATGTAAGGTGATGCCTCATTGTGGTTTTGATTTGCATTTCACTCACGATTAGTGACACCGAACATTCTCTTCATATATCTATCGGCCATTTGAGAATCTTGTTTGGAGAAATATTTATTCAAGCCCTGGGCCTATTTTTAATTGGTTTTGTTTTGCTTTTTTTATTACTGAGTTTCTGATATATTTTGGAGATTAACTTCTTGTCAGATATGTCTTACACATATTTTATTCCATCTTGAAGATTGTCTTTTCATTCTTGATTGTTTGCTTGGCTATGCAGAAGCTTTTTAGTTTGATGTAGTCTCATTTGTTTATTTTTGTCTCGGTTGTCTGTGCTTCTGGAATTACATGCATGAAATCATCACCAAGACCAATGTTATGAAGGTTTTCCCCATGTTATATTTTCTTAGCCTTTTGCAGTTTCAGTACAGTTTACATTTGTCTTTAATCTATTTTGAGTTATCATGTATAAGATGATCTAATTTCATTTTTTCTTTTGTGTGTAGATATCCAGTTTTCCTCAAACCACATGTTTAAGAGACTGTTATTTTTTCCATTGTATGTTCTTGGAACCCTTGTCAAAGATCAGTTGACCAAATATGCATGGATTTATTTCTGAGCTCTATTCTCTTCCATTGGTCTATGTGTCTGTCTTTCAGACAACATTATGCCATTTTAATTACTGTAGCTTTGTGATATATTTTGAAATCAAGGTATAATATCTCCAGCTTCGTTGTTCTTTCTCAAGATTGTTTTGGCTATTCATAATCTCTTGTCATCCCATATGAATTTTAGAATTTTTTTTCTATTTCTGTAGAAAGTGTCATTGGAATTTTCATAGAGATTACATTAAATTTGTAGATTGCTTTGGGTAGTATGAACATTTTAGCAATATTATATTTTCTAATCCATAAATATGGAATATCTTTGTATCTTAATTTCTTTCATTAGTATTTTGTTTTCACTATAAATTTTTACCTCCTTAGTTTATTCTTATTTTTATTTTTGGTACTATTATAAATTGAATTGCTTTTTAAAATTCCTTTTCATAGTTCATTGTTAGTGTATACAAAGGTAATCAACTTATATATATTGATTTTTGTGTCCTGCGACTATACTGAATTCATTCTAACAGTTTTTGTAATGGAATCTTTAGCATTTTCTATATATAAGATCATGTTATCTGTAAACAGGAAGAAGTAAAATTGTTCTGAATGTCTTAGATGTCTTTTATTGTCTGATTTTTCTGGCTATGATTTTCAGTGCTACATTGAATAGAAATGCAAGAGTGGGCATCCTTGCCTTATTCCTTAGAAATTCCTTAGGTAAAAAACTTTTTTTTTTTTTTTTTTTTTTGAGACGGAGTTTCGCTCTTGTTGCCCAGGCTGGAGTGCAATGGCACGATCTCGGCTCACCGCAACCTCTGCCTCCTGGGTTCAGGCAATTCTCCTGCCTCAGCCTCCCGAGTAGCCGGGACTACAGGCACGCGCCACCATGCCCAGCTAATTTTTTGTATAAAAAACTTTTTTTTTTAACCATAGAATGTTTTTTGTGGGCTTTTCATATGTAGCCTTTATTATATTGAGGCAATTTCCTTCTATTGCTAGTTTGTTGAAAGTTTTTTTTTTAATAGATTCTTATTTAATCGGTTATAATTATTATTTCTTTTATGTTCAAATTACCCTGATTTGGCCAGTAGGAACTCTTTCAAGCTGATTTTGTGTCCGTCCTTTTGATGTGTCCCCAACATTTTTTGAGAATTTTCTTCCTTTCTTGTGCAACAAGATGTTTCAGGCTCATCTTGTCCTTTCTTTGCTTGGGATCAGCCTTTTCCCTGAGGAATCTGGGTCCCTTTTAATGGAGAATGGTATTTAGAAACTGTGATCTGGGTTCCGTGCACACTTAATTCAACTAGTATATTATTGTTTCTAGGCTTTCTTGGAGACAGAGCTAGACTATGTACATATATATAATAGATCAATACATACTTAGGAAAATCATATGTTCTAGAGGGCACATTCTTTCTCCCCTTTTTGTATGACAACTCTCTTCTCCAACAGCAAGAAACTTGGCTCTTATTATTGACAATCTACTCATTTTCTCAAACCTAGAGTATATGGAAAAGTTTCAGAATTCTTAATCCATATCACTGCTAAAACCAAACCTAAAATTAACCAGAGTTCAACTTTGGTTATAACATTTTGTCTGGAAAAATAATGTAAATGCACAGATTCATCAAGGCTGACATATGCACATGCCTATGTAACACATACCTCTATTAAAATATACATTCATCACTCCAGAAAATTCTCTCATCCTCTTTCCCAGTCAACACTGCCACTCTCTAGAGGAAACCATTTTTTTCTGACATATTTTTTACCAAAGATTAGTTTTGCCTCCTCTAGCACT
The DNA here is from genome assembly GCF_009761245.1 of Sapajus apella. NCBI lineage: Eukaryota > Metazoa > Chordata > Mammalia > Primates > Cebidae > Sapajus > Sapajus apella. Next base: position 1,904,989 of record NW_022437024.1, read on the forward strand.
TCATTTAAATAGAGTATAGATAGACTTTCACTTCTTTGGCTTTGAATAATGTAAGAATCATCCATGTTATTGTGTATCAGTAATCCATTTCTTTTTCTTGCTGAGTTGCATTCTTTCATATGAATATACCTTGATTGTTTATCCATTTTCCTACTGGTGGACATTTGAGTTGAATGTGGACGCTATTAATTGTGAGAATATACACATTTGTGTATGTCTTTTTGTGGATGTATACTTCCACTGCTTTTGGATAAATACTTTGAAGTGGGATTGTTAGGTCATAAGGTAGGTGGGGCAGATTGTATTTTCCAAATCTGGCCACAAGAATATCTTCAGTCCTACAGGCTTTTTTTTTTTTTTTTTTTTTTTTTTTGTTTTATTATGTTTCTATTTTCTATCATTAAACTACTTGAACCTGAGCAGACCTGTGTGGCAGCAAACCCAATAGACTTCATGTGACTACTGACACCAAATTGTAAGATACCACATGTTGCCCTATGTGCAAGGATCAAAGTCCTGTGCTTCTTGTCTTCACTTGTCCCCTGTGTCAGACACATATACACCAAGGTACCTATTGGTCAGCTATGCTTGGATGACTTCAAATATCTTTAATTCAACATTTCCAAATCTGAACATAAAATCCTCATCTCAAAGTATTTCTGCTCCAGTATATTCTTTCTCTGTGGGTGGGAACATCATCCAGAAATCTGAGATTTATCCTAGAGTTCTCTCTCTAATTAGTCAACAAGTCCATTGATTTGTATTTCCTTAAACCATTTTTTGTTGTTCTTGCCTCTTCATCTTCTCTCGCCTTTGCCATCTGTCACCTGGACTATGGCAAGACCCGTGGCTGTTGTCCTGGCCCCATCTCGCACCCCTCAAAGACATTCTTCATAAAGCTGCCATGGTGGCCTATCTAGAGTGCAAACCTAAACACCTCATTGAAATTAAAAGCTGTTTCTCTCAGTAGGTGACATATCTAATGGCCCTTCATGCTCTGGCCCCTAATTCTCTCTTGTTACTCTCCTTCCTTCTCCTCAAATCCCAAATCATCTTCATTTGCTTTTTACCTTCCATATTTGCTTAGAAGGCCTCCCATTATTGTTCCAACATAATCCTCCAAATCCATCGTCAAGTGTCACCTCCAGAGTCTTCCAGATCACTTCTCTGGAGACAGAATAAATAATTCTCAGATAGGATTGTGCACCTGCTTTTCTCTCTGTTACGGTGCACACCACACACTGTATGCGTTTATTGTTTTGTTTGTCTCCTATACTAGACTGTGGCCTCCTTGAGGGTGGAAACCTTTTCATCTCCTTTCATCACTGTTTTTGCTGTGCCTCTTATGGTACCAGTCCATAGAGACTGCTTATTTAACACTTTTTTTTTTTGGTTATTGTTGAAGTAGTGTTAGAACTATAATCAAATACTGCTGTTAGGTAATGTTTAAAAACTGGAAATTCTAGCTTTATAAAACGAAAGTGATCTATTGGCAAAGAAGATCTGAAGGACGCTTATGAGCATTTCATGTGCCTTTTTTTTTTAAAATTAGGTTTTGAGTATCTCCTAATTCATTAATGATGAGGAAAGGGAAGAATACCAGCAGGTTTTTTATCACAAGTCATTATTAAAACAGAACATTTTTTTTCCAAAAATATTCTCTGCGTAAAGCATAGAGTTGTCTGTAAAATCCGCGTTTGGGAAATGGCTTGGGTCTTGACCTAGTCCATAAAAATGGAACAACACTGCTGCTTGGCCTGCAGAGCCCCTCCACCTCTCTAATGTATTTTCTTCCTGATAAAGAGATGATTCATGTTCAGGTAGAAAAGAACGTATCTCCACATCTCAGTATGTGCCAAACAGAGCTCGTCATCTTCTCTTTCCAGCCAGCGCCACCTCCTGTGCTGCCTATTTTTGTTAATGGTATCACCATTTTCCCTGCCACCCGGAGTCAAAAATCTCCCTATTATCTCTGCTTCTCCCTCCCCGACAACAGCCCATCTGCTGTCAATGTTGCTTTCCTGTTCTCTCCCTCACCTGTCCCCTCCTCTGTTCTCATTGCTGCTGCCCTAATTCAGGTGCTTATTACCTCTTGCCTGGACTGCAGCAGTAACCTCCCCAATGGTCTTTCTGCCTCCCTCAAATCAGTCTTACGTATCAGGTTAATCTTCCCGAAGCACCGCTTTCATCATATCCTAACCCTGCGAAACACCACTCAGTCGCTCTTCTCTCCCCTGCAGAATAAAGTCCACATTCATTCAAGGTGCAGCCTTTGTGACATTACTTCTCATTACTCTTCTCATGTTCCCTATGCTTCAACTAAATCAAACTGCTTTTTCTTTATCACTCCCTTTTTCACCGACTCACTAGATATTTATTGAACTTCTGGGCAAGGCATGGAGGATACTGAAATGAAAGGCAGCATGTCTGCGGTCAAGCCATTGATGGATCCCACCCTTCCCCACCCCTGGGCTTGTAAACCTCTCTGTCCCCACTGCCTGGATGGCTCTCTTCACCCCACCCCCATCTGCCTCTGCCCAAATTCCACTCATGTTCCAATGCCCTTCTTTCCCCCAGTTCAAATATCACCTCTGCAGCTTTCCTGTCTCACCTCTTTCTCCAAGCTGGAAGAATTCAGCTCTTCACAGGTTATAGCCCTTCCCAGGCATTCTCTTCAGGCTGTGTCTCATTGTGCATTGAAAACTGTGTTCCTGAGAGAAAGGTCTCTATCAGCTTCACCTCTGCATCTAAAATAACATTCAATACAATGCTGTGCAAATACTAATTGCTCAATTAAATTTAGCAGAGTGAACAAATCTCCCAGAGATACCATGTAAATGATGCCCCCTGAGGCTTAGAGTTTAGAAGTAGAAAACAATTTTTTTCTGTTCTTTGCTTCTCATTGTCAAAAAGCCTCTGGCCTTTTCACTACCTTTTTTTTCTTTCTTTTTTTTTAAATACGGAGTCTCGCTTTGTCACCCAGGCTGGAGTGCAGTGGCGAAATCTCATCTCACTGCAACCTCTGCCTTCCAGGTTCAAGTGATTATCTGCCTCATCCTCTCGAGTAGCTGGGATTACAGGTGTCTGAAACCACACCTGGCTAATTTTTGTACTTTTTTTTAAGGGTGACTTTAGTTGTACTTTTTTTTAGTAGAGACGGTGTTTCACCGTCTTGGGCCAGGCTGGTCTTGAACTCCTGACCTGGTGATCCACCTGCCTTATCCTCCCAAAGTGCTGAGATTACAAGCATGAAGCACTGCATCCAGCTACTATGTTCTTTTTGTCCTAGGCATGATGCCCAGTGCCACATGGATTGGAGAAGTCAATGCAAAGGGCCTGCTGGGCTCCTTAAGCAGCCTCCTGACTTTGCACTTCTGGAGCTGTGCTGTTTCAGAGCCATGGTGGCAGCTTGGTTCTTTGGTGACCTAGTGCATGTAGCGTTTATTCTACCCTCTCCTAGAAGCATGGTGGGTTCAGTCATCTGGAGCTCTCAGCTCCAATATTGGGCTGGCAAAGGCAAGGCTAGGAGCCAGGAGGTTGGTGCACAGCAAAGCTCAGACAGGTGCTCCAGCCTTGTGTCCAAGGGTAAAGGGCAGCTCGCTGGGTGCCGGAGCCAGAGGCTGCAGCTGTTCCAGGACATGCCAGGGTCCTGGTGAGAACTGTAGTCTGGGGGCAAATTGGTGAGTAACAAGGAGCTGGTGGTGAGTCCAAGCTAAGTCCAGGACAGGGCTTCCAAAGAATGAAGGAACTTCATAGGTTCCTCTGGGAGCCCTTCATGGATGGAGAACTCAGGTCACATTTCTTGGCATCAGTGGATCTGACCCCACCCACTTTTCTAGTCTCAGCATGCAGCACATCATCTCCAGGCACAGGCTCTGTTCCCCCTGAACTGCCTGCTCATGGTTACTCGGGCTCACTGCCCATTCGTGCCCCTGGCATTGCCTAAGCTGGACCCTCCCTACTGCCTGTCCCATTCTCAGACTATAGGAATCCTCTCCTTCCAAGCCCTATTCAAATGGCACACCTACTCCATCCTTCCTTGGAAACCCCACTCAAAATGCACCACTCCTTTCTCTAGTTGTAGAGCTCATTTTATTCGGCTCTATCTCATAGATGAGGTAGGTAGTTGTTGGTAAGCCTGTCTCCTTCAATGGATTATAAGATCTTTGAAATTAACCACATATTATTCCGATATATGGCCCCAGAGTTTAGCACAGTTCCCAGAACACAGAAGCCCTGCAGCTGTCTAATGTTTGTCAAGTGGATATCTGAATGAAATACCATCACAGTGTTCTGTGGGATTAATGTGCTTCCTGACAGGGTTTCTGCTTCCCAGAAGAGGAGGCAAACACAGACCTCTGGTCCCCTTGAGGCATCTTGGCCTCTGCCCTGACCCTGAGGGAGTTTTCTGTCCTGTGTAGTGAAGACTGCATCACCAGACTCACCTGGTAAAGCCTCGCCCCCAAGCTTAGAAACACGATGCCATCCCTGAGCCTAATTCTGTTGTCTCTGTCTCCTGACCCCTCATCCTGTTCCTTCTGCTGATGGTTTGGAGCTCCCCTGTTCCCCATTACTCATTTCTTTGGCCTTGGCAATCCGTCAGCACGTAGGTGAAGTGTGGGTAGCCTTGCTCTGAGAGGTAGGGAAGGGACCAGCCCCAGCAGGGGTGTCTTGAGCAGTGACAAAGTAGACAGTGCTTGTCCTGTCTACCTTCCAACCATCCCCTTTGACTCACACATTTTTCAAAGAACTCAGAGCCCCTGGTGTCTGTCCAGTACGAGGATGTCATAGTGTGCTTTCTCATACAGCTTCCTCTGGCCTCATGTGCCTTTATATCATTCCCAATGAAGCTTGACATTTCTTGAAGGAAAGAATTGTATAATATTCTAGTATTCATAACATAATATTCATAACATAACATTCAGCACGTAGTAGCTAGATAATGAACATTGCCGAATTCTACAAATGAAACCACTGGGCATCAGCATGAGTCATAGGCATCAAAATAAACCCACTGTGGTCTGTGATTAAAATATCTTCACTGCCATGTTATCTATGATAACAAATAACTGGAAATAACTTAATGACCAACCATGAGGGGCTCAAGAGTCAATAAATGATGGTGCATCACTGTGATATAATATTATGCACTTATTAAAATGATAATTATAACCATAATGTCTATGGAACAATACGGAAGATATTTTTGATAGACTAGTAACTGATAAAGTAAGATTTGAAAAAATGGTCTGACACTATCATTGGTGCATAGTGATAATTACAATCTGGGAAGGTGATATGAAAAATGAACCTGGTATTAAGGCCGTAAGAGTTTTCAAGTGATTTTCTTCTATGTCTTTAAGGTTGTGATTATATCATCTTTTGTATAAAAAATTAAGTATACATTTAAGTAATATACAAATACATAAGTAATTTTTGCTTTCGATCTTGGGATCACAAATAATAAGTCCGTCTGGCAAAGGAATGGAAGTACAAAAGGTAACTTTAATCAATGCAGATGTCTCATGTAGCTCATAGCCTTTCCAAGTTAATTTTGATAAGGGAGGTGATGATACTGACAGTCAAAATATATTTTCTTCACTCTTCTCCTGAAATATGCAATTTAGTGTGGAGGCTGAAAATAACCATGAGGTCCTATGAAAAATAAGTCAACTCCAGTAAGGCTGGGAATATCAGGGAAGAAAACCAATCTCACCTTGTGAATGGCTGATTCCTGACTGTGTGGCACATAAAGATGTAGTGAGAAAAGTGGACAAAAACATTGAAAGGCTGGATTCTGTTTCTGGTCTGGTATTAAGGACCCATGACATTTCAGGAAAGCCGCTGACCTAAATAGGTATTTTCCTTCACCCACGTGGCCAGCCAATCCCACACGTTGAGTTCCTCCTGCTGGGTGGCAGCATTGAGCTCGGCATTGGCCACCCTTGGTTTCTGCCAGTGCTAGCTCATAGGGATCATGGGAGGATAAAATAATATATGGTGGAGGTTGTGGAAAAGCTGCACTAAATAAATATGAGCTATTGTTAAGAAACATGGAAGCATAGCTGTTCTGGATCGTTCCACAATGCTAACAGCTGATTCAGATCTAACCAAAATTGAGACAATCAGCTACTAACAAAGCTGGGAAAAACAAAGCCCTGATTGAAATGGGCTGCAGCTGACTTCTCCAATCCTCCCAGCTGGACTCATTCAGGTTTTCACAGCAAACTGTCTGTACCTCCATCAGGGCTGATCGCCCTGCGTGGGACATGAGCTCTCTGCCTATGCACCTGCCTCCTCTTCTAAGCCATCACTTCACCCTCAAGAACTGCTTAATAAATGTGTGTGTGTGTGTGTGTGTGTGTGTGTGTGTGTGTGTGTGTGTTTAAAATCTGAAGGCCTTAGTGTGTATGTTTGTGAGGGAGAGAAAGAGAGGCAGGGAGGGAAGGAGAGGGAGATATCCCCTCTCTTAGCTACCTACTTACCACTTTCTTGAAAGATACACAATATCTTCATATATGTCACTATAAATGGACATTGGCCTTTTCCAGAATATGGGTCCCCTTCTTATTTGAGCAGAAATGAGAGGAGTTAATTTAATACCTCACTGAGGGAATAGGGAGAGGATATAAAGGGGTAGGCAATCAGTAGAAACGGAAGTTGATTAAAAAAAAAAAAACACAATCGGATATGGTTTGTGTCCCCACCCAAATCTCATCTTGACTCGTTGCTCCCATAATTTGCACATGCTGTGGGAGGGACCCAGTGAGAGATAATTAAACCTTGAGAGTGTTTTCCCCCACACTGTTCTCATGGTAGTGAGTAAGTCTCAAGATCTGATGATTTTATAAGGGGTTTCCCCTTTTGCTTGGCTCATTCTCTCTTGTCTGCCACCATACAAGATGTGCCTTTTGCCTTCCACCATGACTGTGAGGCTTCCCCAGCTACACAGAACTGTGAGTCCATTAAACCTATTTTTCTTTATAAATTACCCAGTCTTGGGTTTGTCTTTATCAGCCATGTTAAAATGAACTAATACACGATCCAAAAAGCAAACCAGTCCGAGTTAACGCAGAACTTGTTCTTTGATGAGGTGCTGGCCCTTCCCTGTGCCTTCTCATTTTACTTCTCTGAGAAGTGCTGCAATGGGGAAACAAAGGTGATGCCCAAGTCAACTCCCTAGCCCCTCCTTTCCTAAGACACAGGGCATAGAGATACTAGTGACAGCTAATGAGGTTTGATTTAATGAATCAGTAACAACAATTTCAGTCCTTTATTGCTGAGTCACTTATTGGCATGTTGGTCATTTATAAACTTCACTGCAAACCCATATCTAGCATTGTGTAGGGGCCGAGGCAGATGAGTATCATAGGTATCGATTATCGAGCTATGGTAGCACCCCTTCAGTTCACCCATTGCTATACTGGTGTTTAAACTGGGCAAAGAGGTTGCCAGCCTCTACGACTAGCCTGTTAGAGCTCTAGGTTGTTTCTTAGTGAATCTCAAATGAGGATAATAATACTAAGAATCCATTAACTGAAGGCTCACTATGTCCAGATAGAGTATCAACACTGTTGCTATAAATTCTGAAGGATCAAAGTTAACAAATTGCAGAGTGAGGATTCAATTCCTGAGCATAGAATTGTGAACTCAGTAAGAAATGATCACATTGAATAATTATTTATCTAATTAACAAGTATTGACTTAGCATCCACTGTGGGAAAAGCCTAGAGCTAGGTATATGGGAGGGATAAAGTTCTACAGCCTCTCACCAAGCTTCAGGCATGTGACACTCACTGAAGTAATGACTTAACACATTATATTTCCCACCATTACTGTCACTAGTACTATAACCACCACTGTCATAGCTCTGCCAGCATCACCTCTACCATCACCATTGTCAACACCAGAAAAAAATTGTGGAGCATCTGTTTACATGTGGCCCTGTGGCACTTCTCAGAAGTGGTACTTGGGTCACAGCTAGGGCATGCTGAAGAATGACGTGGTGCTTGAATGAAGATGAGATTGACAAACTCTAACTCTTAGCCTTGAGCAGGCTGTGCATGCCAGTCTCCTGGGAGCTGTCAATCCAGGACAGAGCATGATGCTTGAAGAATGAAAAATGAGCTTGGTTTACATAATATTCTGGGGAGAGTTGATGAATGAGGTGTCAGTCTCTTTTCTGAGAGCCCATCTGTCCTGATTTCCTGATCAAAGTTTCTACCAGCCTGTCACAAAAGGCACCCTATTATATCAGGTGGTGCCTCACCTCTGTGAAACTAGAAGGGATGTTAAATGCACCAAGGCAGCATTTTAAGCCAACTGTAACCTCTTGAAACATACACACACAAGGAAAATCTAGAACCAGAGACATACAAAGTGAGTCAGGGTCTATACTGGGAACTTTAGTATGTCCATGTACATGAAATTTGTTTATATATATTCAGATGTACTAATGATATTATTCCAAACACAGAACCAAATGAGACCATGTACTCTTTCAAGCACACAAATCCCACCCTTCCTGTCTCCATGCCTTAGCTTATTTTCTATCTACAGCCTAACTTGCCCTTTCTCTGAATCTGCAAATATCTAGATACAATTATGGGTTGAATTATATGCACCAAAAGATGCCAAGTCCTAACCCCCAGTACCTGTGACTATGACCTTATTTGGAAATCGAGTCTTTGCAAATGCTTACATTTAGATGAAGTCACTGGGGGGACCCTAAGACAATATGACTGGTGTACTCACGAAAAAGGGAAATTTAGAGATGGAGACAGCCATGTGTAGAAGAAAGACAACATGAAGACACAGGGAGGACACTGTCTATGAGCCAAGGAATGCGTGAGGCTACCAGAAGCTGGGAGAGATGCCTGGAACAGATTCTGTCTCACAGCTTCAGCCTGTCACAGGGTTGGTTCCTTGACTTACGACTTCCAGCCTCCAGAACTGTAAGACAATCCATTTCTATTGTTCTGAGCCACCCACTGTGTGGCAGCCCCAGGAAATCACCACACAAATCAAATCTCAACATTAACCTACTTCCCATGGAACATCTTCTGAGTGTAGCCTGGCATTTAAAACACATTGAACCGTAGGTATTCGTTGACTGACTCACTGTTGGACCCTTGAGGAATGACCCTATGATGATACAAACATGATACGGTTTTACTGTCAAGACTCTTCTAATCTTTGTGCATGGCAACATATAAACTCTGTACCTGTATGGCAGGATCACACAGGTGCTAAACAGATTCAGAATGACAAGTGACAAGAGCTATGACAGGGAGGGCTCTGCAGAGGAGTGAGTGGGCCTGAGAAGTGGCTCAGGTAGTGGTTATCTCCATTTTGACAGCATGGGAGACCCCACTAACAATCTTGACTCTGCCTGCCTGTGCTGCCTTAGAGTCTAAGTAGCCTTGGAGGTCAGAGCAGGTGCTTGGTCTGTGGTCCTATGATGCTGTAGACAGATAGGCTGACATAGTTAAAGGAATCTTAGGTAGGCTCTAGGTTTTGCTTCCCTTTCCAGAAACTTCTCTGGTGCTTACAGGGGATTGTGGGAAAGTTGAGTGTCAGCAGTCTGGGAGGGTTCGTGTGTACGGAAAGTGGAAGCTACATGGCGTGCTCCCTTCTTGCTTGCTTTGCTGCAGTAAAAACTGCCCTGGCTGGGGGAGTCTAGGCTGGTAGTAGAAAGTGATGTAGCCCATGGCCATCCCTCAACCTAGAGCTGAATCCCAGTGATGTTTATCATCAAGGCCTTTGAAGATCCTCAAGAATATGGTCCCTTTCCTAGTCTTTTACCTTGTCCCTGTCTTGTCCTCCAAGCACTCAGAACTTTGATATGCCTTTATATGGCCAACTGATACCCAAATACTTGAATGCTCTTTTCTTTTCTCACCCGGATCTGTTTTGGTGACCTACCTGACAAATCTGCTTGTGCTTTCTCCTGTGTTCCATTTATTTCCCCCATTTTTAAATTTAGGCATTCATTCTAGCATTTATCCAATACTTCTTAACTGATTCCTTTTTTTTCCTTCTTTTTTTAAGAGACAGGGTCTCCTTCTGTCACCCAGGCTTGAGTGTAGTAGTGTGATCATAGCTTACTGCAACTTTGAACCCCTGGGCTCAAGTGATCCTCTTGCCTCAGCCTCCAGAATAGCTAAGACCACAGGCATTTGCCAGCACAGCCAGCTACCTTTTTTTATGTTTTGTACAGATGGGGATCTCACCTTGTTGCCCAGGCTAGTCTTGAACTCCTGGTCTCAAGCAGTCCTCCCACCTTGGCCTCCCAAACTGTTGGGATTACAGGCATAAGCCACTGTACTTGGCCTCATTAACTGATTACTCTTTAAGTACAAGACTTTTGCTATTACCTCATTGGGATTGGCAGAACTATCCAGAAAATACACATGGGAATGAAGCTGACCTGGATCTCATCCTCAGAAACTTAGAATGCCGTAGGATTCATACATCTGGACTGCAAGGTAGAGTGAGACACACATCACCAGATGGCTGTCTATTCAACATCTTGAGCAGGAAACTTTTAAGAAGCAGAAACAACAGCACTCCAAGTTGGATGGTGGTAGAGAGGTGGAACAAGGTAGAAAGAGGAGTCTCTCCTGTTTGCCAGGTTTTCACCAGTAACACTGTCCACCATGGAGCAAGGCCTTGCCCTGACCTCAGTGCTGATAACTCAAGAAGCACAGGTTCAGAATAATAGCAATGCTCCCTGTGACTGTCAATGTCCTGAAGATGCCCTCTAGTTGACCTTCCGAACAAGCCTGCCACCTCCTCCATGAAGCCATCCTGATAATCCCAGGTAGCACTAATGGCTGCATTTTAACTTCTCCTTAGTACCTATATCATCACTTATAGTTTAGTTACATTGACTTCAGCCCCTAGATATAAGTACTTGGAGGTTAGAAAACATATCCAATTCATGTTTTTATCATTCTAAAGCCTGGCATATTCCTATTGTCCAGTGAATCAGTAAATAAGTCAACAAATATATATTGAGTGCCTGCTAAGTGCTGGTCACTGAGCTGTGGTCTGGAGATCAATACTTTGAAGAGAACAGTGTCAGTGGTTGCAATATGGTCTGTTCTTATTTAACTCTATTTCCTTTGAGCCTCCAGCTCCCTGACAGACTTACTGACCACACCTGTGGGCTTGTGCCCCAGAAACGTAAGAGATGTAAGATGCTCCCTGATGGTGCTGGGAGGTGCCTCAATGTATAGGTCTTCTGGTTGTGATGCCTCATATCTGTGATCAGGACAGCTTGCTGGGTCCTGTCTTGCCCAAATTCCCTGGTTTCCAGTTCCTTGCCTAAGATCCAGCTCCTGATGTGGCTAGACTTCCCTAACTACTCTCCTGTTATCTAACTTTTGACCCCTGTTATGCCTTAACCATCAGCTCTTAGATATCTCCTCGAAGCTGGCTCCATGAGGCCAAGCCATCATTGCCCACCATAAAGCCTGTCTTACCATCTTAGACCTGCATTTTCAGTCTTTATGACACACATGCTCTCAGGCAAGAAGAAAAGGACAAAATGATAAATAGGTATGCCAATATAAGTGTACTTGACTGTTGGAAACCTGAGAATTCTGTCTTATCAGATTGAAAAAAAATTCAGTAAGAATGTAAGTTGGGGAAAAGTGAAATATTCTGAGATCTTTATACTACCTGTAATGAGCATAAATATATTGTGTAAGTTTAAAATTCTAGAAATTATGTTTCAATGTTGAGGGAAAATAGTAAAATAATAGAAACAGTATAACTCCCTAGCAGAAGAAAAACAGAAAAAATAAAATAGACAAACCCAAGAGAAGATAATAAAAGAAACCTGTCAGAAACAAGGCAAATATAAGCACAAAATAAAATTTTAATGCCCAAATATTAGAAATTTAAAAAATTTAAATGGAATAAGTTCTATGGAAAAAAAGATTTTCAAGCTATTAAAAAAATATATATATAAACATGAAATATAAAAAGTAACATGTAAGAGCACTATATTATATATACTCATATTCTTGTATATATGCACTCATAAATATGCACACATACATTCCTGTATATAATATTTTTAAGAGACATGTCTAAAATATAAGGATACAAAAAGGTGATAGATAAAATGAAGGAAAAAATACAGCTAGAAATACTAATCAATAGACATCTTAGAAGAATACATGAATATGAAACAAAATATACTCTAAACATTAGAGAAGTATAAATTCACAATGAAAAACGTTTTAATTAACACAAATATTACAACTTGATATGTAAGAACATAAAATAAGGCTTTGTAATATATAAGATAAAAATGTACAGAGTTGCACAAGGTATGCTGTTCTCAAAAGCCAATAAAGAATTTCATGAGGGGAAAAAAGCAGAATAGGAGATTTTTATTTTTTTTCTGAAAAATATGAAATGCTTCATGAACTTGCATGTCATCTTTGTGCAGGGGCCATGCTAATCTTCTCTGTGTTGTTCCAATTTTAGTATATGTGCTGCTGAAGTGAGCACAGAATAGGAGATTTTAATACACTTCTATCATAGATGCAGTTTGCAGAAGAAGAATTATAATGACACAGAGGATTTAAACCAGATTAAAAATCTGACCTATTGAGTGGATACAGAACATTGCACCAAAAGATTACAGAAAACATTCTCTCAGGCACACAAATAATATTTATAAAAATCTATCATTTCTGGACTTTGAGTCAATCTCAATACATTTTACTGGATAGAAATTGTATAAAGCATGTTTTCTAATAAAGTCAATTAAACAAGAAATTAACAAATAGAATAGCCTCAAAAAATGTCAAATTTGAACATGCTTCTTAAACGTGTGGATGAATAAAAAGTATAGTATTAGACACATCTTGAATTAAACAATTGTGAAAATACTACTGAAAATTTGAGTGTGCTAGAGCTGGCTCATCTCAGCTTGCAAGAGACTGTTAAATGTTCAGAGAATTTTCCTGCTGCTTGTTAAACTACTTATAGCTTGAAATTGGTCATGGTAGGGTATTGACAAGACAAATATGAAATCGGCATGCAACAAATCAGGACTTTTTTTTTTCTTATTTATTTTTAAAGACTAGTCAAGTGTAGTAGTGAGAAGGAGGGAAAGAGTAGAAAAAGGAGTTTGATCTGTAACTGACTGTGAACAATCAATTGAGATAACTCACTACCTTTGGATCAGCCTCCTTTCTTATTTTTTAAAAGCTAGTTACCGTAAAACCATGGAATGCAGTTAGAACATCAGATAGAGGGAAATGTATAGTCTGAAAGGCATGGATTGGAAAAAAGATGAGAAGTTTTAACTTCAAAATTAGGAAAAACAAAGCAATATAAATCCGAAGAATATGGATGAAAAGAAACAAGATAATGAAATAGAAAAATATTATATAAAATAGAAAAGATTAAACAAAACCAAAGCTTATTTCTTTATGACTAAAATTGATAAACTTCTGGTGAAATTGACCAAGAAGGTGAAGAAATGTAATATTAGGAATGAAAATGAGCATTACTACAGATACAGTACACATTAAGAAGATAATAGAATATATGAAAAACTTAATGCCAGTAGGTTTGAAAATAAATATGAAATATATGCATCCTTGGAAAAATGTAATTTATCAAAATGTTATTCATGAAGAAATAAGAATCCTGAATTGTTCTTTAATTATTAGGAAAAAATCTTACCTAGAACTCTCTAGCCCCAGGTGATTTTATCAGTACTATAATGTTTGAGGGAGAAATATTTCTGGTTTATAGACATTTTTCAGACAGTAGGATAATAGGGCACATTATCCATTATGTTTTATGAGGCTATATCTAATTTTGGTTCTAACACTTACCAAAGGCATAGTGAGAAAGAAAAATTAGAACCCAATCTTAGGCATGGATGTTATATGAAATATAAAGTACAATTAGTAAAATAAAATCAGGAATATATAAAAGATGTATGTATCATGACTAATTTGGGTTTTTCTTGGGAATGCAAGATTAGTGCCATTTCAGAAAAGCAATTCATGCAGCTCGCCACATTAACAAAAAAGAGAAATGATGTGATTATCACAGACTCTTGGAGGTTACTTGGTAAAAGTCAATATGTATTCATAAACTCTTCCAAAATAGGAATAGAATAAAATGTTTTTAAGAAGACCAAAGGTATCTGCTATGATCTTATTGCAAACATCACATTTAATGTTAAAACTTTGAGAATTCTTTTGAAATTTGAAACAACACAAGAATTCCCAATATTGCTCCTTCTATTCAATCTTGTTCTTGAGTTCCTTGCTGGCTCAGTAAAATAATGAAATAAAAGATCTGAGAACTGAAAGATGGGGAAGAATAACTCACTATTCACAAATAAGAGCTGTAGAAAATCCAGAGGAATTCATAGGTAAATTATTATAATTAATATGGGAGTTTGACATGGTTCTCATATTCACATTCAATACTCAAACAATAAATTTAATTCATATAATCAAGCACAAAATTGAAAATGAAATAAGAGTACCATTTATAGTAGCATAAAAGAAGATATCCTTGGGAATAAAACTAACAAAATATTTCTGTTTAAGACCTTGCCCAAGAAAATTAAAAGTATTATTGAAACATTAAAACAAAATAAGTGGATTGTATACTACATTTATAAGCAGAATAGTTGACTTTTGTAAAAATGTCGTTTGAATTCTAAGTTCCACACAAACCCAAACAAAATTTCATGAATTTGTATTTTTTCTTTAACTTGGCAGGCTGATTTTAAAATTTATATGAATATGCAAAAAGTTAGAATATCTAAGACACTCTTGATGTAGAACTCACTGTCTGTATCTATCAAGTTTAGTGGGAAAAGCAAGGAGTTTTCAACAAATTACCAGAACAATTAGGCACCCACATGGGAAAAAAGTGTGATCTTTACCTCATACCATATTACAAAAGTCAGTTTCAGTGGATTAAAGACTATGGGTGGAAAGAAAATTAATTAGAAAAAATATGACATCAGAAAAAAATATAAACCACAGAGTGGGAGAAAATATTTTTAGCTTTCTATAATAAACAACAAACTAGTATCTGAAACATTTAATGAATTCCTTCCAAATCACTAAGGAAAAGGCAAACCAGCTTTTTCATTTTACCCAATGGGACAAATGAGTAAAAAGCTTAAACAGATGCTGCACTTAAACGGAAATGCAAATGGCACTAAATATAAGATTAACAGTCAGTAAATCAAATATAGTCATAATGGGATTTCTTACTCCATGGGCAAAAGCTAGGAAGGTCTGATGATGAAGAGGTAGTGGAATATTGGAAGCTCCTCCACTGCCGGTGGAGTGTAAGTTGGTAATTTGGTGCAGCTACTTGGAAATCAGTTTGGCATTATTTAGTATATTGCTCCTAAATATACACACCCAGAAATACAATCCTGGGTATACACCCTAGCAATTTTGTGCATATATGTACTAATCAACATTTACAAGAATGTTCACGTCAGCACTGTTTGTAATAACTTCAGCACTGATACAACCTAGATACTCAAACAGAATAGATGAATTATTATACGTTGTAGTATATTCACACAATGAAATGCTGTACAGCAATAATAGTGTCCCAGCTCCACAGTACATGCAAATCTCGGACACAATATCTAAGGAAAGGAATGAGATTGAAATAATACAGAAAGATTCCATTTATGTAAATTTCCAAAACGGGGAACAAGACTTTAGAGTTGCATCATGAGTGGTAAAACCAGAAAGAAAAAGCAAAGAAATGACAATCACAAAAGTCAGTGTTGTAGTGACCTCTGAGAGGAAATGATAAAGCAGTAATCGGGAATGGGACATACATATAGGACCTTCTATGGTGAAGGTTCCTTTTTGGCGTGGCTGGTGGACATATGGGTGTCCTCTTATTTATTTGTTAAACTGCATATATGTGTTTTATGTACTTTTTTGCACATGTGTCCATGCATCATAACTTTTTTAAAGTAAAAGAGTGGGGGAAGATTAAATTACCCCTGGATGGCAGTGTCCATCTGCTAATGGTTGTGAGTAGTCTGGTAAACTTTGAAGAATACATGGGGGAGAAATAAAAACCCAGAGCAGTCCATCTGCAAGCCAAGGACACCGAGTCTAAGACTTTTGGAGAGAAGGACTTGAGAAGGAATTTGCTGTTCATTGTTCCAGCTTCTCTTGCAACAAGTCTTGGCCCTAAGCGGTCACTTAACACACATCAACTGAGCACTATTAGTGTACCCACAGCCTGTGCCAGGCGCTGGGGGTGGAGAATCCAGTAAGACTTAGGTCTTCAGAGAGTTTACCACCCCTAGAAGAGATGAAAGAGGAAACCAATGATTACAGTAGGGCGCAGGCTAGTCTAAGGGTGGGGACCTCTTCCTGGAAGAGATGACACCTGAGCTCTGTTTTAGAGGCCAATTGCCAGACAGAGTAGCGAAGGATAGTCCAGGAGAAGGGAATCATATGAGGATACGCAAGAAATAGCAGGTGCATGCTAGAAGCAACTAACAGGTCTGAATGTCTGGAGTGCTCTTTAGCATATGCAGAGGTGACCTTTTATCCTGTATTGAAGGTTTATTGTTTGAACCTCATCTAACCCTGGCATGCTACAATTATGGGTTAATTAAATGTGGAGGGCCTTTTCAGCTTTAAGAGACACTGAGTATTCCTGGAAGGGATATCCTTAAGGGGTTCAAATCAGTATTAATATCAACACATTTTTACTGAGTGCCTACTATAAGCCAAACATTTGCTCAGCTGGCAGACATAGAAGGCAGGGTGTGGGGAAGTTAGATAAAAATTATTTCTGTTAAGCCCACAAAATATAAAGGTGATAGACTTTACATTTATACAGCATTTTGCCATTTTTAAACTTTTCCACAAATATCTCATTTGGTTTAAAGAGGAGGGAGTTCTGACTGGGGCTTTTGAGTAGGATTGACACATGCCATAGACAGCAGTAGCAAGAAATCTCTGCCATGGACTGCTGACCCCTAGTCCGGGATTTATTAAAGGCTGACTGAGGAAGAGGAGACACTCGGCTCTTCTTGTAGCATTACTAGGTGGACTGGAATAAAGTGGTTTAGCCTCTCAGAGCTGTATTTTCCCTTTGGTAGAAATGCTTTGACATTCTTAGCAGAAAGGTTTTCATAAGGGTCTGCTCAATAGAGTTGTTAGCAACAGAGCAACAGCAATAATAATCTGTAAGTGTAATCAGGCTGAGGCAGCAGGAAAAAAGGCCACAGGAGATGCACTACTAGGTTTACCCAGAAACAGAGGATGATTGGTGCTATCTAATGCCTTCTCCTTTCAGCATAGTATCCTGGAAATAGCAAAGAGTTTGAAGTTAAAAGATGTGATTTTAGCCTTGGTTCAATCACTGCTTAGCTATGTGACCTTAGGCGAGCTATCCAACCTCTCTGAGACTCAATTTTCTCACCTGTAAAATGAGGATGTTAACCTCTGCCTGCCTAAGTGATTATGGGACGGAAATGAGATTAATGTCTGAAAGATGTTTCAAATGGAAATGTTTGTCTCAAATGAAGGAAATTATGTTTTTGTTGTTTGTTGTTCTAACTCGGCCCTTTCATAGGATCTGCTTAGTAGGTCTATTGTCAGGCAGAGAGTTTGTTAGAGTTTATCTTTTGTATTTTGTCTCTTGCAAGGTAGCTCCCTATTCTGTTTTCCAGCAAATTGCTACATTGTTTCTTTATTGTTTGACACTTAGGTTCTCAGCCTAATAGTCTGTTTACTTAAATATTTCAGAGCCTCTTAGCATTTCAAAAGAATGTTTTTAAAAATTAGCTATGAAAAAACCAGATGAGTAAATAGAGGCACAATTGCTCACTTTTCTAGGCTCGGCAGTTATTTATTGAATTGTACACATGCAGAGAGAACAAACAAAAAATAATAAAACACATCAGTTTGGGAATAGAAATAGGAATTATCTATAAATTTGCTAATCAGAGCTGGCCCTTGGTGGATAATTTTACCTCCATCTGAAAGCTGAGTTTGGAAAGGACAGATTTGAGGAAAGTTTTTGTTCTCCTAAACAGGGGTTCAGAAGCAGTCTCTGCTGTAATCCAACAGATTTGTTGCAAGACACAGCGACAGGGGTTCCCTACAGCTTTGAAAACCAGAAACCCGGAGGTTCTCACTGACTTTGAATTCTGGATCTTGACTTCCCTTTCTTTTCTTTTGTAATGTTACAGCCCCGCTAAGCTTGGTTCTAGAGGACATTTGATTAAAATGTTATTTATAGCAAATACATAATTTCCTACATTAAAATTCAAAAACCCAAGAGGATGGCTTAGGCTTGTAACTGTGTGATGCTGTTGACCATTGGTGTCCAGCAGAATCTGAACAAGAAGGAAAAGGGAAAGTAATCCAGCCCACAAAATGTCTCCCCGTCTTGAGAAAATGTCAAACCTTCCCTGGTGCTCACCAGCATTCATAATCCCTCTCCTGGAGACCCATTGTCCAAGGGACATGTCCTTTTCCAGGCTGAGGAACAGCTCTGGAGATGGGCTGTGGCCGAGATGTCAGGCAACGGGCAGCTGGGGAGGAGGGGGAGGTGCTGAGTTCCCTGCCTTGTTCAGCACAGGCCTAAATTTGCTATGACGCAATTCAGCGTGTGCTGCCCCGACACTGAATATAGTTGCAGCTCTGAGTCAGCCTCCAGCCCCATTTTCTCATGGCTTTAGAAGCCGTGTGCTGCTGGGGGCAGACATGGACAGCAGCATCCCAGCACAATTCACCTGCTCCTGGTGTCGGATCGGGGTCCTCACCGGGCCTGACCTGTCCCCAGTGCACACTTCGAAGGGTGCACTGGCCCACTTGGCAGGATACTGAAAGTCTTTGATATCTGTGAATTTTGAGCGGTAGAAAGTTCTTTCTGGCTAATTTAGATTAATATAGGTTTATCATATATAGCACTTGTGTATTTCCAGTTTTGAAGGGATTGAACTTTGTTTCCTGCGTACTTACTGCATTTCTAGTGCTTAGGTCTGTATCTTAAGATGTGAGCCACTGCACCCTGCCAGGTTTTAAACAACTGTAATCCCAGCACTTTGGGAGGCCAAGGTGGGTGGATCACATGAGGTCAAGGGTTCGAAACCAGTCTGGCCAACATGGTGAAACCCTGTCTCTACTAATAATACAAAAAGTAGTTGGGCATGGCGGCAGGTGCCTATAATTCCAGCTACTGTGGGGCTGGGACAGAAAAATCACTTAAACCTGGGGGGCGGAGGTTGCAGTGAGCTGAATTGCGCTACTGCACTCCAGCCTGGGTGACAGAGCAAGACTCTGTCTTAAAAAAAAAAAAAATATATATATATATATATATATATATATACGTGTATATATATGTATATACGTGTATATATATGTATATACGTGTATATGTATATACACACACACACATACGTATATACACATATACATATATATACTTGTGTGTGTGTGTGTGTGTGTGTGTGTGTGTGTGTGTGTATCCTAGCTGGTAAACAGTTTAAAATATGAGAAACAATTAAGAAGCCCTGGCCAGGAAGGAAAGTGGGATTCAGGCAAGACAGCAATCAAGGAGAGAGTTGTAATCCAAGATGATTCTCCAGAGGAGATGAGGTATTCCGGCACTTTGAAGCAACAGCAGGATTTACCTGGGTTTGAAGGAGAAAAAACAGGAATGGCAGGGAGGTGAGAATAAGTGCATAGTTCTTACCAAAAAAAAAAAAAAGAGAGAGAATAATTTAATCTTTCTTGCCTGCTCAGATGCCTTTACAGAAATCTAGGATCCTTCTAGATCACGATGGCAGTGTGCAGAAGCGTCAATTAAGAGTGTGCCAGGTGAGAGAACAGTGTTGACAGCTTTCATTTCAGTTCCCGGGTCTTCTTTTAGAGACATGAGAATGAATATATATAGTTTTTTAAGTTAAACCTGATGAGAACACCAAAACTTTATTGGGCTAGTGAAAGCACCAGGGTATTTGCATCCTGTCAGGGGAACAAGCCTCGTATCCCCAGATCCATCTCCCACTTACTTGGTAAGCGAGGGTCATGAAGAAAATAGTATTATGCCTTAGCCTGAAAAATAGAACAAATAACAGCTACCCTTGTGTATAAATAAAGCCACATCAGTGATAAGCATTGTGTGTACTATTCCCTATGCTGTTAAGAAGAAAAGATTAAAATAGTTTCAAAGAATTATGATGATAATTACATGTGCCTGGAGACTAGGGACTGATTTTCAATTCATTGACAATTTCATAAGTCCTTGCTGTTGTCTTAGAATTGGAAGGGACATTCCAACTGGAATTAGAATTGGAAGAGGATAATCTACTGGAGAAATCTTGGATTTGGGGAGTGGAAAGGCTTAACCTTGAATTCTAAATCAGTCTTTGCATCGTCTTTCCTTCCTTCATTAAAGAAATATGTATTAACATCCTATGATGAGTTACAGATTAAGCTCTTGGAGACTCAGTTTCCTCATCAATAAAATTAAAGTGTAGCTCTCCTGAGGTTATGATAGTGCCTGGCATATAGTAGATCTTAAATGAGTATTAGTTATCCTCTTGCAATTAATAGATGAGGGAATTGAATAAGACATGGCTACATAGAAAGCTTAAAGTATATGCAGGAGGGAAGACATGGCAGAATGCAGTGAGAGGTGGGATGTAAATGAGCTGAGGTTGTCTGGATGGACAGGAGAGGGTTTATTAAAGAACTGGGTCCATGATGGTTGGATGGAAAATGTGGATCGTCATCTGCTGCTGATGTGGGGGCCCCAGAAGCAAACATGGCGTGAAATGATGCAAGGGGTCCCATGTCAAACTTTGCCTTGTTTGCCACTTAGTTTAAGATTGGCTTTTGGGGGAAGGTGCGTGCATGCATTCCTCCTTTCATTTATTCATTCATTGAAGAAATGTTTATTACCCTTCCCTGTGTCAGGCACCTTCCTAGCACTGGGGATGCAATCAAAGAACTTATAGAAGAGTGGAGAAGAAAAACAAACAGACCTTATAAATTGGTGTGTAAATATTAAGATGGTGATCAGACACATGCCTTAATGCCTCGGAGGGTGGCACAAAACTCAGAGCTGGTCCTAGATTTGCCACTCACTGGCTGTAGTATCTTAGGAGGATCAAGCCTTTCAGCCTCCATTGTCTACTCTGCCCTCTACTTTATTGATTTGAGGATCAATTGAAATCACGTACTAAAGAGTTCTTTGGATTCTGTGTTATATAAATGTACATTTTAATAATCATCAATGAATCCATCATACTTATGCCACCAGATCTGACCCTCTTTTAATTTTCCTGTAATAAGTTGTGTCTGTCAGACACATTTTATTACCAGCCATGTCTTTCTTGGTTTGGCTTCTTTGTGATGTGAACCTGTTGAACTCTTACCGTGTAGTTCTTTCTACCAGTGTGGTTGTATCCATGCCTGTGTATCCTGTGGAATTTTAGGGAAGTCTAATAAGGTTTTAAACTGCCTTTGGAAAGGGGGAAAAGGACTGATCATTAATGAGGAAAAGACTAAGGCATTAAGAGTTAGAGGGGAGAGTTGAAAGAAAGAACAAAGCAAGAATGTGGAGGGTGGGGTAGAGCCAGCAGAAGGGACAGAGATGGAAATAAAACCCAGAAGAATAGAAAGAGTTGAGAGGAAAAAGCGGAGGAAGAGACAGATGCAGCCCTCCAGCTGGTGGAGGAGAGAAAAAGGTGCCTCCCATTTAAAACTGTGCATCTCCCTATCTGCAATATTTCTGCTGATGTCTGAATAGAGAGAAAAATGTATGTGTGTGAGTGTGTGTGTTTGTTAATAACAGCCATCTATTTATAGGTCTTAAATTATACACCATGAAAGCCTCTCTAAGACAAGATGTGTTATTTGGCTGCCAAAAGGAAAAGTTTGAAAAAAAAAAACAGCAGAAAGAAGCTTCTAGATTTTTCTTCCTTTTCCTCATCCTCTCTGCCATCATATTCTTATGGTTAATGACATCTGTCAACTCTGTGTTTTGAAGCCAAACTCCAAAGAAATGAAAAAGAGATTATTGAAGATCTTTCTCCAAGAGGAGGGGCCTGTATGGTTTTCCTGAGAATGATGTCCCCAAATCACACCCTTTTTAGCTTAATTGTAGGGGAGATCATACAGCGTCTTTCTCCTTTGTATTTTGGAAGGTAAGACTGAGACCCAGAGGGTGGTCCTGTTCAAGGTCACCCAGCAGGCTGGTGACAGGAGAGTGTCTGCTAGTTCAGCCCAGTGCTCATTTTATCACGGTGCCCACAAAGACATCATTCTGTCTTCTGTGCCAGTTGACTTCAGTCCTCTTACTCATACATGAAACCAAGAAGATTCAGTTTACTTTTCCCTATGACCTCATCCTTCCAGATCACTGTCTGAATCCCCTAATGACCTCGAGATAACCTTCAGGTAAAGGGAATTTCACACCTGGTTCCAAGTTCATAGTCAGTAGAATAGAGTGGTTAAGAGCATGGGCTTTGGTGTCAGATTGGAGTCTTCTGGTAAGACTGTAATGGAATATAAATGAGGTAATATTTATAATGTTTAGCAAAGGGCTGGAATATAGTAGACCCTCAATCATTTTTTAAAAATTATTGTCATAACATTCTAATAGGTTACAAAATGTAGGACTCCAAGGATAGTAGCTCTGATTGTGAACTTTAATTGAGTAGCCACCACTTTTTAAAAGGTTTTAGTGTACAGGATGATGATAGAGGAGATGAAGAACAAGTAGTCTGCAGAGTCAAGCTATAAGTAATCAGCAATGTCAGTGACAAGGAAGAAAGACCATGGTGGGAACTGGGGAGAAACAGCAAGAAGCAGTCACTGAGTATTGGAGGAGGGATGGTTCCCTGAACTTGGAGGAAAGAACCCATGTCTGCTGCCCTCCTCCTCTCTCTACAAGCCTTGGGATGTCAATTTTGAACTCCTACTATATACCAGGAGGAGGGACCACATGCCAAGTTCTGTAGCTGGAAATACCTTCTTCATCTCACATACCAGTCCTCCAACCTCCACGCATACACGGTTTGGCTTATGTTCAACTACTTTAACACTTTTGCCAGAGATTTAACGTTTTCTTTTGTAAAATATTTGACTGTTTTATTTGATTCAATGACTCTTCTGTGATTTGAGAGCAGATTATGACCACCATTTCGGAGAAGGTGGGTCCTGTCCAAGATTCTGTTCAGTAATTGTCTTATGTCCCAAGGAGGTGGAGCTCTTCCCACTAGACCACACAGTTCACTTTCATAAGTTTAACCTCTTTCATTCTCACATATGCATTCAGAGGCACATGCACACTTATTTTTTTTAAATATTTTTTATTGTAATTTCGGTCCTGGGGTACATGTGCAGATCATGCAGGATTGTTGCATAGATACATACACGGCAAGGTTGTTTGCTGCCTTCATCCCCCATCACCTATATCTGGTATTTCTCCCTTCATTATCCCTTCCCACTCTCCCTACCCAGCTGCCCCTCCCCTAGCCCCTCTCTACTGACTGCAGTGTGTGGTGCTCCCCTCCCTGTGTCCACGTGTTCTAATTATTCAATACCCGCCTATGAGTGAGAACATACGGTGTTTGGTTTTCTGTTCTTGTGTCAGTTTGCTGAGAATGATGGTTTCCAGGTTCATCCATGTCTCTATGAAGGACACGAACTCATCATTTTTTATGGCTGCATAGTATTTCATGGTGTATATGTGCCACATTTTCTTTATCCAGTCCGTCACTGATGGGCATTTGGGTTGGTTCCAGGTCTTTGCTATTGTAAACAGTGCCACAATGAATATATGTGTGCATGTGTCCTTATAATAGGACAATTTATGATTCTTTGGGTATATACCCAGTAATGGGATTGCTGGGTCAAATGGTATTTCTATTTCTAGGTCCTTGAGGAATCGCCACACTGTCTTCCACAATGGTTGAACTAATTTACACTCCCACCAACAGTGTAAAAGTGTTTCTATTTCTCCACATCCTCTCCAGCATCTGTTGTCTCCAGATTTTTTAATGATCACCATTCTAACTGGTGTAAGATGGTATCTCAATGTGGTTTTGATTTGCATTTCTCTAATGACCAGTGATGATGAGCATTTTTTCATGTTTCTTGGCCTCTTCTTTTGTAAAGTGGCTCTTCATATCCTTTGCCTGCTTTTGAATGGGTTTGTTTTTTTCTTGTAAATCTGTTTTAGTTCTTTGTAGATTCTGGATATTAGCCCTTTGTCAGATGGGTAGATTGCAAAAACTTTTTCCCATTCTATTGGTTGCTGGTTCACTCTAATGATTGTTTCCTTTGCTGTACAAAAGCTCTGGAGTTTAATTAGATCCCATTTGTCTATTTGGCTTTTGTTCACATTGCTTTTGGTGTTTTAGCCATGAGGTCTTTGCCTATGCCTATGTCCTGAATGGCTTTGCCTAGATTTTCTTCTAGGGTTTTTATGGTGTTAGGTCTTATGTTTAGATCTTTAATCCATCTGGAGTTAATTTTAGTGTAAGGTGTCAGGAAGGGGTTCTGTTTCTGCTTTCTGCACATGGCTAGCAAGTTTTTCCAACACCATTTATTAAACAGGGAATCCTTTCCCCATTGCTTTTCTTGGGTTTGAAAATCACCAAAGCATTAGTATTGAGAATACCTGGCTTAGGGTTAAGCTGAACAATACATTCCTCCCTTTCTTACTTCATAGGGACCACAGGATCTAAAAATCAAGTTCAATTAAGACGTTAAGGGAGATCTACATGAAACTTACTATTATTAAAGTCTAATATTTCAGCAAAATTTCCATTCTGTATCTTTTACAAACAATCCAAGGATAGGATTATTATATAATTTATCTCCAATAATTATGACAGTACACTGAACTTAGTAGGGTTTTAATAAGTGTAATAAGTGAAACTGATTAAAAACATCTTAGAACAGGGGTAGGGAGTATTCTTAGGAGGCCTCAAATGTTGATATGCACAGGATTGTTAATAACATTAATAGTTATTTACTGATTACCGAATTCTATGTAAGGCACATTGTAAACACTAATTCTCAAAACCACCCCAAAAGATAGGGATTGTTTCTATTTTACAGTTTGGGAAACTGAGGCCCAAAGATGTTAAGTAATCTGCCCAATTCCGAGGCAGAGTGGGAATCTAGGATTCCCTAATCTGCATGGTTTTGTGTGGCTCCAGTGTCACTAGACTGCTACCTTTCATCACATTGGGTTGAGATTAGTTTCTTGGCCTACTAAAATATTCCCTCCATTGGCAAAGTCAAGGTCATTCCTTGTACATGAGTAGGGGTGGATGGGTGTGTGTGTGTGTGTGTGTGTGTGTGTGTGTGTGTGTGTGTGTGTGTGTGGTGGGGAAGCTCAAATGAGCCCTCAGAACTAGCCAAGAGTCTCTTTCTCAGCCTCAGCAGGGGGTGCCATCCCCAGGCTGAGAGTTGGTGGGGCCTGCGTGGGAGCCACTGATGGGAGAACTTGAAAAGCAGGAGTGGGGGGAATTTTCAGTTACTAAGCAAGGATCTAAGAGCTGTTGTCAAGGAAGAATCCCAGGCCTTCCATAAAAGGAAGTCCTCTTTTCTCCTACTGGCAGCAAGTGCTGCCTTGAGCAGTGAGTCTGACAGTTTCCCTAGCCCATCTGCACTTGGGCAGCTTTGGAAAGGAGGACCCAGGGAGCAGGGCAGGAGGAAGTGGGCTGGAATTTAGTAGGTGAGGCCTTGGCCTGAAGGCCTGGTAGAGAGCACCATGGGAAGTAGAGTGCTCAGCAAGGGCCCAGAGCTGAGCTCCTCAGTTGAGCCCCACAATCAGTGTCCTGCCCTCCAGCCTTGTCCTCTCCAATCCATCCTTGAAGCTCCACCTGGAAGATTTTCCCAACATGCCATGAGTCTGCCTAAATATCCTTCAATGGTTCCCTATTATCCACTGGGTGAAACCCGGCTTGTTTTGCCGGGCAGGAAAGGCCTTTTTTCCTGATCTGACCTTTGCCTGCTTTACCTGTCCATCTATGGCCCCATTCCTTCTCCGGCCATTCCCGAGTGTTTGTCTGCCTGAGACCTGGGTAGTCTGTACTGGGCCTCTGCAGCTTTGCATGTACTGTTTCTCCTGTCTGGACTACCTCTGGACTACTACCCTGTCACATGTACCAAAAGCACTGCTGACCTGGAAGACACATTCGGGGGTTTTAGCACAGGCTTTTCAAGTAATCATCAAGGACAGCTCTCCCACCAACTTGTCATTATAACACCACCTGTGGTACTGCACCTCCTTTCTGAGGCCCCAGACCACTACAACCCTGGAGGAGCTAGACTTCAAAGACAGAGGTGGAGTGAGCATGTTCCCTGGTTAGATTCTGCCCCTCCATTGGTATAGACTGATCTGCCTGGAATTGCACGTGAAAAATGCCAGGCACCAGGGTGGAATCCCTCAACCTCCCTCATCTCATCTCACCCTAAACCTCCTGGGCAGAGTGGAAGGAATAATGATGTTGAAATCAACATTAGATCTTGAGATCTAAGTTTGAAGCTCAAGTGATTGTTTAAACCTGCAAGGATGAAACCCAACCCAAGATACAACTGAGGGAAGAGGGAAGGAGACGGGAAGGCAGTTTTTATGTGGCAAAATTGAGGCTTCCCCCAAGACGGCCACATTTGAATCTCATTTCTGATTTTTGACTGATAGTTCCCTTGTCTCTTTACTCTCTCAAGCATATATGGAGAGATGTACTTCAGGGGTTATAGAAACAGCTGCATGTACAACACTCATCCTTTCAGGGCTGATGATTCATCATAAGCTTTCACCATAGGTTTCCCTTTCGTATTACAAACAAGTAGTGGATTTCTGTGCTGACTAAAGCATCTGCATTATCTCATGAAATGTTTTCAACCACACATTTGTTTTATTATGCCGATTTTTACAGATGAGGCTCAGAACTACTTGCTTAAGGTGAAGAAGCTGGCAAATTCTGAGACCATCAAAGATACCCTTGACTCCCAAGTCCATACTCATTCCACCTTACCACTGTTAAATTTAGGTTTTTTTTTTTTTTTTTTTTTTTAAAGCATTTATGAAGTGCCCACTGTATACAAGACACCGTGACAGGAAACATAGAGATGGATGCCTAATTCCTGCTTCTGTGTAGCTTACATTATGCTGGGGGAGATGCGCCATGGAAAATTGGTTCAATGGGGGTATGGCAAAGATCAGGAGCCAATGGGATCACAGAGGAGGGGCACTCAGACCTACCACGATGGGACAGCACCGAATATAAAAAGCTGGATTTGAAGTATGAGTTTACCAAAGTGAGGGGCATAGTATGAAAAGAGATTATTCCAAGAGATGACCAAGGAGCCCAGGCACAGTCTCTCCATTGGTGTAGGTTGGCCTGCCTGGTTATTGCTGCACCTTTTCCCTTCCTGTGTGACAAAGCTATCACGCATGTGTTCTTTAGTCTTAATCTGGGCCAATGTCTTATTTCTCTTGGTGTTTTTATTTGCTAGGCTCTGTCTCAAAGTAAGGAACAGAACACATTGTCCAGAAGAGATTTTAGGTACTCTCTGGGGAGGGGAAGAAGATGGGGGAGGATTATTTTAAGGAGCAAGAAGTCTATTTCTTAGATCCTAGAATGGTGCCACATGGACTGATACCTGTTGCACCTGCCCTAGGGCTGGTCCTGCCACGTGCTGGAGGAGAACACAGATAATCACAGTGATGAGGACATGCATGAAGCCTGTGTCAAGGCGAATGTGGCTGATGAAAGGAAAAGGGATGACATTTCTCCTTACAGAACTCTGTATAATCAGAGGCTGGATTTGCTCAGTGATGTTTGGGTTTTATAACTACCCACTTATAGCTATAAAAAAGGCTTAGCTTTTGAAATTCCTGCAGGAAAACTGATTTTATTAAGAGACAGTATTTCTTTGGTCCTTAAGCATTAAACCAATGTTTTGGTAATGCACTTTTTTTAACTCAAGATTTCTTAGTCACATAAAAAATATAACTGAAGAAACTTTACGTACTAGAGCCCAATCCTGGAATTGCTTATAAATCCATTGAGAAGACAAAATATACATGAAATAGGTAAAATAGTCTAACATTGTTCACTAAGTGCTATAGCATGAAACCCCTCTTAACCTCTGACCATTTAAGTTCTAGATTCATCTATGTGGCTGTGTCTTCCAAAGCTGGGCCACACCTGTAACTGCAGTCTGTCCCCACTGCTGTGGTCCATGATGTTGTCCTGGCATAGCCTGCCCAGGATCCTTGCTGTAAACACTGTTAAACGTTTTTTAATTGGGAGGCCACTTGGCTGAGATGGCTCCAGTGTCTTGGGTTCCTGTGCAAGCAAACTGAAGCCCAATGTAAACAGTAAAACAAAACTTAGGCTTAACCAATCAGAAACTGCCACTAACCTCCAATTTGGGGCTTTC
Source organism: Sapajus apella (assembly GCF_009761245.1). NCBI lineage: Eukaryota > Metazoa > Chordata > Mammalia > Primates > Cebidae > Sapajus > Sapajus apella. The sequence goes on from NW_022437024.1 coordinate 1,933,458, forward strand.
CACCAAGTCATACCCAAATATGGCAAATGCCTAGCATTAGCCAATCAAATGATTTCTTTATCCTGCTTTTGCATCCAGCCCACTGCTCACCATCCTAATGTGTATCACTCTGAACCTCTTCTGGTTTTGAATGCTGCCTGGGAGAACATCCTCTTCCTTCTGATCCCTCTTCCCTGCCTACCTTTCCATCACTTTCCTCTCTCTCCATAGCCATGAGACATCACATTCCTGGACCTGCTGCCCAAAGCCAATCCTACAATCCATTCTGCCGCTGCTGAAGTCTCACTTCAGTTATTTATTCAGAAGCTTCAGATTCATCCACAGAAGCCAAGCCCCTCTGCCTGCTGAAGGGTTTCTCAAACATGTCTGATCACAAGAATCACAGAGCACATGTTTGAAACACAGATTGTAGGGTCCTCTCCCCATCTAAGAAATTTACTAATAACACCAGAGTGAAAAATCCTGGCCCGGGTTAAGGTCACTGGAACACAGAGCAGTGGCAGGGGTTGGGAAGAAGGGTTAGGAGATGGTCTGTGTGCATTACTTAGTCCTGTCTGTCCTGTAGGGCACCAGTTTCGCACTGGTTCCGGAGATGGGATTAGAGGGGAGGGAGGCCAGAACCCAACCAAAGCCCAGCTGAGTGGATCATGAGATCTGAATCAGCCGGAAGCAACTGCTCTGCGCCCCAGAACCCATGTCTCAGTTCCACCTGGCATCACCAATTATCTGTGCCTCTGACATAGGAGTTTTTTTTATTCCCTCGAAATAGGGCTATAATTAAATCCAAAATTGCACTGGAGACTTATCGTCATGGTAAAAGCAGAACACAATGTCTGCAGACAAAAAAACTCTTTCAATAAAAATTAATTATGTGCAGCTCATGCCTCAGTCCCGGTGGTGGTGTGAGGAATGCATATGAGGCGTGGGGAGGAGCTGGCCCAGTGGCACTGCCCAGGCTGGCTGCACCACCCTCCCAAGGCTCCCGCTGTGCAGCCCCCCTCTCCATTCACACGAAACCCCCGCTGCGTCTCCCTCCCTTGGAGTAGCTGCTTGTTCTCTGTAGTCCTGCAGGTCGCTGCTTTTTTATTCCCCTTCAGGGTCTGAGAAATTGAAAGTGGTCATAGATGGGGCTGAGAGAGGTAAGAGAAGAGAAGCAAGGCACAAAGGGAGAGGGTGAACTTGTGATCTGTCATTCCCATTAAATCTCTTTTTCTTTCAAGAGGAAATATTCTCACTGATGGAATATAAGAATTCTTCTGGCAGTGTGTTCCTTATGCTTCTTGCCACAGGGAGTGCGTTTCTGTTCTCCGAATTCCAGTAGGCTCTGGAGAAAGATGATGGAGCTGCCCAGAGTGGGTGCTGCATGATACCCACGTGACAGAACTCAGACCCTGCCCTGGGACTTCGCTTCTCCTTTCCTCTGAAGCCTAAGTCCAAGGGGACAATAGATTCAGATATGGGTTCTACTGGTAGACATCCCTCCTGGGGAGTAAGCACAGTGAAAAATCAGAAGTGAGAGCAGGGTGGGAGCATCTCACCCTGTAAACTAGTCACCAGATCTGACCAGGAAAAAGAACAAGGACTTGGAGAAATGAAGGCAATGCAGAGCAGGTTTGGATACCTTCCAGTTCATCTAAGAAGTAGTGACAGAGGGGTGGAATCCCAGCAGAAGTTGTTCTGTCAGTATCTAGTTTTCTTCCTGTGGTAGATTGGCTCTTTGCCACCCACTCTGCCTGAAGAAGGTCCCTCCAGAGCTCACTGGAAACTAGGGTCAGGGCTCAGCTCACTAATGGCCTGCCAATTCAGAGCTCGGCGAGTACCCACAGAAGCAGCAAAGGTACCAATGGGGTGTGGCACCCACCTCCAGTGTGCTTAAGGGTTGGGGGCAGGAAACTCGGGGGGATCAGAAACTGCAGAAAGGGACCAGCTAGGGCCATGAAAGGGCTGGTGGGATGTTACTGAAGAAGTGCTCTTGGTTGTGAAGGTGACCAAAATTGTTCTCCGACCCCAAGTGCTTCAAGATATCCTCAGGGACTCATGGCATGGGTAGAAGATTGAATGAGGTGTTTCTCAAGTCTAAGATTTGGTGATTCGGTTGAGCTGGTCAGATTCTCCCCCAGTTGGGGCTGGAGATTAAGGGTCTTATGTGGACCAGCATGTCCTTGTTTCCTGGTGAAAAGACTCCATCTCCTCTCCTAACACCACAGACCTCGGCACATAGACACACCAGCTGTTCTAGCCGCACTGCAGGTGGGCACTTTTAGGCATGGCAGTTTTGCCATTTATTTCATAGGCTTTTTTCCCTTTTAGTTTCTGCTGAGACAAACTCCCCGAAGCCCCAATTTCAAAGCACATTAAAAGACCAGAATTATTGGCCTGGGAAGAGGAGAGGCCTTGCTCTAACACGGATGATTGATTAGAAATTCTGTCCAGGTTCTCTGACACTGGAAATAAACAGTAACAACCACCGTCCCCATTTATGGTCAGCAGTGCATTGCAGGTCCCAGCCAGGGCAATAAGACAAGAAAAGAGAGAATGAAGACTGAAAAGGGGCTGGGTACAGTGGCTCATGTCTGTAATCCCAGTACTTTGGGAGCCTGAGATGGGAGGATTGCTTGAGCCCAGGAGTTCGAGACCAACCTGGACAACATAGCGAGACCCTGTCTCAAAGATTAAAAAGAAATAAAGATCGAAAGGGAATAAATAAAGCTCTCATTACCTGCATATGGCATAACGGCTTATGTAGGAAATCCAAAAGCTATACAGATAATCTGTTTGAATCGATAAGTAAAGCTAGCAAGAATGCTGGATTCATGATCAAGATAAAATTTATATATTTGAAATTTTTTTTAGCTAACATATTTTGAACCATTATAATTTAAAAAGTATCAAAACTATAAAATACCATCCTGGCCAACATGGTGAAACCTCATCTCTACCGAACATATAAAAATTAGCCGCGTGTGGTGGTGGGCACCTGTAATCCCAGCTGCTCAGGAGGCTGAGGCAGGAGAATTGCTTGAACCGGGAGGTGGAAGTTGTAGTGAGTCAGAATTGTGCCACTGCACTCCAGGCTGGGCGAGAGAGTGAGACTCCATCTCAAAAAAGAACCAACCTGCATAAAATACCTATGAAACAATCTTCACAAATTATGTAATTCCACTATACCCCAGACTATAAAACATTATTGAGGTAAATTAAGAGACCTAAATAAATGAAGGGATATACACTATGTTCATATATTGAAATATTATAAAGATGTAAATTCTCACTAAATTGGTCTATAGATTCAACATAATTCGGAATTCCATCAAGGTTGTGTGCATGCGTGTAAATGGGTGAGCCAATTCTAAACATTTTGTGGCTATGTAAAAGGGTGAGGAAAGGCAAGTTATTCTTGAAGAACAAGGCTAGAGCCATTCCATTACTGAATATGATGGCTTATTATACAGTAACAGTAATTATGACACTATGGTATTGACACAAGGATATACAAATAGTCAAAGAGAACAGAATACAGTCTAGAAATAGACCACACATATGATGTCATTTACTTTATTACAAAAGTAACAATGACGTGCAGTGAGAAGATAACCCTTTTAGTAAATGATGCTGTTAATTGGATATCTAAATGGTAAAAAATGAATTTTACCTTATCCTACGCCACACACAAAAATCAATTCCTGGTGGATTGCAGATCTAAATACAAAAGGAGAAACTACAGAGCATCTAGAATAAGACATAGGAAAATGTCTGCAAAATCTTGGCACAGGGAACAATTTATTAGATGGAGAACAAAAAGCACAACCATAAAGGGGAAAATGATAAATTGGAATTAGTAAAAATTAAGAACTTTCATTTATCAAAAATACTATTAAGAGAAAGAAAATGTAAATTACAGAAGTGAGAGAACATATTTACAATATATTTTATATCTCCAAGATACATAAAAGGCACCTACAAATCAATAATAATTAAAAAAGACATAACTATTTGCCCAGAAAAATGAATAAGAGACTTGCATAAGTATTTTGCAAGGATGCACAAATGGCCCACAACCATTTGAAAAGGAGCTAATCTCCACATATAATGATCCCCACATTTAGGGGAAAGAAAGCAATTGAGAAACCGAGTCTCAGGGAGATTAGGTTACAGGTTCCGTGAGCATCCTAAGAAGGCAAGATGGTGACACCTACATGGTGTGATTGATTGGAGGGTCAAACCCAGATCATGATCACGGTGCCAGAAGTCCCAGCACCATAAATATGTCCATTCCTTCGACATTCAAGATTCTCCTAGAAGGCTTAGATTTTATGCCCTGTTATCAGCTAACATGTCAAAGAGATTTATTGACAGTCAACTGAGAAATGGCCCAAGGTTCTTGGACATAGACTGTGCTCTGTGAGTTCCAGAGCCAGGAGAGGGGACCATGTGTAAATGGGAGGTGGTGGTGTCCAGGGCCATGTGTTCCATCTACTCAGGGCAGCCCTTTCTTGTAGGCTTCCAGATCAGTCCTCTCTTCATTCACCTGCATTCAATAGGTATTCAGCAAGCATTCATAGAGAAGCTGTTTGTCAGCCTTGTAGCCAGTTACACATGTGAACGAGATGGGTGTTGTTCTCACTCTCTGGGAGTGCACCATCTCAGTCTGGTAGATGGGTACACAAAGCTGGCTTTCTAGTAGGCAAATTCGCTGATGCCCCAGTAAGACAGGAACCAAGTTGGGCTTTGGGTTCCCAATCATCGGAGGTCTGTGCCTCATACGTGATTTGCAGTGGGACTGGCTACAGCCCCCCCTTTACCATGTTGTTCAAGTGAAATGGGCTTGATCCCAGGGTGCAATGTGGAGCAGTAAAGATTACTTTGAAACCGTCGAGGGGACATAGGCGCTTCAGCATCTAGAAATGGATTCTAGCCAATGTTATGAAATTTCCATAATGCCACTTTATATTGTAATCACAGTGTATTCACTCTTTACTGTCATCAGCCAAAAGGGGCTTTTAGCAGCATATTTGTCATTATAAGTGTTACGTGTATAATCACAGAAATTTTCACATTCAGAAAGAGTAGTCACATTCAAGAGAGACATACTACCTATTATGGAACAGGATGACTTCTGGAAAGAACAGACCACAAACCCAGGGCTGCAGAGTGCCTCCTCTCTGAGGCTTTCACAGCCACATCAGAGCCTAATTTGTCTTAGCCTTGAAAATTGAAGACAGACAAATTATCATAGAGAGCAGAGCATAAGAAGAACCAGAATACACTGTGCCTGTGAGGGATTCACACTTACCCAATTATATGTATGTTCTTTGGTTCCATTTTATTTATAATACCCATTCAGTAGTCATATTTCAGTTAATAAAATGCAATCATCCTTTCATTTAAAAAATCTGTAATCTTTTTCCATAAGAAAAGTGGGAGTCCTTTGCCTTAACAAATTATGCATCCCAGGTCCCTCTACAGATAGTGGAAGATGCTGAGAGAAAAGGATTTTGTGAAGTGATTTTGGTGTAGCTTGAATAAGTCTCCAGGGACCCCCGTATTGGTCCATTTTCATACTGCTATAAAGACATGCCTGAGACTGGGTATTTATAAAGGAAAGAAGTTTCATTCACTTGCAGTTCAGCATGGCTGGGGAGGCTTCAGGAAACTTACAATCATGGTGGAAGACAAAGGAGAAGCAAGGGACTTTCTGCACAGAAGTGCTGAATGAAGGGGAAAGAGCCCCCTATAAAACCATCATATCTCTTGAGAATTCACTCACTATCACAAGAACAGCAGCAAAGAAACTGCCCCCATGATCCAATTACCTCCCACCTGGTCTCTCGACACATGGGGATTATGGGGATATAATTCAAGATGAGATTTGGGTGGGGACACAAAGCCTAACCATATCATCCCCTCACCCCACAAGCTGACTCTACATTACCACTGGGCAAAGCTGGTCACTCAGTAAGCCTCAACACATTTTTAAAATCTGAGTTTTAACCCATTTATGCCTAGTGTTCCATTATTGGAACACTAAGCATGTGGGAGTTTATATTCTGTTCAAGGTCATCGCCAAGGTCTGATTGCAACCTCAGGCATAAACATGTAAGGCACTCTGTCAGCTATCATTCCTTCAACAAATGTTTACTAAGTTCCTTCTGTATGACAGGCACCATGCCTGTGACTAGTCCACCCAGGAGTCCATCCTCTTGCAACCCCCACCACTGGGTATGAAGGCGATCTGCATGCCATCCCTAACCTAGGTCTATTCTTCCAGACTCGTTCTCACCCCCAGAAAATCGCCTCAGAAATTTGAGGTTTCTGTCTCTTAATTCTTCCAAGTTGTGTGAGAGTAGTACAAGTCTCTAAGCGGGACCCTCTTGTTTACCTGCTCTGCTTTTTCCTGTACAGTGTGGTGATGCTGCCTAGCATGTCACCAAGCCAATGGCCCCTCTGTATATGTTTACTGATTTGTTCTTTGCAGTAGCTGGATCCATACATAGTTCCTTTCACTAAGACTGTTCAGACCTTAAATAATGTGTATCCATGCCTTTTGTGGCAATGTGTGCGCACACACACACACACACACCATGGAATGCCCTTGTAGTCACGAGAAATCTAGTGAGACCTTGATCTCAGGAAGCCATACCTTTGTCATGGGTCCTGCACGTTGCTAACTCATACCTTACCAAGTTACACTGTGTTCCTGACATCACATTCCAGTTCACAGGGAAAGACTCCACAGCCAGTAATTCGAAGGTAACAATGGGAATGTGCATACATATAATTGGGTAAGTGTGAATCCTGTCCAGGCACAGTGTATTCTGGTTCCTCTTACGCTCTGCTCTCTATGATAATTGGTCTGTCTTCAATTTCCAAGGCTAAGACAAATTAGGCTCTGATGTGGCTGTGAAAGGCTTGGACCCTTTCTACTAATATCACCTGAGAGCTTTAATTGTCAAGCCTCAGGAGGCAGCTGGGGCAGGTGAGGTCTTGGAGATTTCCTAAGGTAACTTGTCTTATTTTTTGAAACAAAGAGTCCCAGGCTGATTCACTGATTGGTGCAATGAGGAATGTGAAATGATAAAGCTATGTGCCCGCTGACAGATGGAAGCAAAAAAAATCTCATGGAAGTAGAGGGGACCTTCCCCAGATTTCTGAGAAGCATGCTGATACATGGCACATGGGCAGCCTTAAGTCTCAAGACAGATTTCCAAGGACTCTAATGGTCTGTGCTGTAGGCTGTTGTGAGTCCCCACAAATTTATCTGGTGAAATTCCAGAGAAAAATAAGAATTAGCTATAAGTGGAAAAGATCAGAAAACTCTTTATTTTAAATTTAATCAAATCTATTATCACTATAAACAAAAGGCCACACAAGTTCAAAAACTGGGTGATAGGTATAATTTTTTGGGAAATGACCAAAGTCATTGGGGATGCTAGAGTCCAATGCTGCATGTAAATTTCATAGTCAGCTAAAACACATACTAGAGACTTGAGAGCTAATAATTTTAATCCAAACTTACTGAATGATGAAATACTCTCCAAAGATAAAAATTCTCAGTTACATAGAGCAAAATGTTAGCTGAGAATAATACTGACAAATAGTGATGAGGATCCTATGAGACAGGAGATCTGCTCCCAGCCTCAGGGAGAGAAGGTGAAAAAAAGCTTCGCTGCTGGGCCAGATAGAAGAACATTTACCCCCAGCTGTCCTCTAAGATTAAGCATAGGCTGGATGCCAGTTGCCTACTGCAGGGAAATCAAGTGAGCATTAAGAACCAAAAGAAGATGCCCAAAGCAAATATATGGGAGGTGACTGAAAGACATTTAGCTGAGCTGGCAAGATGGAGAGCAGAGTGCCTCTGACTTTGGAAGTGGTGTTCCAAAGCCCTGGATGGGTTGCTAAGACAGGAAGACCCCCTAAAGAAGAAGCCCTGCTTTTCTTGGCCTCGAACTTGGTTGGAATTGAAAAGACTGAGAGTACCTGGAAGGATTCTCAGTTTTCATATTCAGTGATTATTTTACATACACACACGTGCACACACACACATACATGCACACACACGATTATATATATATGATTAAGAATGTATATATTGTACACACATACATACAGCATGTATGTGGCTATTTGAGGCTTGAGGCTTTTTTTCTTTTTTTGGAAATAGGGTCTTGTTCTGTCACTCAGGCTAGAATGTAGTGGCATGATGGATCTTGGCTTACTGGAACCTCTGCCTCCTGGGTCCAAGCGATTCTCCTTCCTTAGTCTCCTGGCTGGGATTAAAGGCACATGTCACCATGCCCACCTAATTTCTGTATTTTTAGTAGAGACAAGGGTTTGCCATGTCACCTAGGCTGATCTTGAACCCCTGGCCTCAAGTGATATGCCTGCATTGGCCTCCCAAAGTGCTGGGATTTCAGGCATGAGCCATGGTCTGTTTTGGGCTTAAGGTTTTGATTTGCCATTGGGGCAAAACTCACCAGGTAATGGTTCAAATTATGATATCTGCTCAGCCAAAAAAATCTTGCCCTTGGCCTTGTTCCACATTCCCGTAGATATGTGCCACTAAACAAAAACAAATATGACCCAACAGAGGCATCCTAGTGTGAAGTCCAATTCCCAAAACATAATGGCCAAAAAATACCTTCTTTTGTCTATATGATACATATACCCCACAGATAAACTTTTATTCACTAGTCCTGAGTACTTGTAAGACAAAACACTTGTTGCAGGAAGAAACCAGGGCACCATGGAATAATGGTGATTGATTTTAGATCAGGGGCATGGAAAATTCAAAGTGATTCTGGAATAGATTCCAGAAAGCAAGGAAGTGCTCAGAAACTGATAGAAATGTGTTAAAAGAACATATAAGGCAACTTAGGATCACAATGTTTAAAATTTGGTAACATTTGAGTATCAAGAATAATAATGGCAGTGGATTATAATAACATGCTTAATAAAACAAATAGTCTCTGAGTCCATAATAGCACTACAAAAAGTACTCCAAGTCCAGAAAGAATGCCAGCTAAGAGATATAGAGGGATGATATAATGTAGCCATTTTATAATCAAATACTTTAGGCCAGTATTATTTATGGATACTAAAACCACTGGATGAAACATAGGAATAGCATACACAGCCTCAGAGAATCACCCCACAGATTATACACTAATTACAAAGAAAACGTGATGCACTGCAATGGAGAAATCTGGCGGTCACTTCCTTTGCCAAGTGAACACACTCAGCATCACTAATAATGGGAAAAACTGACATTCTATGTCTTCTGATTTGATGTAGTAAGACGGTCACAATATCACCTGTGTAGGATTCTTGGCCAAATATCTTTAATCTCAATGTAATCATGAGAAAACAATCAGACAAATCTAAATTATGGGACTGTCTACAAAATAATTGGCCTGACCCTTGAAAATTTCAATTTTTTAAACAAAGTCAGGGACTGCTTGAGACTAAAAGAGTTTCTAGAGATATATTAACTAATTAAAGTGCAGGTACTTTGATTAGATTATGGATCAAATGTAAAAAAAGCCACATAAGACATTATTGGGAGAATTAAGAAACTTGAATATGAGCTATAAATTAGAAAACATTCTTGTATCAATGTTAACTTTCTTGACAATTATCATGGTGCTCTTAAGAGGCGCCTGCTGAAGTATTTTGGGGTAAATCGTCATGATGTCTGTAGTTGACTTTCAAATGATTTGGCGAAGGTGGTGAGAAAGGCAGAGGCTGGAAGAAAGCAAGCGCATGTGGCAAAATGTTAATTGGTAAATCGGAGTGAAACAGAAATGAATCTTCATTGCAATATTCTCAATTATTTCGTAGGTTTGAAATATTTCAAGATAACAAGTTGGAGGAAATTTTCTTGTTAGCCTGTAGAGAAAATATTAGGACACGTCATTTCAGTATAATTTATAGTCTCAGGTATACTGAATTGACTATTCCAGCAAAGAAACTAAATATGAGTATGTGGACAAAAGGAAAATATATATATATTTTTGCTATTCTTATAATAATGTCTCATGTTTGAATATGTATACATGTGCCAGGCGTTGTGCTAAATGCTGTAGCCTCATTTAACTCTCACAAAACTTGATGAGGTAGACACTGTGTTGCAGATTAGGAAGTGGGTGCAGAGAGGTTAAATAGCAGACATGAGCCGGGATAGAACCATCTGCCTGACCCCAAATTTGGCTTTTGTTTTGCTTTGTTTTTGAGACAGTATCACTGTCACCCAGGCTGGAGTATAATGGCATGATCTTAGCTCACTGCAACCTCCTCATCCTGGGTTCAAGCGATTCTCCTGTCTCAGCCTCCCAAGTAGCTGGGACTACAGATGCCCGCCATCATGCTCGCTAATTTTTGTATTTTTAGTACAGGTGGGGTTTCACCATGTTTGCCAGGCTAGTCTTGAACTCCTGACCTCAAATGATCCACCCACCTAAGCCTCCCAAAGTGGTTTGATTACAGGCATGAGTCACCGTACCTAGCCCAAAGTTTGGCTTTCAACCTCTGTTTCACACTGGCCCTGGCCAGTACTGATGTCCACAACCCTGTGTTAAAAAATCAAATGACATGAGTTTTATACTTACGTTTCTTTCTCTATATGTGTCTCTGTGTGTGTATGTGCATATGTGTGTGTGTGTGCGTATATATGGCTCACAACTATACATGGATTTGTTAAAAATTAGAAAGTCACATAAATTTTTTAAAAATGGAAAGAAACTCACACAATTTGTTAGAAACTGAAAAGAAATTCACACAATTTTACTCTGCATACTATCTTGTAGTCATCAATTATGAAAGATATTATCAAGTTATATAAAATTCTCTGTTACACCGTGTTACCACTTAAATATATTATTCAATATTATGGTCAATAGAGTTACCATATACACAATGGATTGACAGTTTTGAAATGGAAGAGATCATTTTGAAACTACTTATTGTAAAACTGTGCCAAATATGACAAGTCCTTCGTAATAGTAGCAGGATAACAAGGCCATCACTTACTGGAATGTTCCTTTTAGCTTTTCAAAATGCGTTCATGGTTATTATTCCAGTTTTTCATTGCCTCAGTGACATGTTAACATGGATGCAGATAAGTGTTGGGGCTGCAGGGTTGGAGTTCTCTCTGAACTTATTTTATGGTGTCTCCAGTTTTTCTTTTAAAAATACACTGCTTGACTTGTGTCTTGTTTGCATAAATGTGGAGGACAGAATGTGTGTCCCTGCCTGTGCTGGTGAGTAGAGAATTTGGTTTTCAGGAAACCAGATACAGTCATCTTAATAGATCATGAAGCTGTAATACACGAAGGCATTGTGGCCTAGGGCTGAGGGAAAGTAAATAGAAAATAATTTCGGCAAATTTGTTCAGAAAGTGCTGGTACAAATATTCCAGACATTTAGATGACTTGGAAAAATGGGCTTCAGCACTATCCAAGTCAAACCTGATACTGTGTGAGGTAACCCAGTAACTGAGGATGTGGGTTCAGGAGTTAATTTGCCCAATTCAAATTCTGGCTTGACAGTCTTCTAGCTGTGTGATCTTAGGCAAGTTATTTGACCTCCTTGTCCCTCTGTTTCCTCATCTGCAAAGTGGGAAAAAGATGAGTCTCTACCTCAATCCACCTAACTTTGGTACTTTGCTAACAGAGAGCCCCAAGAATAGAATAAGAGAAGTCCATTCCAAGAAACAGGAGCCTCAGAAATATTTTCTTCCACCCAAGGTTAAGAGACACCCTGATTCCCTACAGTGGAGGATACATGGCTTAGCCTGTCTGGCATCTCTGATGACCAAGGCAAGAAAAGTCTTCAGACGGTCATTTGCTGGTAGCAGAAAAAATATCCTTCAAGAAGGCCTGGACTATTCTAAGTGGCTTCTACCAGAAATGCAGTCACTTAGTTATGGTTATTTGCAAAAAAATATGATTCTTGGCTGGTATATGCTGTAGTCACAAGGGCGTGGATATCTCATACAACAAAGTGCCCTCCATGAAGCTTGCAGGAAAATACTGCAAAGCTTCTGGCAGCATTTTCAAGAGGCAACAGCTATAGTACTTCTTCTGAGTAGACCAAACAATATTTGTAGGGGTCATAAACAAACAGCAATATAAGGGGCTACAATCCCATATAAACATTAGAATTTAAACTAGATGAAACAGAAAAGTAGGCAAAGTCTGACTTTTGTAATTCCGTTTTCTCCCCTCGACAGCCCAATACAAGTGCTTGGTACTATCTCGTTGCTTTAGATATCTTCAGGTAATCTGCCTAGGCACATGCTAATAGGCCAAATCCGCCAATACCAATAAAAACTACTTTCATTTTTAGCTATGAGGAAAACTGCTGGATTAAAGTTATTTCTAAGGAGTTGCAAGAAATGATAGATTTGAATTCAGTAATTTTTAAAGGAGAAGTTTTCTTAATAGGGTTAAAATATGAAGAAGCTATTTAAAGAAATAGACTTTCTGGGCCCCGTTGCCAGCCTTTGCAGCTCATATGCACACGTTTTCAACATACTTCTCAGACTTGCCAACCCAGAGCTGGTTTGTGAAGCACCAAACCAATGCCCAGATATCTAGCTGATACCTTTGTGGGACCACAATAGTTGTGCAGAGAACTCTTAGCAACTAAGAGTGACTGCACTTGTAGGCAAATATTGACACAAAGAGATGAAGTGACTTTGAAGTGATGAGTTGGATAACGTGTTTCAATCTACTTCTCTCATGTCACCAACTCTAGCAGATGTGCAGCGAAGAGTCTTTCTGGAGTGGTACTAGACCCTGGACACATTATCCTGAATGCTCATCCCTAGTACCCAGTCTTTCTATGTTGATAACAGTAAGGTGAAAATGACCATGAAGGATAGGCTGAAAGAGGCTCTGAAGTGACAAAATGACAGATGAGGCAGAAAGTGACTGGAGCAGGGACTGTTCTGCTTGTTTTGCTTTGGTGATAGCAGCTGCAGTTATAAGCTAATGACATGTATAGGAGCCTTTCTCTTCTTGAATGTGTCCTTGTCCCTTACCTGTTGCCTCATTGAGTCCCTGCCCACCTTAGCCTGAGTTGGAAGATCTCTCTGCTTAGGTCAGCCTTGATGACTAAGACCGAGGGCACTCTGACAGTACTTGTTTGTTGATGTTCTAGAAAGCTGGCCACGGATTTCAACCAGCTTGGCATTTTCTCAGCTGTGGCACGATGCACTTGGACTTCATTTGTGATAGGCCCCTCATTGAGCATGAAAGCTGGTTACCTTTTTCCTGCCAGAAAATCTGGCTTTCTCATTTGCCGTATCTTCTGGGTCTGCTGGACCCAGCTCAAAAACGCCTCAGCAGAGTCTGTCACTAGGGAAAAAGCAGCCCCTGACAAAGGGCAATTAAAGGTGGTATTTGTCTCTGATTCTTATTGGCAGCTCTGTTCAGGTGAAGACATAGAAAAGGCCGAGGTCCACGGCCCACACACAACCTGATTGTGCAGCTAAGCGGCTTCCCAGGAGAGGCCTTCTATTTGGAATAGGAGCACTTAAAGGAGACTCCCTCACGGCGTAAGCTGGGGGTGGAGGATGTAGGCCATTCAGCTACACAATGAGGCAAATGTCCTACTTGCTAAGTCTGGAAAGGTGGGTGGCAGGAGTGGTGGCTTCCATTTTTCTAAGAACAGTTTATTTCTTAGGCTCCATTCCCCACTGGTATCACCCATAGAGAAGAATGTCCTGGAACTAAAGGTTATACCTGAAGCAGTTGAGTTAGAAGAGTGCTCTCCATAAGGTGATTAGTAACACATGCAGTGACGTTTTTCCCAGAAAATAGCATCATTGGCTGTATCCACTTTTGTGTAGTGCTGTGGTCTGTTTGTGTCCCCACTAAAATTCATATGCTGAAATATAACCCCCAAGTTGATAGTACTAGGAAGTGGGGCCTTTTGGGATGGGCAGGTCACAAGAGCAGAGCCCCTATGAGTAGGATTAGTGCCTTTATGGAAGAGCCAGCAGAGAGGTAGCTGTTCCTTCCACCATGTGAGGTCACAATGAATAGGCTCTCTCAAGACACCAAATCTGCCAGTGTCTTGATCTTGGACTTCCCAGTCTCCAGAATTGTGAGAAATATATATTTGCTTTTCATAAGCCACCCAATTTTCGGTTTCTGTTTTATAGCAGCCTGAACAAACTAAGACGTGTAGCCTGGAAATTTGGATTTAGTTCGGAAATCCCAGGGGAAAAAATGAAAAGGAATCAATCTCATAATGGTATCCATACTTGACTGCTCACTAGGAGGTTACAGGAGTTCTCGTGGAAGATATTGCCTAGATGATGCTTTCTTATCCAAATAGGTTATGACAACTTTTCATTGTTGTTGTTTAAGAATATCTTGAACCCCATCCAAATTTCACATTCAATTTAGGAGAGGTATTAAAAAACCCCAACATGCCAAAATATATGAATCATTTATCCTGGGATGATACTCTGCATTAGTTGTAGAAGTGGCAGAATCCCAGCATGAAATGTGAAGCCAAAGTACAGATACCATCCTTGCCAACATGGTAAAACCCTGTCTCTACTGAAAAACACATTTTTTTTTTGTCTCTAATAAAGGTACTAATCCCTCTCACAGGGGCTCTGCTTTTGTGACCTGCTTATCTCTAAAAGTCCCTACCTCCTAGTACCATCACCTTGGGGATTAGGTTTATATAAATTTTGGGGGGAGACAAAAAGACTACAGGTGCCTGATGGTGTGCACCTGTAGTCTTAGCTACTTGGGAGGCTGAGGCTTAAACCCGGGAGATGGAGGTTGCGGTGAGCCAAGATCATACCACTGCACTCCAGCCTGGGTAACAGCGTGAGACATTGTCTCAAAAAACAAACCAAACAAACAAACCAAAACACAAAGTACAGATACCTGTGAACTTTCCAGTACTTCTTAAGTTGGCCCCTTACAATTCCCTTTTTTACCAGGTAGGCAGTATGGTTATTCTGGCCCTACAATATCAGTGGCTCTTTATTAATTCAAATATAATTTTAAGAATATTAAATATATTCAGTAACTATTACACCCCACCATTAGTAAAGATAGTCAGGAGCTGAAAATATATGATTACAAATGGTCCCTAACTATGAAGGTTCAACTTACGATTTTTTTGACTTTACAATGATGCAAAAGCAATGTGTGTTCAGTAGAAAGCACACTTCGGATTTTGAACTTTGATCTTCTCCTGGGCTAGTAATATGTGGCTCAATATTCTCTTACTATGCTGGGCAGTGGCAGTGAACCACAGCTCCCAGTGTGTCAGGCGATCACTAGGGTAAACAGCCCATACTCCATATTGTCACAAAGAACACTGTGCCTACTAAACCGTCAGTAAGTGCCAATGCCTCTTGGCCTTCTCTTCTTGAGCCTCATCAGAAGCGAGAGATTGATGACCCTATTGCTGCAGCAGCCCCATCATTCAGCAATTAACTTTAGTTTGATGCTCCTCCAGACCCTGTATACTTTTAGCTGTGGACATTAATGGTGAGTACCCATGCAAAGCATTGCTTTTACACTTTCAGTATTCAATCAATTACATGAGATATTTAACACTTCATTATAAAATAGGCTTTGTGTTGAATAATAGTGCACATCTACATGCTAACGTAAGTGTTCTAGGCACATTTAAGGTAGGCTAGGCTAAGTTATATTTGGTAGGTTAGGTGTATTAAGTGCATTTTTAACTTACAGTATTTTCAACTTACAGTGGGTTTATCGGGATGTGACTCCAGTGTAAGTTGAGGAGTATCTGTATTTCTGGGCAAAGTATTATTTTACCCCATTGTAAACCTATTTTTGATTATGACCTTCGGTCATAAATTGTTTTTCTCCTCAGTTAAATTGTTGAAAGCTTCATTTTGGTGAATTCATAAAATAAACACCTTTCTGATTAAAAAAAAAAAATGTCCCTATTCTCTTTGGTGAGAAATACAGAGGCTCCCAGTGCAGTTTTCACACCTTCTTATTCTTTGTCTAGAACTTGTAACTAACACATTGAAAAACTCACGACCAGCTCCAGTGATTTTCCCTCCTGGCTTTATACCTCCAAATCCCATAGACATTCTCAATTATTCTCCTTCCTTCCTTCCTTCCTTTCCTTCCTTTTTTTTTTTTTTTTTTTGGGGGGGCCCTCTGTCACAATTCTAATCCAGGCCCTTATTACTTCTGTCTTGGACAGTGGTATCATCTCCTGACTGATCTCCCCTCTCTGAGAGTGGGAAACGTTAATACCATACAGCATATCACACTTCCCTGTGTTTCTGGCCTCCCTGAAGTAAGGCAGGCATGGACACCCTTGCTCTGGCCAACGGCACATGAGCAGAAGTGAACTGTGTCTCCTGTTGTCTTTCTCCTATGGTGGAGCCTGTGCCAATGATGCCCCTGCCAAAGTGATGTGGATGTATATGGGGGTGAGAAGTAAACTATGCTTGTTTAAGCCAGTGAGATTTGTGTTTTGTTTGTTATTTGGTTTAATTTAACCAATACACCCAGTCTCTTTCTCCTCTAATTCTCTTTACACATTCTTGCTGGGGTAATCTTAAATCACAGGCTAGATTATCCCCTAATCAAAAGCCATCAGTAGTTCATCATTACCCAGAAATAGAAAACCCTGATTTCTGGCTTTCAAGAAACTGTGAGCTCTGCCCTCAATGTCCTCTTTCCACTTTCTCACTACAGGTATGTTCCGGCCCAGTGTGAAGGCTCACAGTGACCTCACATGATCAGATCTTGGCTTGGGATGTTATCTTTGTCTGGAGTGTCTTTGTCCTGATTACATCATGTTGAAATCCAGGCATTTTAAAGCACAGGTTCAAAGGGTGACACTTTCATGACTCCTATAAGTGGATAGGCACTCCCGTTCTTCTGGGATCCCTTAGCAAATTGTGTCTCATTGATAGTACTTACCACTTTCTATTACATAATGCAGTTATTTTTGTATATATTTTCTCTCTCCTATTAGACTATAAGCCCTCTTAAGGCAAACAGCAGTATTATTTATTCTCGTAGTTCTCTACAGTACCAAGGTGTATAATTGCTCAGTAAGTAATTTATGAATTCAATATTAATCCTCAGAGAGGGCTATGAAGTTCTATTTTAAATCCCACATGATCATAGTTCAGTAAGTGACGAGAAATGCCACCTGTAGAGTGAACGTGGATTTTTCTGGTGAGCTTCCTCCTTTGGGGGGATATTCTGCAAGACCACTCCTGGTTACGGCATCAAAGAGATCCTGGTTCCCAGGAAGGTCTGAATAGATTTTGTGCACGTGGTAGTTTAGGCATCTCTACTCTGAAAATAAAAACTAGAGGAAACTCTTATTCAATAAAAAATAAACATATTTAAACATCCCCAAAGGGTCTTTGAAGCAGGAATGAAACTTTGATTTCAGAGTGACCTTCAGTACTGAAGAAAGTGTATCGAGGATAGCACTGGGCACTGATGGCACTTGTTAGAGGGAAGAGACAGGAAAATGGGGAGAGAAGAGACTAAAAGTGAAAGTCTAGCTTCAAACAGTCAGTGATGCTGAAGGAGAATGGCTGAAATGATCAGCTGGGGAAATTCTTCAGTCTAATGGCACAGGGAGATCACATCACAAGCACGACTAGAGAGCTGTAGATGGGAAAAGTGGTGCCTGTGAGGAAGACATTTGTGAGGTTAGTGCTGTTAAGATGGAATCTTTGTGGCTATTCATTGAATATGGAAGACACACCAGTGGTGGAGTAAAAAGGAAGCATGTTGCTGAGATGGTGCAGACAGGCAGAGAAGCATGAGGGGCCCACCTGGTATGGAAGCTGTGCCAATCTGAATAGCCTTGAGTTTGATTATTTTTACCATCTGGCCCAAACAAACCTCATGAAACTGAGGTGCCCTGAGGCCACGCCAATGCAGCTCGTGTGTATTTAGATGTGAGTTGAAACAAAAAAACATTTCTCACAATTACAGAAATTAAGAAATTTCTATTAATTCACAAAGTACCATTTTCTGTTTATAGTTTTTTTCCCCTAAGAAGTATTTCTCTTAAAGTAGCCAGACCCTGTTGCTACTGATTTTAGGAAAGAATTTAGAAAATTTGTCCCACACCGTGACAGGTATGTGAGCAGTGGAGTATTAAGATGCACCTAGATTTCAGGTGTGCTGAAAGCAGACACGTTACACAAACTCAAATGCGTAAAAAGGATCCCAGAAATGGGAAAGTCATAGAGAATAAGGTAGCAGTGGGTCAGAGCCTTTCTCCTACTGTCTATGCCCTTAAACTTTCTTTTCATTTCCTAGAGCTGCTCATTCTCTCATCTCTCGGGGGAAAAAAAGTAGATGCATTTCTTTTGTAAACAGAAGGTCTTTGGCTGACTATAAACTTTGGAAATGGCAAGAAGGAGAAATGCATGTATACCAAGGCACAGGGGAATGACAATTATATTTTTACTAAAGCCATAGATTTTAAATGGTTTTGCCTCAGTAGTTATTTTGGGGATCAGGTTGGACTTGGGGTTTAAAAGACATCTGGAATATGAATGTAGAGCATGACGGTCTGAGTGTGGCAAGTGATGAGTCTAAGGAATTCAAGGAAACAAAGACCAGACAAAATGTCATGCTAAAGTTCTTAGATTCAATCACCAGAAAGAAAACAGAAAATTAAAATCACAGTAGCACAGAAATGTCAACAAAGCAGTCTGGAAGAATGAAGAGAAGATGGGCTTTGAGGTCAGCTTAACTTGGTCCTGGATTCCAGATCCTCTACCTGCTTTAAGCAAGTTGTTTAACCTCTGGTATCCATCACAGGATACTTTGTTCATGAAGGCACACAAGCAGGTCAAGAATTGGTCCATCTTTATTTAGACATTCACAAACATTTTGAGTTTTTCCTCTATACTAGGTGAGAAGTCACGGTGAAAAAACCAGGTGTCTACTTTAAAGAGACTCATAATCTGCAGAATGATAATTAAGTACAGTGAAATTAGTACCAAGGGAGATATGTGAGAAATACATGGGATTACCCAGGAGAGGTTGATGGTAGAGATTTCTGAGCTTTCAAGAGTACATCATGACCGAACAAGGTCACTGCCTGTTTTTGATACTTTAAAAAAAAATTAAAAACTCTTGTGGGTACATAAGAATATGGGGTACATGAGATGTTTTAATACAGGCACGCCATATGAAATAAGCACATTGTGAAGAATGAGGTATTCATACCCTCAAGCATTTATCCTTTGAGCTACAAACAATCCAATTACATTCTTTAAGTAATTTTTAAATATAAAGTTATTATTGACTATAGTCACTCTATTGTGCAATCAAATAGTAGGTCTTATTCATTCTTTCTTTCTTTTGTGCCTGTTAACCATCCCCAACTCCCCCTTTGCCCCAATCCCTTCACTACCCTTTCCAGCCTCTGGAAACTGTCCTTCTACTTTTGGTGTTCATGAGTTCAATTTATTTGATTTTCATATCCCACAAATATGTGAGAACATGTGATGTTTGTCTTCTGTGCCTGGCTTATTTTACTTAACATAGGGATCTCTAGTTCCATCCATGTTGTTGCAAATGACTGGATCTCATTCTTTTTTAATGCCTGAATAGTACTCCACTGTGTATATGTATCACATTTTCTTTATCCATTCATCTGTTGAGGGACACTTAGGTTGCTTCTAAATCTTAGCTATTGTAAACAGTGCTGCAACAAACTTAAGTACACAACAACTGTATACCCAGCAGTGGGATTGCTAGATCATATGGTAACTCTATTTTTAGTTTTTTGAGGAACTTCCAAACTGTCCTTCATAGTGGTTGTATGTGGGTCAAGATGGCCAGGAGGAGACCTATGTTAATTCTAGCTAAATAATTGTAAGCTTCCTTGGCTCAGAGTACACTGAAGTTTATACACCAAACTAAACTATATTATTGGTGCAGTTAATTAGAAAGCAAGCGGCAACAAGAGGCATAAGGTAACAACCATCTGAGAGCACAGTAACACTGGGGAACGCCTTGGGGTGGTTGCAGAGCAGGGAATACTGCTCTGGTCCTAGGAATGCCTTTTTAACATGGAGACCGCATGAAGGCCTCGTAAAGAGGGCTTATGCAAAGATCTCTGAGAAAGGAGGAGACCTCTGCTCACAAGATCTGGGAGGGTCTTTGCAGATGGGAGCTGGCAAGGAGGAAAAAAGCCTTGCAGGGCAGAGATCATGGAAAACCTTGGGCTCTGCCTAGGTTCTGGGAATAGGGAGTGATTTTAATTGCTCTATGTCCTCAATGCTCAGGAGATAAACGCCCCTTGATGCGTTGGGTGTGGTCATGTGGTCAGACTCCCCCTGTGTCCCCCCCATCTGCTATACTTCTGATGCAGCCACACCTTGATAACATCCTACTAAGACATGCTAAACTAGTGCTCTAAGTTTAATCAGTGATTAAACTTAGAGCACTAGTTTAGCATGTCTTAGTAGGATCTCAAGTGCTGTTAAATGCTCAATGTACTAGTTTAGCATGTCTTAGAAGGATCTCAAGTCCACCCCCCCATTTTACCTATCCTTTCCATCCCCATAAGATCAATGAGATTATACACATAATAAAAGCGTTTGGAGTGAAGCTCAGGGCCAGTGGGGTTCCCAGACTTGTGTTGGTCCACTGGACCCATGCTGTAAATTCTACTCTTGTGTCTCTGTCTTTATTTCCTTTTCTCAATCCCTTGTCACTACCGGAACTAAGGGCACCCACATATGGGGTTGGGGCTGATAGCCAGCAGGGGTACTAGTTTACATTTCTACCAACACTGTATAAGGGTTCCGTTTTCTTTACATCCTCACCATCATTTGTTATTGCCTATCTTTTGGATATAAGCCATTTTAACTGGGGTGAGATTCTTGAAGAAATTCGAAAAAATGGAAAGACCAGACAAAATGTCAGGCCTAAAGTTCTTAGAGTCAACCTAGATTAGTTAGATATCTTGACATAGTTTTGATTTGCATTTCTCTGATGATCAGTTATTTTGAGCACCTTTTCATATGTTTGTTTGCCATTTGTGTGTCTTCTTTTGAGAAATGTCTAGTCAAATCCTTTGCCAATTTTTTGATTGGATTATCAGGTTTTTCATACATAGTTGTTTGAGCCCCTTATATAGTCTACTCATTAATCCCTTGTCAGAAGGGTAGTTTGCAAATATTTTGTCCCACTCTGTGGGTTGTCGCTTCACTTTCTTGATTGTATCCTTCTCTGTGCAGAAGCTTTTTAACATGGTATGATCCCATTTGTCCATGTTTGCTCTGGTTGCCTGTGCTTGTGGGGTATTGCTCAAGAAATCTTTGCCCAGACCAATGTCCTGGAGATTTTCACCAATATTTTCTTGTAGTAGTTTCATAGTTTGACATCTTACATTTAAGTCAATCCATTTTAATTTGATGCTTGTATATGGCAAAAGATAGGGGTCTGGTTTCATTTTTTATGCATTTGGATTTCCAGTTTTCTCAGCATTACGTATTGAAGAAATTGTCTTTTTCCCAGTGTATGTTTCAGGTACCTTTGTCAAAAATGAGTTCACTGTAGGTGTGTGGATTTGTTTCTGGGTTCTCTATTCTGTTCCACTGGTCTATGTGTCTATTTTTATGCTAGTACCATGCTGTTTTGGTTACTGTAGTTCTGTAGTATAATTTGGAGTCAGGTAATGTTATTCTTCCAGTTTTGATCTTTTTGCTTAAGATAGCTTTGGCTATTCTGCGTCTTTTGTGGTTCTATGTAAATCTTAGGATTTTTTTTCTATTTCAGTGAAGAATGTCATTGGTATTTTAAAGGGGATTACATTGGATCTGTAGACTGCTTTGGGTAGTATGGATATTTTAACAATATCGATTTTTCCAATTCAGGTTGTTGATGCTTTGCCGTGACTGCCTTCCTTTACAGTGTTGGAGCTGTGCAGGCAGAGCTGCAAAAGAACAGATAGCATGGAGCCAGCAGTTGTATATTGAAGTCACCAAGCATAAGAGCTGTCAGTGGCTTAGAAATCTAGCTTAATTCATGCATATGAAGATGAAAGAACTTAGTACTGAAGAAATAAGGTGACTTGGGCATATGCAAATTGCCCAGATTATTGTTCACGTTAGAGCCAGAACTAAAACCCAGATCTTCTGTCCCCAGTAATGCTCTTTCCACCACACTGCACTGCCTCTTACTGCCAAATAGTGTCATTTGGAGGCTAGAACTACTTCCCCAGAGATGATGGAATTGGGAAAATCCACAAACAATTTTATGAATGCTCTGTATCAATTCCCAGGTGTAACAAGCTTGTAAAGCGATGCTGCCCGAAAGAAACATCTGCAATGATGAAAATGTTCTATTGCTGCACTGCCCAACATGATGGTCACCACCACATGTGGGTTCTAGCACTTGAAATATGGCTAGTTTGGCTGAGGAACTGAATATAAAATTTTAATTTTAATAGGCACAAATTGCTAGAAGCTACCACATTGGACAGCATAGGTCTTAAGAATTATCTCTATCTTCAGTTATGCCACTAAGTATGTGACTGTCTTCTTCTAGCTGCCTTGACTTTGAGCCCTACAAGCTCCCTCTTCCCAGTCCCTGGGCCAATGAGAACCAAACTATGCCTTACTATATGTAAAGACCACCATCCTCTCTGGTGGATGGATCTAGTCTTAGTCTGTGACGATAAGTACATTTTGCCAAGATTGTTTCTCTACAAGCGTACTTGTCACAGTTTATAATAGTAATAATGTTTATAGTTTGTTAGCACATTCTGTATATCCGTCGCTCGTACTCGGCAATCTACAGGTATTACATCTATTCCCCTTCCCACCAACTCAGGGAATACGCTCTGTTACTATCAACCAGTGGCCAGGAAGCATCTGTCTTCTTCTAAAATTCATGCTCTTTTCACTATCCCATACTGTCTCTCTAGGAAAAGAGGATTAGTACATAATCTCCTGTTGCTTGGGCAGGGGAGATTTTCATTCATTTATTCAAAAATACTATTGACTGCCTGTTAAGTGCCAGGCACTGTGCCAGGTAAAGTACATAGTGATGAATCAAATAGGATTATCCCAGCTGACATTGGACGTGTTTTCTAGTAAATGCTGGTTTTCGGAGGAAGAAATTTGGTAGGTTCTGTTAAGTAGCTAGGAATTCAGTGCTTACATGCTGCAGACTGGAGCAATTTATACTGGAACTATTCCTTTGAAGTTTGAAATGTGCAGCAATTCTCTTGTAGGCAGGAGATGTAGTTTTTTGGGGGTTGGTTTTTGCCATTAAAGTTTTGTGTTTCATTCACTCAGGAGTTAAAAATCTAGGATCTCATCATGAACTCCACATACAAGGCAATTTCACAGCCATAGAAATGTCCAAACTTAGTATTGAGGCAGTTGATCACAGCTCTATGCTAATTTCCCCAGGCTATTAATTGTGCTTGTGAAATATAAATGCATAAACAATGACTGTGGGTATTGTTCAAGAATCTAAACACTTTATTGAAGAAATAAGTGAGACAAAAAT
Organism: Sapajus apella; assembly: GCF_009761245.1. Classification (NCBI taxonomy): domain Eukaryota; kingdom Metazoa; phylum Chordata; class Mammalia; order Primates; family Cebidae; genus Sapajus; species Sapajus apella. The sequence continues at coordinate 1,956,986 of NW_022437024.1, forward strand.
AGGTGTGATGAGAGTACAAAATATGATGCACCATATTGTATCAAATCTAGCATACTATAAATTTTAAGACATATATTTCATGGACCAGGAAAAATGCTGCCATTAAATTATGACATGCATTATCACAGTAAATTTTTAAAAGACTTTTAAAAGGTCCTCTTTTAGCTTATTTAAACATAACTTCTTCATATTACTCATCTGCATACATTAAAAAGAAAATGTAAGGCTAATAATTTGGTTAAGGAGTTTCTAAAAGTGCTACAAATTGACAATTGGACTGTTTTGAATTGTTTTCAACTCAGTTATCAACATCTGTGTTTTTCCATCCAGCCTCAGCTTCTGCACCGTCAGGAGCCCTTGGGGCCAGAATTTCTCTAACACTTTTCTTCTAGAATTTTCTCCTACTCTGTTGAAATCCTTCTGCAAATTTTGAATGGTTCTTTCTTGTTTATTGTGTGTCATTTATTTATTTATTTTTTTTTTTGCGCACTTAACAATAAGCAGACATAACAAAGCTTCATCTACTATTAGGCATCTTCCTTCCTATGTCTTGTAAAGCGCTTGGTTGTTGCTTTACAAGAAAAATTTAAAAACTGTGGTTACTTCTCCAATAGCAAACAATTTACTTCAATATGATCAATTTTCTGCCCCACTGTCTTTGTACCTTTCTGGGTATCCACAATAACTTTATGTTTCAAAACCAAATCACAATGTACTCTTTGTGAAGATATTTTAAAGAGCATGTAGACTCAACCTTGTTAGCACAAAGAGTAACAAATAAACAGCTGAAGTAGCAGTGACACAAACAGCTGACAGGAACTCTACACAAAACAAAGAATGATAACAGTGTCACCAGGGCTGCCAGCCTCCTGAGGTTCTAACAGACCATGTTGGTAGGATACACTCTGGTTTTAGATGTTGTAAAATATGAAAAAAAAAAATGTGTGTGTCTAGAACCAATGAACTATGGATCATTGGATTCCAGTGATGCTGTTGATCAAGCTTATTTATATGGTTTAACAGAGGAAATTCTCCGTTATAAATCCTTGGAAGCAGAGACAGTGATATCAGATGCCTCCTGCTTCTAGAAGTGGTGCTCTAAGAAGCAAAATGACTCTTCAAGTTTCAGAGTGAAGGCTGAATTTAGTTTCTTACTTTGGGCACTGAGAAATGAAGTTATAATCTGGATTTCTGGCTTTCTCCTTTTCCTCTGGATTTCTCTTTTTAAACAGCTTTTTGTCCTCGTCACCAGATACTAGTGAGTTTGTAAAGAAATAAAATGGCGTGCCATCCTTACTTAGGTTTTGCTCAAAAAGATGATTTCTAGTGTCTCACAATTATAGGCCTCCTTTATTAATACATTCTGAAGATATTAATTGAGTGTTGCTGTATGCCAGGTGCTGACACAAAATGAATAAAAAAAACTTGCCCTTGTAGAGTTTCCACTATGGTTGGGGGAGGCAGATCACACATAGACAAGTAAGCTGCATGTTGTGCTATATACACAGTCTCTGGCAAGGACCACGGGGGAAGCAGAACTGAGGGATGAGTGGCATCTCTGTGTCTTTCAGCGCCTCCCAGCTGGAAAGTGCACCAGCCTGGCTCATCCCTAGCAGTGTGTTGGCTCCTCGGCTGTCACTAGGCAGGCTCCTGGTGCAGAGGTCACCAGCGAGTCTTCAGGACAAGCCCTGTATCCTGAGGGGAGGTTCAGACTCTTTCCCTACCTCCTGTTGCCTGTACGTAGGTTTTGAGTCTCTCATCAGTGATGTGGACTGGTTACATCTTGGTATCCCCTTCAGAACACACTGGAGCCTGTACCTCCCTCAGAGTGTCCTTCCTGGCTCCCTCACCACCACTCAAAGCGTTTCCAGACCGCAGTGCTGGGACCCACAGTTGCACAGTCGGGGACACAGTCTCCACAAGTGGAACGAGGATGCATTTTTGTGTCTTGTTGAGTTCCACTTCCTCCTCAGTCAAATGACTCAGCAAATCATTCTCTTTTCCTCTAGGATGTTTCCTCTCTTTTTTCACAGAAGGTGAATAAAACCCTCCCCTCCTTGCCTCACTAGAGAATAACCATTCCATCCAGGCAGGCCCCTGGCTCTCTTTCCTTGCCCCTTCTGCAGTCTGACCTTGGCCGTTTCAGCTCGTGCTGGGTGGAGATGCTGGTCCTTGAGGAGGTGAACTGTCAGTTGTGTAATGTCCTCCCACCCTAGTGTCACCTGGAATGACCAGACACCAGAAATAAAGCTGGAAATCCAGCAGTGTGTGGCCTCCCGAAGGAAGAGGCGACAGCTCTCCCTGCTTCCCGGAGGCTTCGGGGCTGGAATTCAGGGCTCAGGTTCACACCTCGCTCTGATGGCGGCACTCTGTCAGCTGCTTCTCACAGAGGGGAGCATGTTGAGAGAAGGCTGCAGGCAAGGAACTCTCAGCCATGCAGCCACAGAGCCTGTGCTGGCCGGGCTGGGCTGCACACCCCGCCCCGTGCTCCCCATCCATGGCTGGGCTGTTTGAGCTTCCTTCAAGTCTGTTCAGCCATGGCAGGCTCTGCTCAGAGACAGAATACTCAGGAGTAAGGAGAGTAGCAGTGGGTGCTGATGGAAGAGGACAGGGAACAGCTAAAAGGGCCAGTGGGAAGCCAGGAGCTCAGTCTTTCAGAAAGGAAAGGAGAGGCCATAAGCCAGGGTTTGGAAGAATAGACAGACACTGGAATCCTCACTCAAGGCCAAGGTCATGCTTTTCTGTGGGGTGAGGCGTGCTGGACCAGAGGCCCTAGTCTCTCATGAGGGAGGTTGTGGTGATGCCCGGGTCAGTATTCTGCCAGGAACCTGTGTGTGCTTACCAGGATCTGGCTAAACAGGAGGAAAGATGGGAAGTTCTAAAACAGAGGCAATAGGTTAACAACATTAATCTGTTAAAGGGAAAGAAGAAGCAAATACTGAATGATTGACATAGCCAGTTTCTCCCATAATAGTGGTGGCATGGAACTCAGGGACTGGGTGAAACCAACATACGGCTTAGACATAACAGATGTAGCATGGATACCTGGCCATCTTATAGACAGAAAACCTGATCACCCAGGAAGTTAAAATCACACCATAGCAACAGAGCCCAAAGAGATATCCTTGTTCTCCTCAATTCTAGATCAGAGCTATGTTGGCTGTCTGCTCTGCACCTCTGGCTGGGTAGAAGAAATGGGCAGAGGGATTCTGGGAAGGCAGGTAAGCAGAAATCAGAGAAATGGAAGCTGAGTCTGTGGAAGGAGCCAGGGAAGAGCTGCCAGGACCACAGTTGCCAGGAATCAATGACAAGGAGGAGGTCTATTTGAGAACTGATTACATCTGTGTTGTTAGTGTCTCCCCTAAATTCATCTCCACCTGAACCAGTGGATGTGACCTTTGCAGACATAATCACATTAAGATAAGGTGGATACCAAAAGCTGTACAGCTTGTATCGTTTTAGGAATAGGGCAATTTGGACACAGAGACACAGACAGAAAGAGAGCATCACATGAAGACAGAGGCAGAAAATTGGAGTGATCCAGCTTCCAGGGAAGGAGAGCACTGGATGCGGGCAACCACCAGAAGCTGAAAGAGGCAGGCAAGGATTCTTCCCTAGTGCTCTTGAAGGAGCACAGCCCTGCTGACTCTGTGACTTTGGAGTTGTGGCCTCCAGAGCTGCGAGAGAGTAAACTTGTGCTGTGTTAAGCCTCCCAGTTTGTGATCTTTGTTATAGCACCCCTGGGAAACAAATACTCCTGGGATAAAGGCCACACCTCAGAATCCAGGTCAGTGCTTTCTGCAAGGTGGGCAAAGGTGTGTGCCCATGCTTCCTCTACTCTTCCTCTGGAGTAGAGTGAGCCCTGGATGATCTTACATGAGACTGATTTCTCTGGGTATGGCCCAGAACCCCTTCAGCTGCCCCTGCTATTCTGAAGCTTCTGCTTTAACTGAGGGACTGCAGAGGCTGGTAAGTCAATAGCGCTTTCTCCAGGGATTGCAAAGAGGTCTTCCTAGTCACAGCTCAGCTCATTCCCAAGCCACTGGGCATCCTGCCTCGATGTAGCGCATTCTGCAAATGAGGAAGAACTGGGAGGCACCTGAGCAATTCACCGTGTGTCTTAGCCGGCTCCTCACTGAGCTCCAACCTTATTTCCCATGGCAGATGTTATCTCAACCTTTCTCATCGATGCTGATTTGCAGAAAGCACCCCAGCCCACCTTCATTCTTGATTACAGACTCACGCAGATGCAGCTTCTAAACAGTGGGCCACACTCCTGCATTTGGACACCCAGATCGTAGTGGCCCTCCTTTCCCTGGCACATGCATACTAACTGATACAGCTGCTGCTTCACACCCTATGTAGTAGCTATCTATTGCTGAATAACAAAATCATTCCAGAATTTATCAGCTTAAATAACATTTATTATCTCACAGTTTCTGAGGGTCAGGAATCCGGGAGTGGCTTAGCTAAGTGCTTCTGGCTAATCAAGTTGTCAGCCAGGCTGCAATCATTTCTAGGCTTGACTGGGGCTGGAAAACCTGCTTCCGAGCTCCCTCACATGGTTGTCAGCAGACCCCAGATCCTCACTAGCTATTGGCTGCAGACTGCAGTTCCTCATCATGCTGGGGACTCCATAGGCTCCTGGATGGCCTTGTGACACTGCTGCTGGCTTCCCCAAAGCCCACAATCTGAGCACACACAAGAGAACAACCGAGAAAGAAGCCGCAGTCCATTGTAAACTATCTTGAGAGTGACATACCATCACTTCTGCCATTTGCTGTTGGTTCCAGAGCACCCCTGCCACAAAATGGAACAGACTGCCTGAGAGTATGACCACTAGGAAGTGGGGATTTTGGAGGACTGTCTTGGAGGGACTACCACACCCTATTAGAATCAAGCATTTCTTGGCTTGACTGGTCATTTCCTTTTTCTGTACATGTGGTAGCAGAGAGTTCACATATGGGCCACAGCCCCCAGAGTCTGGGAACCTGACCAATTCTATTTAATCCTATCTGGGGGACCCAAATTTCCCCTTTTTCCTTAGGCCAAGGGAGATACTGCACTAGGGCACTTTGTTAATCCCTCTTTGGTCAAACTACCCACATTCAAGTCTTGTCTCCTTTACTTATTAGCTTTGTGATCTTGGGTAAGTCTCTCAGCTTCTCTGTGCCTGTTTTATTTCATGTAAAATGGGGCCAAAACAATACATTTTGTAAGATTATTGTATGGTTTTAAGAGGTGAATGTGTATAAAAATAAGCGCAATGCAAGGGGAGTATAAATGATAGCTATTATGATAATTGTTGAAATACACCCTAATTTAGAATCCAGAAAGGAAAGAGAAGGGGTTAAGGGAAGTGGTAAAGCAGTGAAAAGTCACAGGTTCTTTCTTAAATGTTCCAGTGTGATTTATGGTGCCTCAGATTTTTTTGATGTAACTGTTACTCCAAACAAATGTTCTTACCTGCCCCCTCCCCCGCTCCGCCTCCTCCTCCTCCTTTCTTCCTGCTTCCTTCTTCTTCCTTCTTTCTTCTTCTCATGAATACAATGGTGTCAATTCCTATGCATCTTACGGTTCAAGCAAGAAGGACTACCCAGTGGTGGCCTAACCTGTGTGTCTATGATTTGGTGAGGGTGATCTGCCCCAATATATAGAGATCCATAATTCTGACCTTTCAACTAAATGGAATTAATTTTAAAAGGAAAAAATTAAATACCAATAAAGTTAATACAAAGTTTTGAATTAAGAAAGTAATACCCCTTTACTGAATGCATTATTTTTAATATCCCTTTGCTGAGTTTGGAACAGTCATATCTGCCAAATTTCAACTAGGTCAGCACAAATGTTTTTATTAGTAAATATTCATTAGTAAAAATACCTATACCCCCTTGTTTGAAAACGCTTACCAAGTGGATTAGGCACTGCTGGTTTATGGTCCTTGTCACCCACATTGAGAGATCTCAGTTATTTGGGTCAATGGCTCATAAGCCAGATAGCACCAAATACTTGGCTGGATATTTTCTCATTCACGTTTGCGAGCCTAGAATTAGAAAGTGAGATGACCACATACAAAAGTGTAGCAGTCAGGCTGGGCATTAAGAAAACAAAACTAAGCTTAAGTCAAAAGGGCCGCCAAAATAGCAATGATCAAGAACCGTTTGTCTATTCCTCCTCCTGTTGGTTGAGTGTGCTCACCAGGATCCAACTAACAGCCCTCCTGAAAGAGTGCTGGAGAAAGCCTCTGCTCTGCTGGTAAACAGGCTGCCCTGTCGCCTTGAGTTGAGTTTCCATCAGCATTTCAAGGCCAGCACCCACAATGATTCCTCAGTAGCCTGTTAGAACAAAGAACCCAGGGCTTCCTTCTCTTATCTGTGATGCCTATAGATCAAGACAGTTCTTGCTGGAAAGAATGCTTGGGTATCTCCATTTGTTGTTCTCCCAGCATCTGACGACCTAGTGAAGAGAGCAGTGACTATTTCTCAGAAATGGAAGGTGTGGGACAGGTGGTTCGGACAATTCATGGCCAAAAGTTTCTGCATTCAGGCCAAAGAAACTGATAGAAAACAGGATTCTCTTACCAGTTTTGTCTGAATTACTTACTCATCTCCCTTCCAAAGGCCCTGCTGCCTGACAAAGAGAAACTCATAATGACAGTGGAAAATTACCAAACTCAGCAAATTTCTCCAAGCAAATAATGATTCCAGTAAAGAGTGTTCAAGTTTGCAATAATAATAATGAAAATAATAATATTTTATATACCTAAAGTGCTTCTCATCCCCTAGTCTGCTGTTTAATATGCTAAGTTTATACATTTGCATATGCCTGTAGGATAATGTGCACAGTGTATATTAAACACATAAAATACTTCGGTGAAATATTGTCAGTTGTTTGATTAATTTCTAAAATTTATTCATCTTGCCTACTTAAAAACTTTAATCCCAAATATTACATTAGCCTCTACCCAATCTTAACAATTTCTCCCATTCATATTTTTAGCATCAAAATTTTCATCTATTAACACCATATAGATGGCTAAGAAGTTAGAAGCATCTTTCTCTGAGTGTGTAATTTCCTACTCAGAAAGCTAAAACAAAAAGAAACTAAGGACGAGGAGGCAAATGAAACATTTTCTCATTCAGGACTGTGCCTGATTTCTGTTACCTCTACCCAGCCTGTCTGAGGTCAGAAGCTCAGAAACTGGAACATCACACTAGCCTAGCCTGGCTTTATTCAAGTTTAGAAATGAAACACTAGAAATACAGGATTCTGCAGAGCTAAAGATTTCTGTAACCACAGTGACTCATAAACACTGCACAAGAAATGTATTTGATTTGGGTTTTGGCCTTTAAATGCACCACTTTGATCTCTTTCTGGCCTCTCCTTACCACATAGGTTCCACTTCGGATATCATAGCCAGAGCTGTAAAGTTCCCTAAAGTCTTTGAAGAGAAAGGCTGATTTTGTGCAAAGTAGAGCTGTTGTTTTATTGAGGATGCATGAGAAAATACAGCTAGACTTCACAGAGCAACCAAGAAATGCTACCAGTGGATTGAATCTCAGCCATCACTGGGCCTTCTGAGATCTTTAACCTTTTCTGTCAACATCAAGAGGGGAGTATGTATAGGGGAAAAGCAGAGCCAGGCCCAGTACTGGCAGAAGGAGAGAAGGAATTTTGGTGAGGAAATTCAGTTCCGCAAGCATTCATGGAGCTAGGTGCTAGAGATAAAACTCCATAAATTTCCTGCCATGAGAGGACATGCAAACAAGAAAATTCATTACAATGTGCTCAAATATAGTGTAGAGATGTGCTAGGGGACCCTGGGAGACCTGCGTGGGGTCACTGCAGTCACCATGGTGGTTATAAGGAAGGGTACCTGGACAGTGGAAGGCTGAGTTGATAGATATACAGGCAGGAAGACAGGTATAGACAAGATGGCAGCATCCAGGAGACCAAGAACTGTGCCCTGCAGGCTGGGGACTTTGAGCACTTGGTTAGCACAGGGGTAGTTCCAAAATGAGAACGCAGAGGTGGACAGGGCCAGGTCACATGGGGCATTGTCTGCCATGCTGAAGAAGCTAACCATTGTTCTGTTGATGGCATAAAAGCCACTGAAGGGTTGTCGTTATGGAAAAAATGGGGCCTAACCTGTGTGTTGGAGAGATTGTCTCAGTAGCTGTACATGCTGAAGGAGCAAGACTGGAGGTGGAGAGTTGCAGCTTACAGGTGATTGTAAGAGCTTAAGAAGGAATGGCAAAGGACTGACCTAGGACAGCAGCAGAAGGGAGAAGATAAACTAAGTGTGGAGACATAAATCAATGAAACCTGATTAGTTATTTGTGGTATAAGAAGACAGGGGAGAAGAGGTTTCCAGAACAGTGGCTCTTAAAGTGTGATAGCTTGAGCAGCAGCAGCACAGTCACCTAGGAATATATTAGAATTGCAAATTTGGGGGCAATCCCGGACCTTATAAACCAGTTATGAGTTCAGCAGTATATATGCTAACAAGCCCTGCGGGCTCTGATGCAAACTCTAGTTTGAGAACCACTAGTCTCAGGTAACTTCCAGGATTTTACCTTGGGTTCCTGGGTAAATGATTTTACCTGGGTTCCTGTCTCATTAGCTGAGATAGGGGATACTCTAAAAGGAACAGAATGTTTTGTTTTGTTTGAGGGCGGGAAGAAGTCAGCAAGTTAAAGGAAGAGAAACAGAGTGATTTGCAGCAAGGAAAAACATAAGAATTGGAAGGAAAAAGTGACTCTTAGAGCCTGCTTGAGGTGTGCAGTTGGCAGAGGAAAATTCTGAAAACCCAATTTGCTGTTCTTGGGGGAACCATGGAAGGGAGGTTGCAGTCTGAATAATGAGTCAGCAATTTTATCCACCAAATCATTAAGAAAACCTGTGTGGCCCAAGCTATTGATTGTAACCTGTCCTGCTTTCTATACCAATGCACAGTAGCCACAATTTGGCAGGATTTGATTGAGGTCCTCGTACCCTTGTGTGGCTGTGGAAGAACATGTGTAAACTCAAGGCCCAGATTAAAACATACCTGGACTGTGAGAATGATTAATACTATGTTCAGCAGCAGAGAGGGTAGAAATTTTAGTTCATGGCAAGACTCCACCAAGGCGTCAGAAAAGTCCCTCTCACAGGAACAAGATCCCCTGATTCTCTTATCTCCACCCAGCCTGTCTGGTGGCAGAAGTTCATGAACCAGAACATGCTAGCCTAATTGGCTTTATTCAAGTTTCGAAATAAAACACTGGAAATACAGAATTCTGCAGAGCTGATGATTCCTGCAGCCACAGTGACTCATAAACACAGCCAAAGAAATGTTTTATTCTTTGCTCCTGAAATTGTTTTCCCCTAAATTTGTTGGTCACTGTGCCAGAGTCAGAGATCAAAATACAGCTAATGTCACCCAAGTGAATGCTTGAGCCAACATGGGGAGATGTCAGCCACAACGGAAGGGATAGGCAGGGAGAGAGCATGGTTCTCTTGCTGAATGGAGTGTCCTGGATTGGGGTCAGAGATGGATAAAGTGACCAAGGAGGGGGAAGAGGCAAATCATGGGGGAGGCGCTGACAGAAAGGTTCTGCAGAAAGTTCTGCTTGGATCCAGCCCTCCATCACATAAAGAGAGATGAAATAGCATCCCTATCCTTATGAAATGGAGTTATTTGCCCAGGACATTCAGGTCTGAAAATAGAAGATTTAATGCACCAAGGAGGCCAGTAACTCAGTAATGACAGAGGTATGGAAGCTTTTTCCTAATATGGTATCTGAAGATAAAAGCAGCTCAGAGTAGACACATATTTTAAGTGCTGTCCTCCTAATACAAATCTATCATCAGTTAGATGTGCTCTTTGACCGGCTTTTTAGCAGCGAGAATGGCTTGTACTGATGAATCCGCATGATCTGTGCCAACGTTCCCAAGCCTTCGGCTTCACAGCACCATGTTCCAACCAACTGTTCCTTTCTCTGCTCCAATTCATTCTATGTGTCACTGCCAGATCGATTTTCTAAAGTAGGACCCATGACTCTGTTCTGCTCAAAACCAGCAATGGCTCCCTCTTGCCTGTGCAACTGAATATAAACTTTTCAACTTGACCAAGGTACCTGTAATTCCCATTATTAATGCCTGTCTTTCCTTCAAAGCCATGGTGCTCTTAGTCCCAGCTACTCAGGAAGCTGAGGTGGGAATATCGCTCGAGCCCAGGTGGTAAAGGCTGCAGTGAGCTTTGATGGTGGCACTGCATTCCCGCCTAAGTGGGGGAAAAAAAAGAGGACTCTCCTGGACATAGGTTGGGATTTAAGAATTATACTTTCTTCATCCAATTGAGCAGTTTTAGAACAGAAATGTCAAGATGGTACATATTAAGGGAGGGAGGAGGAGAGTTTGAGGTGCTCTGATGAGCATTATGAGCAGTCTGTCCTAGGCACAGGGGGACTTGGCACACAGGATGGGGAGGGACCAAGGAATCACAGGAGGGGACTTGGTGAGGGCCTGAGATTTTTGCCTGATACATATGCAGTCTGTGTTCTTGTAGAAAGATCCAGTTTAGAATTCCTTACTAGGAAATTCTGCCTCTGTGAGGGGCTGAGGGGCCCCTGCTGCCATCAACCTCATGTGGACTGCTAATCAAACATCTACTGTGGGCTTCCTCACACCTTCATAAGCAGGCTTTCAAGCTTTTAAAATTAAAATAAATAATGAATGGAGTAGCACCAAGAAGCTGTCAAGAATTTCCTTGAGAATAAGCAAACTGTGAGTGTACATGCCTATCTCCAGGAGAACAGCTGCAGCATGGCGCTCCAGGAAGGCAGCAAAGGATGTTCCCGGCGCCTATTCCTGGTAGAGTGCTTGGTTGAGTGGCTTAACCCATATGTACTTCCATGTCCTTATCTGTAAACTGGAGATCATGTACTAATAGTACAGGGTGCTGTTCTAGGCATTTTATACATACTGTCTCATTTAATCTTTACCACAGTCTTTTAAGAAAATATGTGTAAAACACTCAGAAAAGCACCTTGCACTCAATGAGGCCTAAGTAAGTGCATGCTGCTGCTACTAGTGGCAGATAAGATAGGATTCTGAAGTTGGCTTTCTTGGGTTCAGATTACAGCTTTACCTTGCTGACCTTGGGCAATTACTCAACCTTCTCTATAAACGCCTTGGATTCTTCATCTGTAAAATGGGGATAAGTAATGATACTTTCCTCATAGGATTGCAGTGAAGATAAATTAGTGCACCTTGAGCAGTGACTGGCATCATGCATTCTCAGATATTAGCTACTATGCTAATTATCTTGGTCCTCTCCCTATCCCCCCCTTCTTGCCCTCCCCCACCCCATGTAGTTTTTTTTTAAACTTTGATTCTTAATGTTTTAGGAAGTGTTAGGATTCCCTGGAGTCTTCCTTCCTGCAAGTTCATTCTAGTTTATGTCTTGATCAGTGGGTCTTGGATTTATGGTGGTTGTAATATCGGGTGCTTGGGTCTCAGCCCAGAGACACTGATTCTGTTCAGCTGCAGTGGGGCTCCAGCACTGGTGTTCTTTTTAAAGCTTCCCATATTATTCGATCATGTATTTGGTATTCAGAACAACTGGTTCATACTGATTTGAAGCAAAAGAATTTAAGGAGGAGTGTAGACATACTAGACCACTCATCAAAAACCACCTAAGCCTTTTACTAAGGAAATGATCATAGACCTTGGTAAACCTTCCAAACTGCTTTAGGAAGAACCTTGTTTTTGTGAAACTCTTAAAATCATTTTGATGTGCATGTGTGCTTGGCTTCAGCTCAGATATCTCTAGTGATACTTAGTGTGGAGCTTTGCTCAGGGGTTGTGGGTTGGGTGGGGCAATGGCTACTACTCTGGGGTCATTTGACATTGAATTTCAGCTATGATCTTTAAGAAATCACTTGAGTTGTGAAGGAAAGGGAGAAATAACTCAGCTCAGAGTGTCCCACCTGCTGGACCAGACATATTTCTTTTATATCCACAGGTGCTTTCACAGTCATTGTAAAATATTCTTTGATTGAGGCTGAAGATTGTGAACTTTATTCTGTAAGCTGTGGAAAACCTATGAAAATTTAGGGCAGCAAAGCAATATGGTGACAGGATTTTTAAGAGTTCTGGTGGTGGTAATAGAATGGATTGGATCAGGGAAAGAAAGAGGACCAGGAATGCTATCAGAAGGCTATTGAAGCGGTGCAGGTAAGAAGTGCTGGGAGAGAAGGGAGGACATGCAGTAGAATGAGAGACTGGGGTTCTAATTAGAAGAGGTGAGACTGGCCTTCTGAGGGAGTGGCAAATGATACCCATTTAACCACATCACTGACCCCTCATAGCTAAATTATGAGGGGCCAACTAGCACCAAGAAGCTGTCAAGAATTTCCTTGAGAATAGGCAAAGTGTGAGTGTACATGCCTATCTCCAGGAGAGCAACTGCAGCATGGAGCTCCAGGAAGACAACAAAGGACGTAAATTAAGCCCAAAAGCCATCTTGGCTCATTTCTCATTCAACAAGAAATTTACTTAATCTCTAGAATGTGCCAGTTGTAGCCACAGGTGGGAGTGAGCCACGAATGGTCAGAAGAGCTTGGACAGAGCTCACCTCCCTAGTGGGTAGGGGAGGGGAGCGTAATCACACAAAAAAGAATGTGTTAAAGTGCCATGCAGAGGATTATAATAAAGGGAAGTGATAGAGCATCTAATACCTAATTTATACATAGCCACAAAACCACAAACGTGGCATTTAAACGGAGATTTGAAGAACGAACCAACCTTGTGATGATTGCTGCAACAGCATCTCAGGCAGAGGAGCAGCAAGGGCAAAGGTGGCCACGAACTTGAAAAGTCTGAGAGACCAAAGGAAAGCTGGTGCAGCTGGAGGATACCACCTGGGAAAGAGTGGCCTCAGGTGAGGTTGGAGGGGGAAGCAGAGGTCGGATTACTTAGGGAACTGGAAGTCAGGCAAAGGACGTAGTGGATATATTATTCCAGTTAACATGAAAAACAGTTGGAGGAATTTAAAAAGGGGTGTAACCTGACATGATTTGTGCATTTAAAAATAATTTTGGCCACTCTGTGGTGAATAAACTAAAAGAGTAAGAACGATACTGACTTCTGTTAGGGTAGGAGCAGTAGAGATGCAGGAGAGTGAGTTGGTTTGAATATATTTTAATGATGAAACTGAGAAGATTTGATGACGTTTTATATATTGTGGTGAATGATAGGGAGAAATCAAGGCTACTTTATAGATTTTTGGCACGAGACACTAGATGCTATTTATTGAGGAGGGAAAGTTTTGAAAGCAACAGAGTAATGGGGATAGGTTATCTGCAGCTGCCTTCATATTGTTATGTTTTAGATAATTATAGCTGTCTTCATATTGTTATGTTTTGGATATTTATTAAACTTACCCACTGAAGGGTGAAGTAAATAAATGTAAGTATTTGAATGTAAGCATCTAGGCTAGGAAAAAAGTTCAGGATACCAATAAAGATTTAGAATAAAGTGGATATGGAATGCAGTTAATGCCACGAGACTGGAGGTAGACACCTGGAAAGAGTGTGTAGATAGAATAGAGATGGGAGTCTGGGACCAAGGTCTTTGGCTTAGCAATTATTTGAATTGCACAAGAGAAAGAGTTGACACAGTTGTCTGTGAAGAAGTGATCAGTGAAGAAAGAGAAAGATCAGGAGAGTAAGGTATCATGAAAGCCAAGAAAAGAAAGTAGCTTGGGATGAAGAAAGTGATCAACTGTGTGGGTTGCTGAGAGGAAGAGTAATATGAGAACAGACTGTTGGATCCAGCAATGTGGAAATCATCAGGCATATGTAATCTCGATACAGCAGTGGGACTGGAAGCCTAACGGGTGGGTTTGAAGAAAGAATACAAGGACAGAAAATGGAGAAAATGACATTAAGAAGCTGAAGAAGTTTTGCTATCTGAGGGGAAAAGTGAGGCTTTGGGGGGCAAGAGAAAGTTTTATGAGCTTGTTTGTGCACTGAACAGTGATGCAGTGGAGAGGAGAGGAGTAATTAACGAGAAGAGAGGGGGCGAGTTGCAGGACTGAAGTTCAGGAAGGTGAGAGCAGATGGGTTCAGAGCACAAGGGAAGAGTTGGCTCTGGATGACAGCAGGAGACAGTGTGGAGGCATGGGCACCAGTATCAAAAGGATGGTAGACTTGGTGGATGAAAGATGGAGTTGTCTAATTGTTTACTTTTTAAAAATTTTTTTCAATTATCTTAAAATACATATAAAATTTCCAATCTTACCAATTTTTAAGTGCACATTTTAGCGGCATTAAATACATTCATAATGCTGTGCAACTGTCACCACCATCCATCTCTGTAACTCTTCATTTTGTGTAACTGAAACTTAGTTACCATTAACAATGGAATGATTTTGACTTCTCTAAGTACCCTATATATGATATAATTGTACAGTATTTTATTTTCCTTAGCATTAATGTCTTCAGGGTCCATCCATGTTAAAGCATATTGCAGAATCTCCTTCCTTTTAAGGCTGAATAATATTCCATTGTATGCATATACCACATTTTTCTTATTCATTTTTGATGAACACTTGGGTGGCCTCCACCCAAGTGTTCACATTTAAGCTATTGTGAATAACACTGCTGTGACCATGAATGTACAAATATCTGTTTAAGACTCTGAGTTCAATTATTTTGGGTATATACCTAGAAGTGTAATTGCTGGATCATATGGTAATTCTATTTTTAATTTTTTGGAAAAACTGCCCTACTGCTTTCCACAGCAGCTGTACCATTTTATATACCTACTAACAGTGCACCATGGTTTCAATTTCTCTGTTCTCATCTACACGTGTTATTTTCTGTGTTTTTATATATATACAGTGACCATCCTAATTGGTATGGGTGAGATCTCATTATAGTTTTTATTTGCATTTCCCTAATGATAAATGACAGCATCTTTTTATGTGCTTGTTGGTCATTTATATATATTCTTTAAAGAAGTGTCTATTCAAGTTTTTTGACTACTTGTGAATTTAGTTTGTGTGTTTGTTGTTGTGGAGTTTTAGAAGTTCTCTGTATATTCTGGATATTAATCTCATTCCAGATAAATGATTTGCAAATATTTTCTCCCATTCTGTGGGTTGCCTTTTTACTCTGTTGATAGCGTCTTTTTTGTTGTTTTGACTTTGATGGCTTTTAAAAATATTTATTTAAAGAAAAGTTTTAGGTTCACAGCCAAATCAGGAGGAGGGTGCAGAGATTTCCATATATCCCCTGCCCCCACATATGCCTAACCTCTCCCATTTTGCATACAATTTTTAAAATTTCATGAAGTTCAATTTGTCTATTTTTTTCTTTTGTTGCCTATGCTTTTGGCTACATACCCAAGAAATCATTGCCAAATCCAATATTGTGAGGGTTTTGCCTTACATTTTCTTCTAAAAATTGTATTTTAGTTCTTATATTTAGGTTTTTGATCCATTTTCAGTTAATTTGAAAATGGTGTTCGGTAAGGGTCCAACTTCATTCCTTTCCACCTGGATATCCAGTTTTCTCAGTGGCATTTGTGGAAAGGCTGTCTTTTTCTCATTGAAAAGTTTTGACATACTTGTCAAAAATCATTTAGCCATAATGTAAGCATTGATGTCTGAGTTTCTAGTCTACTCCATTGGTTTATTTGTTTTTATGCCAGTATCTTACTGTTTTGATTACTATAGCTTTGTGGTAAGTCTTTAAATCAGGAGTGTGAGTCTTCCAGCTTTGTTCTCTTTTTTTAAGGCTGCTTTGACTTGTTGAAGTCCCCTGAGATTTCATATAAATTATAGTATGAGTTTTTCTATTTCTGCAAAAGTAAAGAGTCATTGAAATTTGGACAGGTAGGAATTTCATTGGATCTGTAGATCTCCTTGGGCTAGTATTGATATTTTTTATAATAAGTAATTTTCTTTCCTTTTTTATACTTTAAGTTCTGAAGTACATGTGCAGATTGTGCAGTATTGTTACATAGGTATACACATACCATGGTGGTTTGCTGCATCTATTCCCCTGTCATCTATATTAGGTATTTCTCCTGATGTTTTCCCTCCCTAATCCCCCCATCTCCTGTTATCCTTTCCTTAGCACCCCCACCCCACAATGGGCCCCAGTGTGTGATGTTTCCCTCCCTGTGTCCATGTGTTCTCATTGTTCAATACCCAATTTTGAGTGTGAACAAGCGGTGTTTGGTTTTCTGTTCTTGTGTCAGTTTGCTGAGATTGATGGTTTCCAGCTTCATCCATGCCCTGCAAAGGACGTGAACTCATCCTTTTTTATGTCTGCATAGCATTCCATGGTGTATATGTGTCACATTTTGGTGGGCAATTCATGAACATGGGATGTGTTTTCACTTATTTATGTTTTCTCTAATTTCTTTCAGCAATGTGTTATAGTTTTCATTGTACAATTCTTTCAGTTTCTTGGTTAATTCCTAAGGGTTTTTTTTTTTTTTGGTGGTATTGTAAATTAAACTGTTTTCATAATTTTGGTTTTAGATTGTTATTTGTGAGTGCATGGGAATGCAACTAATTTTTATATGTTGGCTTTGTATCCTGCTTCTTTGCTGAATTCACTGATTTTAACTATTTTATGGTGGAATCTTTAAAATTTTATATATATTATATGTAATATATATATATATGTATATATGCATATCATGTGAAAACAGAGATAATTTTACTTCTTTCTTTATAATTTGGATATTTTTTATTTCTTTTTCTCACCTAATTTCACTGGCTAGAACTTTCATACTTGTTAAATAGAAGTGGTGAAAGGGGCATCTTTTCCTTGTTCCTGATCATAGAAGGAAATATTTCAGTCTTTTACCATTGAGGATGATGTTTACTGTGGGGCTTTCATTTATGGTTTTTATTATGTTGAGGTAGTTTTCTTCTATTCCTAGTTTGTTGATTGTTTTAATCATGAAAGAGTGTTGAATTTTGTCAAATGTCTTTTTTCTGTACCAGTTGAGATTATAATGTTTTACTCCCTTCATTGTGCTAAAGCGATGTATTACATTGATTGATTTTCATATATTGAACCATCCTTGCATTCCTGAAATAAATCCCACTTGGTCATTGTTATAATCCTTTTAATAGGCTGCTGAATATTGTTGAGGATTTTTGTATCAATGCTTATAAGGTATATTCATCTGTAGTTTTTCCTCTTATAGTGTCTTTATCTGGCTTTGATGTCAGAGTCATGCTTGCCTCATAGAATACGTTAGGAAATCCTCATTCCTCTTCAATTTTCTAGAAAAATTTGAGAAGGATTAGTGTTAGCTTTTTTAAATGTTTGCTAAAATTCACCAATTAAATAAACCATCAGGTACAGGACTTTTCTTCACTGGGAGATTTTAAATTACTGATTCAGTTGCCTTACTAGTTATAGGTCTTTTCAGATGTTTTATATCTTTATAATTTAGTCTTCATAGGTTTTGTGTTTCCAGGTATTGTTCAATTCATCTAACTTATCCAATTTGTTGGTATATGATAATTTATAGTGCTCTCTTATAATCTTTTTTTATTTCTATATATTTTGTAGTAATGTCTCCACTTTCAATTCTCATTTTAATAATTTGAGTCTTTTTTAGTCCATATAACTAAAGGTTTGTCAATTTTTTTGATCTTTTCAAAAAAAACAACTTTTGGTTTCATTTACTTTATTATTTTTCTATTTTCTATTTTATTTATCTCTAATATGTATTATTTCCTTCCTTCTGCTAGCTTTGGGTTTAGTTTTTTTTTTTTCCTAGTTCCTTAA